>NC_134281.1:45382796-45694796 GCF_949628215.1 Phalacrocorax aristotelis | reverse complement strand
AAGTGGAAACAGTGTACAGCTTGCAGAGGAAACTCTTTTATGGGCAGGTGTGGCTGCATAGTGGCGAGGAAAGAAAATGCTATAGTTACTCAACCCTTTTCTTTCCCCTTTAGCTCCCTGCCCACCACTGCCAGACGATGACCAGTAGTCATCATTTCGCTTGTATAGCTTGCCTCTGCCAAGTCGTACAACTCTGCCAAGTGCTTTAGCTCCCACTGACCCTCTTTTATTGGCAAATTAGACAGGGCACTGCTTGGTCCCTGAACTTGCTCCAGGCTGCTCTGACATAGACTCTGACGCTGTTTCCAAGGGACCCAAAGCTGAGATTTGATTCTCCAGTGACACCGTGTTGCTTGGGGCTTCTCTCTTGTATCAGGAAGTGTGGCCAGCAGGAGCAGGGCAGCGACCGTGCCCCTGTACTTGGCACTGGTGAGGCTGCACCTTCAATACTGTGTTCAGTTTTGGGCACCTCACTACAAGAAAGACATTGAGGTGCTGAAGCGTGTCCAAAGAAGAGCAACAAAGCTGGTGAAGGGTCTGGAGCACAAGTCTGATGAGGAGAGGTTGAGGGAACTGGGGTTGTTTAGCCTGGAGAAAAGGAGGCTCAAGAGAGACCTTATTGCTCTCTGCAACTACCTGAAAGGAGGCTGTAGTGAGGTGAGTGTTGGTCTCTTCTCCCAAATAACAAGTGATAGGACAAGAGGAAATGGCCTGAAGTTGTACCAGGGGAGGTTTAGATTGGGTATGAGGAAAAATTTCTTCACCAAAAGATTTGTCAAGCATTGGAACAGGCTGCCCAGGGAATTGGTTGAGTCACCATCCCTGGAGGTATTTGAGAGATGTGTAGATGTCTCAGGAAAACTGTAGGTGAAATAAAATACCACATTTACTATTTGGTGTGCCCCACTGTCTAGCTTCTCACCAAAACTGAACTGTTTATCAGACCTTTCGTCATAAATAGTAATTTACTAAGCAGCAACTCCTTGAATGAGATCTTGACCTCAGTCTGCTGAGTAATGTTGACTAGAGCCAATGCTAAAGTGCAGCTTAACCTTTATAGTAGATTTAATGAAATCAAATGGGTGGGATTTAGTGCTCAGATTCCTGCTATCCACTAGATTAATTAAGAAAATGTATTGCTTTTCTGCATTGCTAATCTCTCATCTAGCATGAGTTTTGTTAATGCTATAGGAGCAAGGGGAAACATTGGTTGCACTGTAATAGGGATCATTTAGAAAATGAGCCTCTCAATAACTTTCGCTCTTGTAACCATTGTTCTTCCCTCTCTTTTATCACTGTATTTGATAAAAATTCCACCTTTCCGTGTGTCTGTAAAGCACTATGTACAAGCAGAGCACTACATAATAAAAAAATAGTAGCAGCAATGATACTTAGTTCCTCAGCACTTCCCTTGGATGGATCCATATGGAAGAGTAAATACTCTAAAAATTTTTTTTTTATAAAACAGTTGAGTTAAATACATGTACCTCAAATTAATGTGTCGGTCTTCTGTAAAACAATCTCTGTGTTATTAGATTTCTAGGACTGAACTCTTCTCTCAGGCTGAGGTTTCAGAGGCCATTGAGCCAGTTCAACAGCTCATTAATGTCCAATACTTATATTGTCCTAGACTTCAGCACTGTTCCACCCCCCCACCCTAACCTTCCCAGAAAACAAAGGAGAAATGAAAATCAGGTTGATTTTTAACTAGCTGGATGTTTTTAATGGTAATAATTTTCAGTGTTCTTTGTAGATGTATTATGCAGGGAAACAGACACCAGTGGTATGAAGGTCTGACCATTGACAGCAGATCTGTAACTTGTAGGTAGGACATCATGAAGAGTGATTACTTGGAGAGGGCACTACCAAGGATACAGACACTACACTTCTCTTCCTGGTACTGCCCTGAAGCCACTGTCAATGTGGTAAAGCCACACTGTTTCTGTTGTCCTTGATGCTGCTGCGTTGTGTTTGTTCTACAGAACGGGGAGATGAACCCTGCACATAGCACTTGAACTGTCTTGATCTTTCATCTAAGAAGTATGTCCAGAAGTACTTAGTGACAAAAATCCTAATTAAATATGTCCAGTGGTTCAAATGCCTTTGGGGGTGCTACCTCAGCCTCAAGACACTGGGCCGTTAGGATCCAGGGGGATGTTGTGCAGCTAGAATCTAATATACATTGGCTCTTAGGTGACAAATCCTGAGGGGGCTAATAATGAGATTGCTCTGTCTTGGGGATATTCATTAACAAGATCATCATCTGTAATGAGATTATCCTGTCACCAGATAAAGTCATGCTCAGTTCATGCTGTGATGAGAAAGTCCTCAAAAGTAATTAACTATGGAGGTGCAACAGGGGTAACGGTGGTGTGTCAGAAGTATGAACAAAGGTCTGGGTTCAGACAAAGCCCTGTGCTTTTCACGGCCTGCAATGCTCAGTTTTAAGAAGGGACCAGTAGAAGCAATTATCTGAAGGCTGTGGAGTAACACTGGTCATGTCATTTTAAGCAATTGCTCAGAATAGTTTTCAGAAATAAATGCTTGTAACTAGTATGACACAGTAATGACTCATTAACTATTTTGCATTTGTCTTCATATATTTGATGTCAGAGGGAACAGGACAGAAGACATAAAGATTAAGAGACATATTAATTATCACAGTAATTGTATGAAGTAAGTAATACACAGTTACATCACAGGATTTCCTCAAGGTTGATCTCTAGAGCACTAACATTCACAAAACAAGGCCAAAGAATGACAGAAAAAGTAATTTTCTTATTTCATTGGGAGTAAGGAAGTCAGGAGGAATAAGCTTCCAGACAGTTTAACTTAAGATCACTGTATCATGTACAGGTTTTCCCTTTCAATCTAGTTTTCATCAGACACTCTTGACTACATAAAAACTTCCCCAACAGTTTCACAAGCTTCTTCTACGACTGAACAAAGATGTTCCCATGCCATCTACTACTACGCTCTCATGAAACACAATGGAATGAAAAACAGCGTACCTTTAATTCTTGTCAAGCCACAGAATCTGGTTAGGCTTGCAATAACAGGACAGACATTTGATTCGTAGATTAAAATCATTTGACTTACTGTGTAGCTAAGTAGCTTCCACATATATGTTTCATGTGTAGCTTCCATAAGATGTTTTAATGATTGTCAAATGGACAAAACAGGATTAAGACTATGAAAAACAACCTGCATCTTTTCTGAATAATTACAGTATATCTCACTCATTTAATCAGCCTGGCAAAAAAATTTCCACAGAAGTATGATTTCATGTTCAGGGACCATTTCTTAGTTTGTACAGAAGAACAGCCTCCAAAATTGTTTTATATGCTGTAGAGTTGTGCAAATATTTGTCCTATAGTGCTTATATATCGGTGGCTTTCAAGCCTCTTCAAAGTTGTGTTTTGATAATCGGAAGATCTCTACACATTGCAAACATGATGCTTCACAATATTATCAGGTTTACAATCTTTCTAAGGTTTATAGTTTTATTCTTAACAAGTGAAAGATATTTGGCTTTTTTACTGGAACTTAGGTAATTCTAAATCTACTCTGCTGTGTTTTCTAGGAAATAAGCTGTTCTGATGCAGCCAAATCTCTTTTGTCTCTTCTCTGAACTATCTAACCATATTTTTATTGGAGAAAGAAAGTCAGAAAGCCAGTAAACCAAACAGCAGCATCTCGATCAAAAGCTGGATATGGCCAATAATTCAAAAAAGTTTATTTACTTGCAATATTTTAGTGGGACAGGTATTTAAGACAATTATTTCACTAAGACTTCAATTGTTTCATTGCTGATTGTTAATAAAAAAAGTTCTAGCCAAATTATTTTACCTGGGATGGCTTGATTAAAGTTTGTTTACTTTTTTAGAGAGTCTCCATGTGATTTATGAAAGGTTATAATAAATTATTTCTTTATGGGATCCTTGTTGAGGGAGGAAGGTGAAGAGCAAAGCCAGGATCAGTGGAAGATCTAGTGAAACCTAGATTAAGCTTTTAAGGGGAAACTAGAAGAGAAGACGAAGACCTCAACAACTCCAGGAATTATTATTATGTGTGACTCATTGAAAATGCAAAGTTAGTTACCACGTTGTTTAAAATATTGGTAATAGCACAAACCAATGAAAGTATTAAGTAGTAAATTTCATGTCTGCTTTGAAAGAAATCTGTGTAACAGCCTACCCCATCCCAAACTACTATAGCAATTTTTGTAATGAGGAAGGGAATTATTTCAATATCATGGAAATCTAATTAGTCCCATGCAAACAAGTAGCTAAATGCTTATGAGCATCTCTAGGCTTGTTCTGGCTGTCTGTGATAAGCATCAGATTACTTATGAAGTATTCTATTTACAAATAAAAATAAAACTTTTTATCTTCTCTGCAATTCTCTATTTCTTTCTGTTGCTCTCTGATAAGAATCACATTTTTGGACCTGTCTCAAAATCAAAACCTATATCCCCAGAAAGGGAAAATACAAGAAGCTGCTCTAAGACCCCATTCTGCATGTTTATTTTGTCTTCCGCTCCACCAGAAGCCATCTGGATGTTGCTTCGAAATAGATGGATTATGGATAAAGTTATCAGAAGGGATTAGTGTGATTAGAAAGACATTAATCCTGTCAAGAAGTAATGGTCAAGTATTAACCACCAACAGTTGTTCCTAGAATCATGTTTGTTTTCATTCATCCCGTACCCTCCCTCACATTCTCATTTTGTAATTGCATGCCATAGAAAAGACCTTCCTAAGCAAGTTCCCCAGTGAGGCTGGGAAGCTCCTCTACCAGCTACATTAGAGATTATTATATTACAGTTGAGCATCATGAAAGTGAAGTGCTGGCTTCACTAATGCTGTTTGATCATGCAGGCAGGCTGTCGCTTACCTTTTTGTCAAGGTCAGTGCCTTCAAGTTTTAACATGGTAATAACCTCCATTTCCATAGCACAAGCCATTTCATCATCTTAAAATGCTTTACTAATACAACCTACTATCATATAGGAAGGCAGTAACTCCATTTTATAGACAAGGAAACAAAGAAATTAAGGCACTTTAAATAAAGACATACAATTTGCAGTGAAGAAAGATATGACTGAAGCGATCTCTGTATCGCAGTGGACCATCAGAGTTTTCCTCATCTGTGCCCACCTATCTGTGCTTCCGTGACAGGCTGCTTCACTTCCACGGAGGCACCATTCATGGAGGAATAGTTTGCAACAAATAAGACTATTTACAGTAATGAGTGAAAAAGATAAGCAACTTTCTCTGGCTCTTTCTATAGTCAAATGCTTGATTTTGCTTTTAGCCTCTAGTGTAGTTAAAATTATTTCAGAAGTGAGAAAGAGGGATCAGAATGACTTTTTCTTTCCAGGGTATTCTTTTGCTTTCTTCTAACATGACAGAACACCTACAGAGCAACACACTGCCATGGCTGCGATAGAGAAGCCTCCTGCTCTCATAACATGCTGGAGTGACAGCAGTACTGGCAGGAGGACTGTAGCCTGTCTCTGTCTTTTCTTCACCCAACATGGTCTGCCTTTCATTACAGTTTAGTTTTTTCATCTCCAAATGTCGTATCACACTTCACAGGAAGAAAATGCCTCCTGCCCAGACACATGCAAACACCTAGTTAGCACACCTGTTGGTCTGTACCTGTATACCTATTACAGACAATCAAGTGGCATCTTGGTTGGAAGCTGGTGCCACCCTACACCTCCAGTCCCATCCCCCCACATTTGAGTAATGCCTGAACCTCTCATGTGGCATGACACCATTTGTCTAAGTACACAGGAAGATAAAATCTTCCAATAATCCATATTCACACCCTGATCTAAGCTGAAGCAGGTACGTGTTGTGCATTTGCAGGACAGCCCATCTGTACAGGTGAACACTCTTTCTGTGTACGTTTGGTACAGTCCAGACAGGCCATAAAATGACACCTAGACTCTCTGTGAATTTCACTCAGACTCAACAGTTTTGCAGACTACCAGTGTACCTAACAGGCTTCTGCTGACCTGAACACAACTAAGAAACTATCATGACCACTTCAGTCAGTGGAATGATCCCCAATGTCTTGTACTATTAAACATTTCATAGTATTACTGCCTGATTTTCAAAGGAAATGAGAAGTCTAGAATCCTCCTGAAGGTCCAGGGGGCTACTAAGGTTCATCTCCTTTGAAAATCAAGTAACATGAAATAGCATTTTTAAAGTTTAGATATCTTGCTATGAATGAAAATGTGTCTATGCTAAAAAAAAAACACCCCCAACAATCAAAACCAAATACAAAGAAGTGGAAGCTCTTTTACAAATAGGACCTTTGCAGCGGTTTCTGTATGGTTAGATTATCGGCCATAAATAGCAATTGAAATGTGAATTAACTTTTCAGAGAGACTCAGTATATAGCTGTTTGACTAAACACAGTGGGACCTCAAAGGTGTCAGGCGTGATGGAAAGTCTGGCTCCTGATCTTCAAACAACAACAAATGAACAATATGTTAGAAGACCTCACTATCCGCTGTACAGTATTTGCAGTGACTGTGTTTAACTTTACAGATAGGCTGCTGGAAAAGAAACGGAAAGCTACAAAAGCAACTAAATCTACATTTCTAGTACATCATAACATGCAGCTTTTTGAGTTTCTGCTTTTTAAATAATGCTTTATAAAATAGTAAGAGTTTTATTTTTTATCCAAAATGTTGAGACCTCCTTTGCGTTATTTATTATCTAACACTTGTAACTGTTAACAATAAACTGACATATATAGCAAAAACCCTGCCAGGAATTCACATCATGCATTGTATTTTCTTAGTGTGCAATGGGAAATCTGTTTTTATGGACTAATGTAAACGAGGCAGGACTTTGTACAGCACACAGTGAAGATCAATGTCCAATGGCTAGCCCATCACTGCTTCCTCCCAAATAGCCCAATATGTGATGCTACTGTGATACATCTATGAATGCTGGAAGGGGTGAAAAGCAACCTTTGATCACCGATTGATAAAGGAGATCTGAGACACTGTAGTATAGCTCATGCAGAGTTCAGGCTGGCTTGCTGACTTTAGCTGTTCTGATTAAAAAAAAAAAAGTGTTTCCTAAATTCAAAGGTCAGGATGCAAACAAAAACAAATTAGCTATTAAATACGGATGTGCAGTTTCACAGCTGTGGAAAGAGCCAAGAATCTTAATAATACTTGATTTTCTGTTCTGTCAGTTCTTTCAAGTGTTTTTAGATTAAGAAAAGGGCAAAAGGATTTGAAATACAAATTTGGATTATAAACAAATGTCAGATTTATTCAACTGTTTATAGTTCATACATGTTTCTATCCTAAGGAAACAGAGGGAATTGAGCCAGCCCCTCAAGCTTCACATGTCATTGCTGGGTTTTTTTGCAAGGCACTAAGTACTTGAGAGCTCTTCAAGGACTACAGAAAAATTCTGTCAGGTCACAAACTGCTCATACCCCATCTGTAATCACTTCAGTGCTTTCCACACCTATTCATTTTGTGACCGTAGTGTCTATTGCACATCACTAGGTCCCTACTGACACAGCCTAAATAATTTGTACTGAGTTGGTCCAATTTTGTCATTATGACATGCATATCTCTGCAACATGTCATTTTTCACTGAAACAGTTTGGACCTCTAGGTTGCACAAGCAAAAGAAAACACTAGAAGACAGTATGGGATCTGAGTATTAGACTCCCTATTCCTAAACACAGCTAAAAACATAATAAAGTTACAGATTATAATGTAGTGAAGTGTCTGAGGCATGGAGGAGGGATTCTTAATAGGGTTTCCTAAGGAGGTGGAATGGAATTTTCCCCTATAAACTCAGGCAATCTCAAAGCATCCTCTGAGAACTTTTGGAGTAATCTGACACCAGTTCTGCAATATAATAACGATATGGATAATTTAAATGGATATTTAAAGTATAATGGTGTTAAGTGAAATTGCTCTCTGACCAGTTCTTCTTACCCTTGGGTAATCCTCCCCTTTCAGTTTCATCCAAGTACAGTTTTGCTTTTCACTCTGCAGGTAAATATATTTATCCCCTCTAGTCACCTCCTTAAAACTCACATCTCTGGACTGACTTTCTCCACAATAAAGATTGTAGATCACATATCCTAGGAAAGGGCTAACAGCTTGTTTGCACTGGGGTGAAGTTTATTTTCATTATTATTTACATTACAGTGATACACATGACAGGTAGGTCAGAAATGAGACATTATACACACTTTACTTTATGATTCAGATACCCCACAGATTTTTCCATACTAACCCAGCAGGTTTACCCTCCTCTGTTGGGGAAGACCTGCTCCCGAGTGCCAATATTTTTCTACTGGCAAGGTAACACAGGTGAAATAGAAGGAAAAGTCCAGAGTCTAATAACGTGAAGAGAAAGCCCTGTGTTTCCAAGAGCAATTTAATTCTATGGGAAAATACAGCTGCCTTGGTACATTATAAAACATTGTTCTGAGCAGGCTCCTCAGAGAGCTGTAGCTCTCTGAGCTACATTTTGCAGCTGCTCCTCAACACCTCACTAGATAATACAGTACATAAATTTGATTGCACTTGATTATGTCCCAGTTTGGCAGCTGCACAAGCATAAGAACAGAGCGACTGGTATTTAGGAAAGAATGACCAGAAGGAATAGTTTAACTCACACATAGCAGAAAAGACCAAGCCAAAACTGACAAAACACTTATGTTATCTATCCTTTCCCATTCAGTCTACAGTTAAATTACATGAATTTGTCAGGACAACATAGAAAGTATCTCTCAGTACCAGGAATGGATTAGAAGAAATAGTACTGCACATATTGTCATTCACATAAACCTCTGTTATTGGGTGAATTAATTTTGGCTCTCCCATTGGTTCAAATTTAATTATAAGTAAGAAAAAAGATAGATTTCACAGCCTTTTAGAGACCTGCATTTTCCTTCTGAGTAGACATTATATTGACCATATCAGGCACTGATTTATAATCATGGTAGAAGATTTAGATTGCAGATTTTGGTACTGGCCTCTGAGTGTTTGGGTCAAATTTTTCATCCCTAACAAACTGTAAGCTTAAGCAGTAAAACAGGCAAATAATCTCCAGTCTGTGGTCTATTACCAGTTTTACCTACAGCTGTCAGCAAGCAAACAGTGCATGACACCATTTACACAAGCTAATGGACTGTCTCACAGCATGATTTTAACCAAACCCTAAACTCCCAAAGAATATACTGTTGCAGTAAAGTTACTTAGGGTATGTCTGCACAGACAACTGCAGATGGATGTGAACTCGCTCTGCCTTCACCCTGAGCTGCCAAGGCTGGTCCGGAAGCCATATAGCCACATTAGTCCTTCACATACGAGCTTGGGCGCAAAGCCATGCTAATGCGGCTATATGGCTTCCGGCATGGGTCTGGCACCAGTCTGCCCAGTTTGGCTTGTGGGCTAAGTGAGTTCACATCTGCTTGCGCCCCAAGCCTCTCCACCTCCTCCTGCAGAGTTTATCCAGTTGTCAACTCTTCAAATATAACTGAGTCCTGAGAGGCAAAATTTGGTATGGCACAGTACAGCTGAACAATGACAGAATTCCATTAAAACAGAATGAGCAATATTTTTTATTAGTGGGATGTTAAAATGACAGTGCATTCCCCAAAACAGAGAACCATGAAAAAAACTGATATGAGGAAAAGGGTACCACAGTGGAGTAGGTTCTAATTAAATATTAGGCTTTAACAGCATGAGTAAGAATGACCCACTCAGGAATCTGAGCAGAAGGATAAGGGATTACCAGAACTGATGGCATTATGGACAGGAATCCCCTTAAAGAAAGACAGTTCTATATTTGGCATATCGTATTTAATTCAGCAACAAAACGCCAATAGTAACAAATATTTATTACTACCCCTAAATGAGCCTTCAAACAAATATAAAATTTTATTAGCATATACTTGCTTGTATCAGGCACAACATACTTAGTGGAACGAAGTTTATAATTTTAAAAAATACAGGTCAAATCAGTTATTTATATTTGACTGTAAAGGGAACAATCTTTCTTTAAAAGATTCTGCCCATGGGAAAGGATCAAATGTCTGCTAAACATTATTTCTTAATTGGCTAGAAAACAGCTAGTGGTAAACACATTAAAAATGTAATAATTATCCTAAGCTTAAAGAAAACAAACTGCACTTTCTAAAAGGAATATTTACTGGGGGTAACCGTGTTAGAACCCTGGAGAAGCCTTTTAGGCAGCTGAACAGTTCAATTCTGCCCTGATAACTTTTTCCCACAAGTAGTTTCAGTGCTTACTGTTAATCATAGTCTTAGAAAACTGGGCCCTCTATCTATTACCAGATAAAAACTTAAGTCATATAAGCAAGCAAGGTGTTGAAATAAAGGACGCAATATTCTATTACATAGACAGGTAGACATATAAGACAAAGAGAACTCAGTAAGTTCAGCTGGTGTAAACCTGTGCAACTCTGGCTTTAGCCTTCTCTTCTGAAAAAGTAAGGCTTATCCAGTCAAACTCTATGTGTGTGAGAGCCCTTACTAAAAATATTTTAATTAATTTTTCTTTCAAATTACACAAAGGGGATGGAAGGCTCCAAAACAGAAAATTAGGTTCCTGTAACGTCTGTGAAACTATATGGCTGAATACAGGAAAGAAATAATCTGTGCACTTCTAGTATTATCTTGAAATAAGAACCAGGGGCTGCAAGTCCTGCCTCTTCTCTAACCTGCCTTACAGATCTGTGGCGCACACATTTTGCAATTAGTCTTTGAAGATGCAGGAGGTCTGGTGCTTGTGGCGGTCCTGCCTGCTCAGAGCTCTGCAGCGTGCTGGGAGCCAGACCTCCTCTCCCCTGCGAGCTCACTGGCACCTCTGCCCTTTGAACACGGCGCTGAATTTCCTTTCTGGGGCAAATGCCACAGTGTAAGCTCTCTGCCTACTGGAAGGAATCCATGCCAACAAGAAGCATTATAAATGCCACAGCAGTGGCAAATCTCTCAGTCAGAATTTGCAGGTTTTTCAAAACCTCAGTCACAACAAGATACGAAGTTGTAACAAATCAGGTTTCAGTAACCGCGTCCCCACAATCTTAAACCAATGCAGTCATACTGACTGAAAATCAAGTTTCTGGCCCACTGGAAGTCAATCAGTACAAAACTGGTAACCTGAGATGAAGGCAACAAGGCAGGGAACAGGCACAAGGGCAAAGACGCTCGGAAGGGAGGTGACAGAGCGTGAGTTACGGCACAGTACCTGCCAGCACGGCTGGCCTGTGCTCAGGCCAGCGCCTGCGCCTGGCACTGCGGGCACCGACAGGATTTGGTCAGAGGGTTTATATTATCTTTAGCAAATGTGAGAAGATATTGATGAGAAAGTTGTGTGTTTATTCCTCTCCCAGTTTTTTGCTTTGTGCACAGCACAAAGACATTGTCACCAGATTTTATTATTTCAAGCATTTAAGAAGTTGAGAACTGAAAGTGATGCACAGGGATATCCGCCTATTGACTTGCGGGGGGTGGGGGGTGGGAAGAGTTTACAATTATCCATACTGAAAAAGAGTAGATATTTTATAATTTTCTGGGTAGGCAGCACTGTTAGAAAACGCCTTTGACGAAGGGCCCCCCAGACGCAGAGGTCCTCCCTGCACCGCAGTGACTTAACACCGCCAGCAACCTCGAGGTTCCTCACCCTTCCAGGCAGAGCCACCTCCTGGCTAGAGGGTGTAATACAGACCGAGCCTCCACACGCCGGGAAATGCATCGGATGGAAAGATGGTTTAACAAACATGAGCACCTTGGGCCAGCTGATCAGCAGCTGTCTGTCTGAAGACCTGGGAGCCATGGTTTTTTAAACATATCAGACCTCAGGGCAGGATGTACCGAGATTCACCTCTGTCACTGCCACGTATGCGTGCGCCTGTTTGAAACCCTGAGATATGTGCTGAAACCTTTTCCATATAAGGGAGAAAATATAATTTTTGCATTGCAGTTGTCATAGGAGGATCAAGGCCTCTGTCCCAAAGAGAATCAGGGAGCTTCAGATCTCCTGCAGTCGATCTGTCAGGCTTGTAGAGAAGATCCCCTTGTCCAGCTGTAGTAAGATCTCAGGCAGAGTGTGCGTAACTATAAATTCAGATTTGGCTCCTATTCTCTCTGAGCTCTCTTAATGTTCCCATTCCCAGGTTTAAAGGTAGTATCCTATGTTTATACATATATATAAGTACTGCACATCTGGTAACTGCAGGGTCTAAAATTTATCTTGTAACACTCTCCTACTGAGTATTCCTACAGCAGATACAAACCATCAGACTATTTATTATAATTTCTTTCTTTATGTTGCTAATAGAAGCAGCACCCTTTGTTATGTAGGTACCTCTTCTCATCACCAAGAAGAGCAAACTCTATACAGAGACACTTGGTACTAATAGGTATGAACAGGGCTAAACCTCAGGCAAAGGATGGGGGAAATCTTTTAGAGTCATTGTATGATGCAATGAAGCTTGTTTATGTAACCAGATAACTGAAATAATATCAACCCCCATCCTTAATGAAGGTCCATGTCATAACAAAAACAAAAGCACATGAGGGGCTCAAACTGGAAGGCTAGTTTTACTGGCAGTTGCTTTTTCAAGATTTTTCTGTCTGTGGTGAAACAAAAAGTAAGACCACAGGTGATAGTAGATATCAGAAACAGGTACAGGAGCTCTGGTATACAGCACTTCTAAGTGCTGGGAAAGAGTTGGGTAAGACAAGGAACTGTACCTTGAAGAAACAATCTCCTGTTGTTTGACTGATTTCTTCTGCATTCAAGGAACTTTTAAAATAAGCACAGGTCAATCAGAGATACCTGACTATATCATCAGTTTCCCCTTCCTAATGGATACAATATGCAAAGTTCTTGTTTTAATTCTTTACCTATCAGGTCAAAAGAGGGAAAGTACAAATTTTCAGCCACTTCCGTTTGAGGTTGGATTTGTGCTAGTGATGTGTAAACGCAAGATTTTCTACTCTATTATCAGTCTTCTGAGCCACATGCTTGCTGCCTTTTACTTCTGCCACAACCCTTCAAGGTAAACTCTGGAGTTGGAGACACTGTATTTTGCACTGAGTGCCCCTTTTAACCCTCCTTTCTCATCTTCCCTTTTCTTTACAAGTATCTTTTTTAGTCATTAGTTCTAGAAAAAACTTGCACTAACTGCAACTAGGAGAGTAAAATTAGAGCTTGGTGCTGTACCCCTAGCTTTTCTTTTACCCAGAGTAATTTAGAAGATAATTTAAATGGCATTGATCCCACAGGACAGATAGAGAATATTCCAAATGCACAAAGAAATTTAGTTTCAATGTGTATGCAGGCTGGTAAAAACACAGAGCACTGGTTTACTCATTTTATGAAATATATGTGTGGGAAATACTGCACTTGGTGTGGAAAATAAAAGGACTGTACAAGAATGTAATTATATCTGGAGTATTTTTTGTTTGCGAAAACCTGAAATTCCAGTATGCAATAGCAAGTGATGGTTAGTTTGTTATACAGGGAGATAGACCTGCTGTCTTACAATGACAGCTAATCCCTTTGAAGATCTGTGAGTTTCTTCTCTTTCTTCCTCAGAGGATGGAGACCATCAGTTCTAACAGTGCGGCTCAGAGGTTCATTCCTGACACATCTGTAGGTAACCTAGAGCTATCACAGGCTATGCCAGAGCAGCTCTTCCCCACTGTGCTGCTTCTCCTCCCGGCATCTCTAAAAAACAAGGGGATTTAAAGAACTATACATTTAAGGGAAGGGCATGTGACTTCGCTCCAACCCTTTTCTGTCCTTACTACGCCACTTCCTCATGTGAGATTCTTGTTGTCCTTGGAAATTGGTCCTTTCACCTCTCAAAAAATCTAACATATTTTGTCTTAGTGTTCTCTAGCTGCATGGGACAGACCAGATACGAGTCTGTGGTCAGACTATGGCCAGTTCAAGGCATGCAAGCACCATGAATCGGCTTCATTCTGTGAAAAACCATTAGAAGGTAGATGTAAACGTAGATGATTTAAAAACTAAATTATTGCTGACTTGTAATTATTTTCAGCAACTCTCAGTGATCTGAAGTCTCGAAACATATCTTTTTCTTAAAATGGAGGATGAGTTTTTGGCATATGTGTTCGGTTCTAGAAGATGAGTCTTCAAGGAAAGGCACCAAAGAGTGCAAGAATTTTTTCCTTAGATCTGGTTAGGTAAAGTTAGCTTTGTCACTCTCCATCTCTCCTTATCTCTTCTCTCAGCTTTGGGCTGAGAGCTTTTGGCCACCCAACTGGTATTTGTGATTGTAGTCAGTTGGAAGACAAGACAAATTTAGAGGAGAGAAAAAGCTATCCTAAATTATGCCCACCCACCGCAAAGGGAGTTACCATGCAGCAGCCCTCAGCACCAGGACCTAGATCGTTAATTTTGCCACCAATAAAGTGGCACTACTAAAGGGTCTGCCTTTATGTACTAAGAAATCACTTTCACTTCCAGCTGAAGCCAGGCATATATTATTAGTTCACTGGAGACACGTTGGGGCTTTTTCAGTATTCATCACACTACAACATGTCTCAAAATACTGCACAAGGCTATAAAGTAACTGTGCTTTTTCATCTTATTTGTATGGTGTATTATTTCAATTGTTTAGATTTAAGGTAGGCTTTTTGATAAGATGCATTATTTATTCCATATATTTAACTTCTAGTCAGGTTGAAGGGAAACGTCCTCCCATTACAAGGAAAGAAGAAAACATAAATATAAAAAAAAACCATGAGTTTTTAAGAAAATAATACCTATATGAGGTATTGCATAAATGTTCCTACTGATTAAAAAAGATGTTCATAGCTCCACTCTAAATATGAACATACAGGAGTCAGAAATGGTCCTGGCACTTTGACATGAATTCAGTTAAACCCAAAATAGTGGTGATGACATGTCTCATTTAGGAAACTTCAAAAGTTATTGGAACAATCATTGTCCTCACTTACCTTGAGACAACTAGTGGGAGAATCAACATTTTCAGCATCCTCATCAGTAACTCGCCAGGAAACTGGAAATAACTGATTTCCTAGAAATACATGGAGAAATGCTTATTGTTTTGAGAAAAAGACTATCTGTCTTCACAAATCTTGCTAGAGTTGTGGATCAGATGACACAGGTAAAATCTGCAGCTTTGGTATATAAGGTGGCAAAGATAGCAGGTTTTGAAAGGTCATTTTAAAATTAATTAGATTACATATTGTGTTGTAATTCAAAAAAACACACAACATTGTTCATTCCTTTACAAAGGAAGACAAAAATTAAATACGCCGTCTCTTGGGGACTACTCTTAATTGGTCTCTTCATTCTGCATTTTGTGTGTTTTGCTAGATGTGTATGAAGGTACTGCTGGGACATAAAAGATGTTCAGACTGCAGTTGGCAGTAGCAGAACAAAGAATTGTTTTAGTTTAGTCACATTTACTAAGTGCCGTATTTTTTAGTTGAGATTTATATTTTGTGCTCAAACAATGCATTCAGTGATGCATGTTGCTCTCTCTATCCTGTCTGACTACTGCAGCAGAAAGAAACGATTACCTTTAAAGCGCTTCATTGAAGTGTGCGGGAGGAGAATTCCCCAAGTGACTTTAATAACATGGCCTGTTAATGATGGGAAGTCTCAAATTTATTAATACAAAATACCATTGGTGTAATATAAACATCTGTACCTCTGTACATCTGATGATGAAAAATATTCCCAGTGTTTTCTTTAGACGTACATGTTCCAAAGTAATATAAAATCCAATTAATATATTGCACTACCAGTTTTTAGCAGGTCTATATTAGATGCTACATTTCATCTAGCTTAAACACCCACTATTATTAGCCATACTTGCAACATTATAATATGCTCATGCTAGACTTACTAGGTTACTTAAAGACCAGAACCTTTTGCAAATGTATTTTTTGAGATTGTGTGAAAAGACCCAAGGAACAGCGTAGATTAACAAACAAATGAAATTAAACAAATTTAACAAACACACAACGTGCTTTTGATCTTCAGAAGTCCATCCTTAAGTCTGGCAAGTTGCTGTGTCTTTTGTTACGTAAGTACGGTGTTTTCCCTGTAGCGTTACACTGCCATGACACACATACCTGCTGGGAGAGCCGTCTGGTCCTCAGGAAGAATCCCAGAAGACAGCCAATGGTGACTGACAACACCGAGAGAATGAGCAAACCATTTCTTTTACAAACATCCTTGATCCGAGCGAGGACTGCATCAAAAGCCACTGCCATGCTGTCCCCCGTGCTCTTTGGAGAAGAATCAGCATCCCATGGAGAGAGAATTCACTCGCTCCTCTTGTTTGGGTGGACAGATCTAGCTCTGTATAGATCAGATCAAAGCACTTCCAGTTCTGCTTAGCTGACCTGCAAGGTCACCCCTCTGCCAATAGCCGCCAAGCAGGCAGCTGGCATTATTGTTCCAAATTAATACCAACAATCCTATTATCGACTACATCATTAAGAGCCTGGAAGAAGATTAGGGGGCTCTGGAAAATTAGAACAGAATGCAGTAGTAATTCTAAAACAAGACTGGTTCAAAACAAAGTGACACTCCTGGGAGAAAGATGGTAGCTGAGCGAGTTAGGGTCTCCCCAGTTTGGGGTCTAGACATCCAAACCTAGAATGGCAACAGTGTGAGTCATGCATTCAAATGGGTAAAAGCAATGTTACCACAGTTTTTCAAAAGGGCAGAGCAGGTAACATTTTGAACTGGACTATCACAGCAGGGCAAGCTAGGTGAAACTGAACTTCATTAATTAAAGCAGGGTTGGGTTTTTTGTTTTCATGGTGACAAAAGGGCTGCAGGAGTAGCCTAAGAGACATGTATTGAACAGAAAATAGCCGTCTACTGAAATATGCAAGGAGACCTTCTGGCATTTGGCATTTATTATCTTGGAAGCGAAGTAATTTCACTTTTTCTCCAACCAATATGTTGATTAGAGTAGGGCCAATTTACTTTCAGAGGATTATCAGACTAAGCCACAGGGATTGCTTTCCTTTCCTTTGCTGTGTCTGCATTCAATCCCAACACTGATTTTTATGCTGGCAAGTACCTGATAAAAAGACACACTGCCATAACTGTTCACCATACCATGCTCTCCTACCGAAACATTTCTGTAGTTCCTGGGTTATTCTAAGGTTAATCAGTGTTTTTCTGGAAAATATTCCATATGGTACAACGAAATTGTGTGTTTACAATATTAGATTTTATACTGCAATACAGTATTTGTTGATACATGCTCATATATGAGTAAAAAAGCTCATGAGAGATTAAACTCTTCTCCCTGGAGGCAGGACCTCAATGCTTTGAACGCTGTATGGTCAGTAAGATGTAGGGACACACACTAAAAAAAAGAGAAAATTATGTGGAGTCTATATGCTGAACAGGAGCACTGTCAAAACAAGAGGATCACAAAAATGTCATTAATGCATATGTAGAAGAGGACTGAACTACTGCTGCACCGTCCCACTCCAGGCATTTTCTAATACCAGGTAACTTTTCTGCCTCCACAGCATGCACCGAGTATACTTTCCAAATGAAATAATAATAAAACACCATTTCATGAAACCACGTCGACCTCCACGCTAGCTGCAATCCCAGCTTTGCAGCGGGGGCCTTCCGCCCTGGAAGGCCGCGCGGGGCAGGGGCGCAGGGGCAGGGGCGCCGGCACCGCCCGAGGCCCGCCCAGGCGGGGAGGGCTCGGGGAACCTCTCGGTGCCGCGGGGCCTGGCCACCACTTGGCTGCGCCCCCCGCCCGCCTCCTCTCCCGGCGGCTTTCGGGGAACAACCCCCACTTCCTCCGGCGCGCCGGTGCGACCGCGCCGCCAGGGCCCGAGCCGCCGCCGCCGCCTCGGCTTCGCCGCCGGGCGGAGTGGGCTCCTCCCGAGCCGGTCCGGGCACTCCGCAGCGCCGGAAGGAGCGCAGCCGCTCAACCGCACGCCCGGGAAGCTGGGCGGGGTGGCGGCGGCCGCCCCCGCCGGCCCCGGGACGGCGGGGAGGGGAGCGGGGGGGCGGCGCCAGGCGGCCTCTGAGGTGGGCATCATGGCGGCGCGGCAGTTGCTGCTGCGGCGGGGCTACAGTAGCGTGGGCGCTGGCGACTACCTGCACCGCAGCATCGTGCCCACCATGCACTACCAGAAAAGCCTGCCCAGGTACGGCGGGGCGCCGCTCCGCTCCCTGCCCTGCCCTGCGGGACCGCCCGTCCCGCGGCCTCCTGAGGCGCCGCCGGGCGGGGGCCGGGGCAAGGACGGGAGTGAGCGTCCTCCGGCGAGTTCGCTCGCTGCCAGCCCCGGGGCGGCTGCCCAGGGCAGCCGGCGGGCCTGGCTCCGGGCGGGCGCGGGCAGAGGGCGGCGGCCCCGGGGAGTCCGCCGTAAGGAGAGAGGAGGTGCCCTCCCTCCCGTGTCTCTCTGGCCGCGCTCGGGGTGTGCTGCTGGCTTCTTGTTGTATGTACTCTTCCTAAGTCACGGTGGAGGGGAATGGTTTTACTTTTTTAAAGCGCGAGTATGACTATAAGCCTACTACTGAAACATCCCAGCAGGTTGCAAAGTAACCTCCGCGAGTGTAACAGGATTATTTTGTGGTAAGAAGAGCATTTTCATCTTTCGGCTGAGAGGAAGATGACAAAGATCAGGAAATTTGCAAGAAAGGGTAGATGTCCAGCACCCAGCAGTGAAGGGAGGTCCCGATGGAGGAGTGGCTGCCACACTAAACCTTCCTTCTGCATAGCTGCTCGTCACTCCATTGTATTCCCTGGAAGGTATTAAGACCCTTCACTGCAATACCTTTATAACAAGACAGTCAAGTTGTTTTTCTACCTTGTTTTCTGAGAACCTTATGCTGTGATGACATATGTGCATCTATTCCCTTTCATCTCATCTTCCACAAGAAACTTATGAGCCGTTTGGATAATATGGGGTATAAGGAAGGAAGGGAAGAGGGGAGGCAAAGAGACACTACTGTGTCAGAAACTCGGGCTTCATTAGTACCACTGCTCATAAAGTGCATGTCTCTCTGTTCCCCTTCCTTCAGACTGCCAGTTCCCAAACTAGAAGATACAATCAGGAGATATCTGAATGCCCAGAAACCACTTTTAACTGATGACCAATTCAGGTATGGACAAACAAGACACACATATTGCAGTTACCATGTACTGCTTCAAAGTTAAGTGTTACATATAAAAAAACATGCCTTGTGACAGCGTTTTGACGCTACTGATTCTGTTGTAGGAAAACTGAAGAACTTGCTCATCAGTTTGAAAAGGGAATTGGAAGAGAGCTGCATGAGCAACTGGTTGCTCAAGACAATCAGAACAAGCATACTAGTTATATCACAGGTATGTTGGCCTACTGGATATAGAAGGAGTCTGTAGATCATCATGCTTGATAACAGCTCATAATGCTACAAATAAAATAGACTGAAGCTTAAGTTCTATACCCTATAGATTTGGAATAACATGCTGTGAATACTACCTGCGACTGTATTTGAGCAAATTCCGAGTCTCTGGTTGAAAGAAGAATGCCCATCATTTAACTTGTACATACTGGAATTCTGGATAGATGGATATTGGAGAAATGTTTTTTTCCTGAGTTACTGTATTTACATTTGAGTTTACAGGGTTTATCTTTTTTCTTTTTTTCATTGCTGCCTATTTATGTTTGGGTTAATAGAGGAGCTTAACTGGTGACTCCCTTAGAGAAACTAAAGCAATAATTTTCAAATAATTGCAAGTTATTCAGCAAGAAAACTGAATGCTGAGGAGGGGTCAGAGAATATGACTAAGCTTTGGGAGGCAGTGGTCAGTGCTCTGGGCTTAAAACCCCCCAAAACTACAAAACCATATTCTTTTAAAGAGCAAAAGAAAAGAAGTGTCAGAAACAAGATGATGAGAATAAAGAAAAATAAATTAAGAGAGGAGTATGTATATTGTTTTTTATTATTATTATTCCTTTTTATTGCTTCTACTGACTTCCAAATACAAGTATTTGCTCATGAAAGTATTGGATGGATAGCAACGGGGTGGAAACATTCAGATACCTATGGAAGTAGAAGTTTGCATGTTGCCCAGCAAATGTACTTTTATCCTTGCTATCTGTTGAGACTACCTATAAGGGTGTTAGCTACCACAAATTCTGTAGAGAATACCAGATTAGTTCACAAAAGCTGCTGTTTTGTTTCCTGTCTTTTACTTTCCATTCACTTGGAACAACATCTGGGGTTATAACTGGTCGCTTTATGGTGTTTGCCAACACTAATCATGCTGCTTTGTGTCTGTGAACTGTTGGGTGTTTGTATTCCTTTTTCTTCAGTTATTATTCTTTTTTAGGCCTCATAAAAGACTTGTTCCACTTGAAATTGGTTTCTGAAAGTATGTATAGTTGCCTCCACCCTCAACTTTCAAATCCAAGGTTAAAAGGCTATGTGATGATGACAGATGTGGTTTTAAAACTGTAGATGAATGCTAGTTACTCACCTGTGAGAACCTGGAATTAAAATTGTAACTTAGGTCCTTGAGTTACCTGTTGCCCTTCTTACAGCCTAGCTAGAAGGTTCTACTTGGGACTGATCCAGGCTTGGAATAATTTTTAATACATCAGCTGCCTTGAGATGAAGTTGGTGTGCATTTGTTTCCTTTGCATCCAGTCAGTGTGCAATATCTTGCTTGCTGCGTTTGAAGTTGATGATGATGCAGTAGAACCTACTTAAGAAATCCCTTGTCTGCCTATGCACCCTGGATTTTCGTTGACTCATAGGCATATGAGGCATATAAAGTTGTGACTACTTTTTAAAGCTATGATTGGTTCCCTTGGTTTTGGCAAGCACAAAACCTTTGGGTCACATTCATGCTTCTTGATACACTGACAGACTGTCTAAAAGACCTGTGGGTATCCAATATAATTCTGCTTTCCGAAGTCAGTTCTGGGCCCTGAAGAATAACTATACGATCCCCTGTAACGTGGGGACTCTAACCTGCCACCTTGAGAGACTGATGGTAATGCAACAGTATCAAGAGTTTTGCCCTGTGCTGGTCATTTTAGTGGATAGAAAGAGGAAGGAGATGGAAATGTAAGACAGCAAATGTAGATGGAGGAGTGCTGCCAGGAATGAGGGAAACACTGGATCAGAAATAAAGGTGGTTCTGAAGAGAAGCATGCCCTCAGTTACAGAGAGTTGCAGAAATTACTAGCTTACGGTAAAGGTAGAGGCATGTTCCAATCCAAATGTGAGGTGTGCACCAAAATATAGTGCTGGGGAGCTGCATTATAGGTCACAGGAGTTAGGGTTTATCACTGAGCCATACAGAAAACATGGGAATTGGCTCTTGTTGGTGATGACATGGACAGTCTTGATATGGATTGCTCCAAATACAGTATTTATACAGTTAGCCAACAGTACCTTTGTTCATAATTGGAGGTTGGGAGAATGCTTGTGGGAATTACTGCATAGGTTTGTCTTGTTTGTATGCACTTCAAGAGGTGTTTATTCATGATAGCTGTTGGAAGCAGGATATTGACTACATGAACCTCTGGTCTGACTCAGTCAGCTGCTTTTATGTTCTGACATATTTTTCAACTCTACATTTTCAGGTCCCTGGTTTGACATGTACCTAAAAGCACGTGAACCTGTTGTTTTGAATTTTAATCCATTTATGTCTTTTAATCCTGATCCGAAATCTGAATATAACAATCAGCTCATACGAGCTACGAACATCACTGTTTCTGCTTTACGTTTTATGAAGACCTTCAGGGCTGGTTATCTTGAACCAGAGGTTTTTCACCTCAATCCGGAAAAAAGTGACACTGAGATCTTCAAAAAAATTATCCGATTTGTGCCTTCTTCACTTTCTTGGTTTGGTGCCTACATGGTCAATGCATACCCCCTAGATATGTCTCAATACTTCAGGCTTTTCAATTCTACACGGCTGCCTAAACTCAACAGAGATGAGCTTTACACAGATGAAAATGCAAAACATTTATTGGTACTGAGAAATGGGAATTTTTATGTATTTGATGTTATTGATAGAGATGGAAATATGCTGAAGCCTTCAGAAATACAAGCACACTTGAAATACATCCTTAGTGACAACAGTTCATCCCCAGCCTTCCCTCTTGGCTACCTCTCCACTGAAAACCGAGATACATGGGCCTTGCTGAGAAAGAATCTACTGGATAGTGGCAATGAAGAAGCTCTTCAGAAAGTAGACTCTGCGGTGTTTTGTTTAAGTTTAGATGATTTTCCCATTAAAGACTTTGTGCACTTGTCCCACACTATGTTGCATGGAGATGGTGCTAACCGCTGGTATGACAAATCCTTTAATCTTATCATAACTAAGGATGGCACTGCAGGACTTAATTTTGAACATTCGTGGGGAGATGGTGTGGCTGTGCTTAGGTTCCAGAATGAGGTTTTTAAAGATAGCACCAACGCACCAGCTGTCAGCCCCCAGTCCCAGCCTGCTTCAGTAGACTCTTCTAGAGCAGTACGGAAACTTGACTTTAAGCTGAACGATGCCTTAAAAGCAGGAATCACCAAAGCCAAACAGAAATTTGATGCCAGTGTAGAAGCATTGTCTCTTAATCTGATTCAGTTCCATGAAGGGGGCAAGGACCTTCTGAAGCAGAAGAAGGTAAGTCCAGATGCTGTGGTTCAGCTTGCCTTCCAGATGGCTTTCCTTCGACAATACAATCAGACTGTTGCTACATATGAGTCTTGTAGTACTGCAGCTTTCAAACATGGTCGTACAGAAACAATACGTCCTGCCTCTATCCATACAAAGAAATGTTCGGAAGCTTTTGTCAGGGAACTGTCCAAACATAGCACGGAAGAGCTTCAGAAGTTGATAGTGGAGTGCTCAAAATACCATGGCCGTTTGACAAAAGAAGCTGCTATGGGTAAGTAAAAATATATCAAACACACTTGCTTTTGCACTAAAATGTCTATGAAGGTTGCTGTAAATGTTTACTTCACAGCTAAACAATTTAATTTTGATAGAAGTCCAATGTTAATGTAAACTTGACAAAAACAGGAGCAGAAGGCTGCAGTTTATAACGCGTTCTCTAAGACTTGTTTCTTCATAGAGGAGAATGTCTGTGTGCTTCCCACTTCACTGTTAACATGTTGAGAATTTTTTATGCTTTAGTTTTTGCCCTTATAGCAGCTGGGCTGTTTGAAAATGAGATAAATACTTAGTGCATGTTGTGCTCCTCAAGGCAACCAAGAGCTTTGGCTTTACGTCTGAGGAGTTAGTGTCTTATCCCTGCAGGGCATAAAGGCTTTAACAACATCCAAATCAAACGGATTCGTTGGCTGTGCTACTCCTGGTATTTTTCTGAATGCTTTCTTTTGAATTGTCCTTCCCAGAAACATAACTTATTGTATTGTTTCAGTAGAATTGACTGTTGAACATTACGCCATAGAGTCTAAACTTTTCCTCCTCTTGTTGGTGCACAATCCTTTTCCTCCTTAGATTCAAAAATTTTAGGAAAGCCTTTCTCTGTTTGAAACAGCCTGGATATGTTCAGATAAATAGTTAATCAGAGTGCAATATATTATTGAAATTGTCTGTTAACGTTGCACTTTTGTTTACAATGATGATTCCTGGTTGAGACTAGCAGTAAAACAGCAAGCCCTTCATTCCCTAGGATATGTGCATTAAAAGTGCAGAATGTCTGGGTTCTGAAAATTGATTCCTGGTAATATGAAGAGAACCCAGTTCTATAGACCTCCTCTTTTGTGACTGAAAAACAATGTGATATGAAAATAAGTGAGTTAACTTCCCACAAAAATTAGACATCTCTCTAATACTTTTTATTTTAACAGGTCAGGGATTTGACCGACATCTCTTTGGCTTGCGCTATTTAGCCTTATCCAAAGGTATTGCACTACCTGATTTCTATCAAGACCAAGCCTACGCTCGGCTTAATCACAACATCATTTCTACAAGCACATTGTTGAGCCCAGCTGTGCAATTAGGAGGGTTTGGCCCAGTGGTGTCTGATGGCTTTGGAGTAGGATATCAGGTAAATGATGATTGGATAGGTTGTAATGTTTCCTCTTACCCAGCTAGAAATGGTAAAGAATACCTTCAGTGTATATACAAGTCACTAGAAGATATCTTTAATGTTTTAAAGGGCAAGAAAATCAGTAGTTAGACATAAAAATGTTGGAACACTTGACAGTTGCAGTACAAAATGCAGACCATGTCTCACTGGCATATTAATCAGTGTTCAATGTGGCTGAGACTGCCCAGCTTAATTGGCTTCATCTATCTTCATTCAACTTGAATACTGTGAGATTCACTATGAAATTTGCATCTATTTTAAAGAAATGAATTATAGACCTTGAATGCATGTTTCAGGAAATACAAACATTCACAATGCCAAAATTAAGCAACAGATCCATTTGTTCCAACAGATCCATGTGTTCTTAAAACACATAAAATAAAAAGCACTGTTACTGAGTTTACAAACTCGGAACACCTGTGTTCCAGGAGTGTTCAGACAGGCAACAGCACTGTGATACACTCTTCAGCTAACTCTTTAGCTGTTTGATTTTAAAAACATATATGCAGTAATTTTAAATATGAAAGAGTGGTTACATTTGCACTCTTGCAGTAGGCTTGCTTACTAACTTGCCACATTAAAAGTTAGGGTTTTTTTCTTTAAACTTGAATCGATTTTGGAACTGATTGTGCCTCAACTGCTTGACACCTCTCCCTTGTAACAGCTTTTTGAGAAACAAAAAACCAAGTGGGAGGCTTTAAGTAACCTGCAATCACCGTGTTGTTAAATTGACTGGAAAAGACTGTGGTAATAAAGCTATCTATTAATAACCATGAAGTTCTTTTATTGCTGTATCAAAATTATACATTATGGGTAGTCCCTTTATCAGTAGCTCATGTTTCTTAAAAAGGAAAAGAATACTGCTGAAAGCATACTGCAGCGTTGGCTCTCCCCTTCCATAAGTGAAATCTGTTCAATAATCTGCTTTTGTTTCACTACGTAAACCTGTGCTCTTGTGCCTTAAAAAAGGAGAATCACTGAACTTTACCTTTTGGGGTTCACTCTTTCCAAACATCATCTTACTGTGGAATAGTAACCTCAACAGAATGTTTTCCTGTTTCCTTGTTCTATCAGCTAAAACTTTCGATGTCATTTATTGTAGCAATGCCAGAGTCTTAGTGCCTAGAGCTGCATCTTTAATGCATTGGGACTTGTTGCAGAAGTTCTGAAGACAGACTTCTCAGAACTCTCTGAAGGGATTGCAGGAGAGGTTGAGCACAGACATCAGTAAAAGTGATGCTGTGAATGCGAGATGCAACTGATGCAGACAATTCCTTGTGTGCTGTTCACAGCTAGGGCTCTGCCAGCTACAAAGTGGGTGGTACGAAAAGGGGAAGGGGCCTTTCTCAGTCAAGAAGCTGAAGGTGCTTCTAAACCCTGACATCTTCCACTCGTTTTTCTTCTGGGAAGATGAGTCTTTCTCTGGAGCTGAATAGCACCATAGGGCTTGCTTCTGCAGTGCTATGTAAAACTAATGCAGTTATGCCTTTCAGCACAGCTCACTGTGACCCTGACAGCCAAACGTTTTAGCAGAACATAAGGTCTGAGCATGTTGGTTGGATATGACAGATGAAGTTCAGAGGCTCAGAAACCTACTTGCCTGTACTCATCCTTTGGATATCTTAGTGTCCAGGTTCTCCCAGTGTCTTTTTATTTTATCACAGTTAAGTGTAAGCAATACTATGTCTTGAAGTATGAAATACAAGTGCTAGGAAGGGAAGAGGCATGCTTTAAATAAGTAAGTCCAATGGCTTATAAACTTCTAGTCAGGGCTGTTTCCTCTGCAGCCTGTAATGTGCTGTTCTATTTTGCAGTTGAAAAGGATTATTTTAAAACATACTTTAAAACATACTATGATTGTTCTTGCTCATGTAAACAAAGAAAGGAAGGTGATCATTTGGGGGGGTGAAGGAAATAATGTATCAGGAAACAATAATCAGACCAAAAGCCTTTGAATGAAATTCACTAAAGAAGGTGTGGGGGGTTTGTGTTTTCAATTGGTGTTCTTTTTAAAAAGAAAGAAAAAACATGAAAACAGCTGGCAAGATTGTGAGCACACTTACGAAGAAGTAAAAAGTCTGTCTTTAACTACAGGTGAGATTTACTCAGATTTTCAGAAGATGTGACAGCTATGTGTGTGTCAACAGCAGTCATGTTTTTAAACATTCTCAGTAAACTCACCCTTTCTCAGCCAAAACCAGCACAGTGCCTATACTTGAACTGGCAGAAAGCTATTAAAGACATAGCTTTTTGCTTGAACAGTTAATGCCGTCCCTTTACTCACAGTTATTTCCTGATGATAGGAATGGTGAGTGAAAAGACCTTCCTTGCTTACGTTAGAGAATCAAATGTGGGTACTTCTTGGTGATAGGCTATTAAAAACTGTGAGGGAGTAAGTTGTCTAAGTAGCTACTGTTGATACGTTAGTTAAGCTACGGTCCATCGCAACCACATATATTCCCCAAAAAAGACAAAAATAAGAAAATGGCACAGTTAGTCAAGCATGTATACTATTTTCAGTTTGTACTGAGGCCATCTCAAAAGTGCTCTCTGGAAAATATTTAATTAGGATGTCCCAGGGACAGTAAGTACAGCTTAGGTTTCTGTTTCTGAAGTACAGCCATGTGAAAAGTAGCTCCGAGAAAACTGCACCTCTGATGGTTACAGCTACTTCATTAATAAGCACATCAGGATTTATTAGGGGTATGTACTTCAGCATTTTACAAATTTATGGGTAACTTCATAGATTCCAACAGATTCCTTTGTTTTTTCGTCATAGTCGTTCCAATCCTATAGGAAATAAGATTTCACAGTATAAGTCACAGAGAATAGAATGCAAGAGTGTCTAAAACACAGACTGGAATTCAAACTGAAACTAAGCCTTACTCAAAGTTTAGGTCTAGATTTCTGTGGAAAGCACTGTGCTAAGTCACTAAGCTAAGTTCTGATACCTGAGAGAAGCAAGAGCGATGACCTGAAATTAAATGGGCTTCAGTCTCAGTGTTTGAGCAATGTTTCCCCCCCCCCCATACATAGTCCACAGCCTACAGTGGACAAGACAGCAACCACGGCAGATGAAAGGATTATCTATCATTTACAATACCGTAGTTGGGTAAGCAGACAAGCAGATCCCTGCCAAGTAGGATACCAGGGAACAGATTTGACCTTGAGATTCTTGCTCACAGCCAAGGAAGATTTGCAATGCTGGAGTCATTATCCTGAGCTTTGAAGGACAGTGTCTTTATATTTTTAATATCTCTGTACACAGGAAAAAGTGCAGGCATCTTCATAGAAAAATCAGTTCACCACTCTGAATAACCCCAGCCGTTTAGTGTTCCAGGTGTTTGCTCTCTGGAATTCCTCAGTGACTTAAAAGTTGTCAGCTGCTAAGCTATCAAATGCATACTTCTAAAATGACACTGTTAGTAATGCTGGTTGTTCATAGTTGATTTAGTTTCTCCAGCTATGACCTTCCTGTGCCTACATGAAAGAGCAAAACTAGTCTCTTGCATGTGTAGGATGTGTATTTTGGACTAGTGACTTAGGGAAAGAAAGCTAATTAGATTTACTAATGAAACTAAGACAACATACCTTTTCCAACAAGTTTATGTCATTGAAAGGTGTGCCAGATTCTGCACCTTCAGCAGCGAACCCTGCCTGCAAACACATCTGCAGTAAGTTTAAGAATAACTTGTACCAAGAAAACAATAAATATGATCATTGAAACATGTTTAAAGAAAGTAACTCAGCACAAACTTTTATTGTATTTCTTTTAACTTAGGTAGAAAGAGTGGTCAAGCTTTTTCCTGGTTAAGGGTCAGTATAAGGTTGTGACCTTCTTTGTGAGTTGGGAAAATTCAGTCTAAGCAACCACAAGAGTAAAATGAAGGAACACTGCTCCTCTATTTTTCCTGCCAAAAAGGTATTTTCAAGTATTCTAGATAATGTCGAACCTGAGTTTCTAAGTTTATGTAGCAGCATCCAACTACTAATAGCTTTAGTTTTTGTTCAGAATCCATACAGGCATTAGGTATAAAATAGCTTTGTGATAAACTTACACTGCAACAACACAATAGAAAGAAAATGTGAAGAGAGTTAATAGTTTTGGCTTAGATATCGTCAGAATGCAAGACACTAGAGAAGAAGCAGTCTGTATTGGATTTAGGTACAGAAGAGACTAGCAAGCTTTATGTGAAAGGAGGATCAGCTGGCTGAATGGACAGCTTAGTACACCCAAACAGTCATTTCAAAGGGGACAGTTCTTCACTGTCATTACTGTTGCTGTTTTTAAAGGGTTGGAGGAAAGGCTAGCACTAGGAAGGAAGTAGTGTATTGGTGGGGTATAGCACAAGAACAAGGTGTTCTGTTTTATCTTCTATAGGAACAGCGCTCTCATTTTAGGGTTCACAGTTACCAAGCTGTAAATTAAGTTTTATTTTAAAAGTAAATTCAAAAAAGCCACCTCTGTAGCATACAGGAGGGTTTCTTACTTTGCCATTTCTAACTACTGCATTTTATTAAAAAGTGGTTAAAAAGCAAAGGTAGTTTATTCCTGGTATTCTGCAAGAGGTCTACACTTGCATTTTTGATAAGGAAATCCCCACTAGTGCCAGTGAGACATTTAACTGTGTAAGAATGTTTGGAGTAAGCCATGTGATTTTAAAATATTTCAGGATTTGAAGGGAAGGTTAAGCACTTGGGAGTTAAATAAACCATGGAGTGTAGCAGATGTAACAACAGGAGAGCTATCTGGAAGGCACAGTGTGAATAGGGGCTTTATATAACTGTCAGAAGCCCATCTCAAGGGAACTGCTAGGGGTAGAGAGGAAGATCAGCATTATGGGACAAAAATGCAGAGCTGCAGTATAGAACAAACATTAGAAAAATAAAAGAAGCCCTGCATTTGCCACTTGGAGGTATTCACCAGCCCTCCAAGATAAAAGAAGCCATGTGACTGGAATGACAAACTTCTGTGCCAGACACTCAGCGGGATTTGCATTTTTAACAGCTTTGGCCTTAAAAGCAGAGACTCGTTTCATGTTTGGGACATGCGGTGACTTGTCTGCCCTCTGCTGACTGGCGAAGCACCAACAGCTAAAGCACAAACACGCACCGAAGAAGCAAAAATGCCTATTGACTTTACAACACAGTGAATTGTCACACTGTTGTTACCAATGAAGCTATTGGTTCTGCCACAAAGCAAAGAAGCTTAAAGAGTTTTAAGAGAAATTTTACAATGAGACCTCATTAAACATGAAAGATAATTGAGGCAAAAAAAATGTCCTTGCCCTTTATTAGAACACACAAGTACCTGGTTTGAATTTGTTGCTGCTACTAGGTAGGAAAAGAGGGCTTATATCAGAGAATCAAAGGATACTTTCTCCTCTTTCAGACTCAAGTGATTCTTTTGAGAAAAAATACTGTAATTTAAATAAGACATGCAAGCATTAAGCCACTCTAAATTGATTTCAGGTATGGTTGTATTATGTCTATCAAAAAATACAAAGAAAATACAGTAATGCTCTGGCCCTATGCTGTTTGGTGCTAATCAAAAGCCAGATCTAAGGTTGTTGAGAAGCCAGGCTGGCTTGGATCATGTCAAATATAAAGCAGTTTATAGAATTGTTTAGAACTGCAGAAGTCTATATATTTACTCATTTAGGCATCAGAAAATTCACTGAAATATCTGCTCAGGGATTCAAGTGTACTCTCCAATAGAGTGCACAGACCAAACTGATACTACTAAATTAAAAGCTTTATTACAGCTGTGAGGTCTTTGTTCTGCAGATAAAAATAACATTGACAGCTTTGATTCAGAGCTATTAAACATCTAAATTTTGTAGTCTCATACAGCTTTTCTTGAACTGCAAGTTCCTACATCTGGCTGCAAAGCTTTCAAACAGGAATAAACTAATAACCATCCTGTTCCTCAAAAAGATAGGCTGCACTTAAATAAACAAACAGAGAAGGACCTCCTGCAGCATACTGCTTTGGTGATTTGGTCATTTTATTTATACCGAATTATTTGTAGGACCAGCTTTTTTGGTCTCTTTCTTAGCATAGTGTCACAGTCTGAGGGAAGGATAAGACAGGTTTATATTTGTCAGTCTATTTACACCTAATCCGACTGGAATAATAGGTTAAATATAGTAGGGAGTTAGCCTGCATACAGCATGACCATGCACAAGCAAATGAATCACTGAAGACTGGCTTGGCTCTAAAGAAATCCTTTAACTCTGGACCTTGACATGTGCTTTGCAACAGTCTTTAACCACTCTTGATCTTCAGTCTTTGTCTGATCAAGTTTCAAATGAAAAAATGCCAATATTAATTTCCTATGGCTTTGGTCATGTCAAATCTCAAAGAAAATTTGATTTTTTTAGAGGCCATGTACTAAAGACTGTTCATAATGTGAACTTCATCTACTCTAACATACCAAGAAGCAAAGCGGCGCTTTCCTGAATGTGGCCATCTAGCTATGTACTCTCGCAATTCCCCTTGGGGAAGACTGTCTTTTGCAATAACCTGCGCAATGAAGACCTTTCAAATGAATTCAGATGAGCAGCACTGAGTCACCTGTAAGGCAATCTGAATACAGCTCCAAGGCGTGTTTAATTTTAGATTTTACTGGCACAAAGAATATCAGAGCTGTTAGTGTTAGCTGCTTGTGGTTGTTTGTTTGGGTTTTTTTTGAGTCAAATGAAGTAGAAGAAAGATGGAAAACTGGGAAGGTCTAGGATGTTCCAGGAAGAGCAGTGCCATTTCAAATAGTGTGCATTTTGTCACTCTAGAGTCTATAAGAAGTGCTCTTAAAAACTGAGAAACAAATCACAAATAAGAACTCACCTGTGGTTGAAAGTCAACCGGTTCCAAACCTCGGCATTCAAACTCCACTATTGTTTTGAATTTCTCACTGTCTTCAGCCTAAAATTGAGTCAGAATACCATTAGTTTTCATCTAATAGGGAAAGACAGTGACAAGCATTAGTCTGGGAATGAATTGCTTTAAATACAGTACGATCAACTCTGATGTCCCAAGTGACAGCAAAATCCTAGGGCTCATTTAATAGGTGGAAATTAACTAGAATTTCTTAATCTGCCACAAGGAAGCCTTCAAAAGGAAACTAACATGGGTATTATATCACCTGTAATTTGAGTGACATGCAATGTATCGCAGATTATTCTACACTTGCGATTGTGTGCAGGAACCTACCAGAGAATTTTGTGTCAGAGGAGGATACCAGCTTCTTGTGTTCTTGAAAGAAGAACATGATAATAAAGCAAAAACTCAAAGTAATATTAATGCTTATTTATCTTTCACTTGTCATATAAAAGCAAAAACAAACTTACGTTGTAAGGTTTGATTGTCTGACTTAAAATATCTAAAAAAAAAAATCAGAAGTGTAAAAGTGAGTGCCATTATGTCCTCAGTTTTATTCAGCACAAACCAAGCATCAGCTGCTTCTTTCAAAGAATTTTCCTTATACAAAGTAAAAGAAACAAAGTAAAAGCACAATCCTGCAGTTGGCCCTCAAAAAGAATTCAATTTTTCTCACGTCTCCTGTGAAGTTTACATTACACCACTTTGTTTCTCTACCAATACGAAAAAAATCGCACGCTTGTGTAAAATGACATTACGGATATGAGTTTTGTTCATGCAGAAACCTGAACTCACCAGGAGGCCTTGCTGTCTCCTTCATGAGCATGATGACAAGTATGTACCTGTTGTGAACTCAAGCACCAGTGTACAAGGCAAAAAATCCCTGGTGAATGCTCTTTACAAACAGTGTCAAGCAAAATGGGGACTAAAACATGAACTGAGGAGGAAAGGTGTAAAATGGATGATGTCTCTTTAATTCCTAAGCACATACCAATGGAGTTCTCCCTGGAGCACAGCTTGCATTTCTGCACCATAGTGGCACTTCCTCTGCCTCCTTTCAGGGGAGCACTGTCCTAAAAACCATGAGAATACAGACATAATTTTTAACTGCACTCTAGCTGAGCCACTGGAAACCTCTGCAAAGGTAAAGTAGTTTTTACAACAATAGTCTTTAACTTTTTAAAAATATTGCAATAAGAAGGCTTTCTTTTTAAATAGAGAGATCTATAATTTGGAAAGGTATGGTTATCTAAGAATAATTCTGTTCTAGACCTAAAACAGTGAATAATGCAGTTATGTCTTGTCCGTTTAGGCATGTTCCATTAATTCCTCAAAGTACATTCTTACTATTCAGTAGTATGCAACAAAGAGAGATGATTATTCCCAAGAACAGAACCTTCTCTTATCCCTGACAAATTTTATTCTGCTTTTTCAGTTTCCAAATGGTAATTTAGCATAGTTAATTAACCTTGAACTTCTCCAAAGTTTCCATCAGCATCATAAAAATACACTACAGGCACAACCTTATTCTGGTATCACTTCAAAATTTGTTTTCAAATGATATTTTTACAAAAACACAGCTTTTCAAAGCAGATGTAAATATTTTGTCACCAACAGTCACCATTCAATTAACAGTCTCCAAATATTTTTTTTAATATGGAATATGACAGCTTTTCCTGAATAAATATAGCTACTAAAATACTACGTCTAAAGTGCAAGTCATCACATTCCTGATGCCAATGTCCCTTGCACGTAGGAGGCAAGTTTGTTCTTTGTTCTGCTGCAGGTCACAACCAGGAAACGTACCATCAATCGCAGATACTGCCATTTTTCAGAAACTTCACCACAGTTCCCACATTTCAGCTGAAAAACAAACATAAATCAGAGAATTTAAAGCTGTCAGTAATCAGGCATTAAAAAGCTGAAGGGGCTGATACAGCCCCTGGCACCCAGGTTCACAAACCCCACTGTTTCACAGCTGAAAGGAGCCAGAAGCAAGTATGAGGCGCTGCCTATTGCGACAGCCCATGAGCTGACTCAACCCGGTGGGTACACCCGCCGCAGAGGGTCTGCCCTTTGGCGTGTTGGGTGGAAAACCTGTTACAAAACATGGTCACGAAATAAAAGATGGAGATAGCGCATCTCACCATTTACCTGGGTTACCTCCCAGTGGATACTGGATTACTGACCACCTCACCAATGGAGGCACTGACCAACGCTTGAATTTAAGACTTTTCATTATCGCAAGCTAATGTACAATGTAATGTATGTGCTAATGTATATGTGCCTATACACTTATACCATGACATTCGTTGCTCCTGTAGCAGGCTGCTGGCACTGCGTGGTAAAAGCCACATCGCCTTTTAAGCTGAGCGAAGTGACATTGAACACCGCAGGCCTTCGTGGCCAGGTGCCCCACGGGACAGTCCAACAGCCCTTGGCGCCGAGAGCGTCGCCTCCCCACTCCCGGACGGTCCGAGAGCCCCTGGCGCCGAGAACGGCGGCTCCCGCTGCCGGCGCCCCGAGGCCGCCCCGCCGGCGCACCTTGAGGTACCAGCGGAAGTCCTCCCCCTCGGCCCGCAGGCGGGTGATGTTCTCCAGCGTGGCGCGCAGCTGCAGCCCGATCCTCTGCAAGGCAAGAGGCAGCGAAAGAGGCCCTCAGCTCGGTCCGACCCGACCCGGCTCGGCCGCGGCCCCTACCTACCCCCATGGCCTCGCAGGGTGCCCGGCAGCTGACGGCGCGGCGGAGGCGCCGCACTACCGCTACTCCCGTGACGGCCCCCCCTCAACCCCGTCCCGCCTCTCGCGGGAGCAGCTGCGGGTCTCAAGCCGCTCCTGCGTGTTTTTAGTGTTGGGTTGGGTTTTTTTTTTTCGCCCTCCACCGCGTTGCGTTGGTGCCCTCAGCCAAGCTGGCGGCCGCCTGGCGGGGTGAAGCCGAGATGAAGCTGCAGCTGCCCTCAGCCAAGATGGCGACCGGGGCGAGAGGCGCGGCGGGCTGGGCCCCGTGGAGAGGGGCGGCCGCCTCCGGCGGTGAAACCGGAGCGGTGCTGTTGGGAAAGCGGGGCGTGCGTGCGGGGAGGGCGCTGGCGGGAAAGGCAGAAGGCGCCTGAGAGGAGGAAAAGCAGAAGGTGCTAGCAGGGGTAATAGAGGTTAGATGCTTTTACCTTTTCACATCATTTAAGCACAATCTTTTTTTTTTCACTCGCAGTGGCTACTGATTTAGGAAAAACAAAGAGGTGCTGGAGAAAGCAAGAGTGCAGTTTGGCAGAGGTGCCGTGGGGGGCCTCCCACAGTGCTTTATGACAACTACCACTTTGCAGTTGAGACACCCTTGTCCTCTAAGTCTCCTACTCAGTTCTGCACAACAGATCTGCTAGTCTGGAACTCCACTAAATACATTCTACATTGCTTCTAAATTCAGTTTTTCTAAAGCTGGATGGGAGTATCGGTGAAGACTCCCAGGTGCCGTGTCATCTGCTTCTGCTCTGAAGGCAAACGGTCAGTCACAGCAGCAGTGTCAGGAAGTTGACGCGTGTCTTTGCTATAACCTATTATCATGTACAGAGTCAGGGCTTCAGTTGTTTTACACATCTGATCTGGCCAACAGAATATCCAACTTGGGATAACAAAAGTTTATCTTGACAGCTAGCAAAAGTTTCATTTCACAGAGCCAGACTTAATCCCATTTTGTACAGATGCATAGAGAAGTGAAATACAGCTTTGTGTGATACAAGAGAAGTAACACACCCTGAAAGTACCATGATAAAAGAAGTGTTAGAAGTCAGTTTCTCACCAGAACTTATAAATTATAAAATACAGATATCACCATTTTATTGAGGCAGTCACTGACAGTTTGTAAAAAAAAAAACAAACAAAAAACAAAACAAAAAACCATTCTAACATACATAAAAGCTTCAGGCCAAAAAGTACAAGGACTTTCAATTCTTCCCTGCGCCGCCCCCGCCCCCCAGACACCACAATACAAACTTCAGTTTGTTTGGCTTAAATTGGCTTAATCTTGAAGTGTAGACCAATAAGACTGAAGACTAGACACTTAAGGTCCTGGACCAGGTAGTAGAACACTCTCAAGCCTTCTGGATCCCTGCAGTGCACAACAGAAGGAAGGGGGGGGAAAAAAAGTTACATTGGTGTTTTAAGAGAGCAGCTTATAGAACTAACCTATTAAAAAACCAACAAAGCCATATGCAGGCTTTTCAGAGGTCTCTTAGACATTAACAGATTTGTTTCATTCTACATTCGGTGCTCCAAGTTTGCATGCTTTAAGTGTTAATAAAAATGTGTATTTTTATCATGAAAGCAAGTAGTAACATCCTGTTGAATTTAAAAACCATGATACACAGCCTTTTCAGCTGAGGTGAAATACAGAGATCTTGGTTTTCCCAGAGACACTGGTGGGAACAGGCCAATGACGGCTCAGTTCAGACTCCAAATACAGCTAGCAGGGTTTCCTACAGTAAGGGTAGCTGCTCAATGAGGCTGAAAATACAGCACCTAATGCCACAGTCTAAAAGCATTTGGTATGTTACACTGGAACACAATGCACTTGTGACCCCAGGAACTGATTTGTATTTTGGAACGATATAAAATGCAAGTATCTACTAATCAGCAAGTTCTAATATAAGTCGTTACATAAAGACATCATCATAAAAAAGCAGAGTACATACTTGGACTGATTTACATCGATTAGTGAACCAATTTTTGATGTGGTAAAGGAGATGTGCTCATCGCCAATTACTATTTCAAGCTCCTGAAAAATAAAAGATTATGGTAATTCAAACTACTGCTTTACGGTGTTAGTTACAGAAATACTTAAGTACTAGGATGATGTTTTTTCCATCTTTATTACAGAGGTGTTGAACACAGCAGGTCTATGGATCATGTTAATTCCCACGACTAAATTGCCATTTAGGTGCTGTTCAGGTTTTAAAACAGTATTTGTTTCCCTCTTGGCTAGAAAGTACTGAGTTGAAGAAAAACTTCAGTTATGTTTCTAATGAGCTAACACATAAAACGAAACCAGCAATTAGGGAAGCCACCATACACCAACCTGGCGACCAACTCTGTCGGGAGGAGGCCACAGAGCATCATCTTCTTTTGTGATTTCACTGTCGTCGATTATTCTCTTCAGCTCCTCCATCACGCTCTTATGGACGTACGCCTACAAACACCATTCCACCGTGAAACGGGAACCCCGAGCGGCACCGAGCGCGCTGCCGCGGTCACTCCGCGCCCCGGCGGCAGGCCCCGCCGGCACCCCCGCCCCGCCCCGCCCGTACCTCCTTTCGGATCATGACGTCGTTCTTGTAGTTGCTGTTGTTGGCGTAGCGCAGCTTCCCTGGCGAAGACAGGACGGGCGTTAAAACCCCCGCCAGGGCAGCGCTGGGCGGGCACTGCTCCGCTCCACTCTGCGGCAGCCCCCGGCCCGCACCCGCCTCTCCCCGGCAGCGGAGAGCGGGCCCCGCCGCACCCCCCGGTCCCGCCCCGCCCTTACCGTCGGGCCGGAACTCGAACTCGAGGAACTCGTGGCCGAACTTGCCCTTGTGCCCCACGTAGTACCGCAGGTAGAAGTCGCTCGCCATGGTCCCGCCGCCGCCCCGGCATGCACCCCGGCGGCGCGGGGCAGCCGCGTCACGGCGGGGCGGGGCGTGCTTCCCACTCCCATTGGCCGGCAGCGCCCGCTGCCGCGAGCCGGAGCGGTAACGTCAACGTCAACAGAGGGGGTAGCGGCCGCCCTCTGGCGGCGGGGGGAGGCGGGCCGGGCCGAAGTCCCAGCGGGAGGCCGCCGGTCCCCCCGCGGCTCGGAGCGGCACGGGTGAGGGGCGGCGCCCCCTCTCCAGGGCAGCGGCTCAGCCCTTGGGCGGGCGGCTCGCCCCGGGTACCCGGTGCCCCATCGGCCGACGCAGAGCGGTTTTCTCGCAGGAGTATTTGTAGTGTTTGACAGAAGAAAGTCACGCTGGTGCGTGACTGTCACACGCGTTTCCCCCGCGCTGCAGGTGTGGTGGCGGTGGCGTGGGCGCCGCCGCTGGAACATGGGACGGCCCAGCCCGCCAGTGTTGGTTTGACAGCCCGGCCCGCTCGCTCCCTCAGCGAGGGCACGCGCGTGCTTTGCCCCAAAACCCCTCACTGCTTTCCCATAATTTTGGGAAAATTACTCACTTGTTACTAATAAAAGATTTCTTGTAATATTCAGACATAGCAGTAATAAAGGAAAAATGAGGTGCAGCTGGCCTTCTGTTGCGGGTCCAGACATTAGCATGCAGTGCTAGAATTTGAAGCGGTTTGTGCCTCCCCCAGCCGAAGGCAGTAACCTGGGCCGGGTTTGGGCTCCCCGCAGCCAGTCGCCCCTGTGCCTCCTCGTCACTGGTGCTGGGGTGTCAGGCAAGCCTCATCGGTGGTGGCTTGAAGTTCGACAGTAGGTGGACTGGTGGTGGTGTCTACCTTTTTGCTCTTTGGGAACCGCTGAGAGAAAGGAAATAGCGGGAGACATGCCCTTTTGTAAAATATTCCCTTCTGAAATAATTTAGAAATGGGGACCTTTTGTGCTGATCACTAGGACACTTTTTATTGAGGATGCTGAATGGGGGGACATTTTGTACTGCGGAGTAGGCTGAAAATGGATTTTACGCTGATGAACTTGATTTCATGTAGGTGGTGCTGGGTCACATCCCAGGTGTAGGCTGTTAGTGCAGGGCTGATGAAGCTCACTCTGCTTACTTTACAGTTACAGCAAGGTTAAATTTGGCAATATTTACTATTATGAACTGAGTAGAAATAGCGGAACTGCTTCCAGATCTAACCTCTTCTTGGAAATAACATGCCCTTTGGTATGGTATTGTGTAAATAATCAAATAAACCTTTTGATCTCAGATAACTCTGGGTGGAGGAAAGCCCTAGGTGTCCACATCTGGACCTAATTCATATGTAAACTGATTAAACCCTCCTCGGATTGGTCAGATTCGGCTTCAGTTTGTTTTTCAGGAGCCCTGTATGTTTTGTGATCTAGCTTCCTCTTCTGACTCTGTAGGAGCTCTAAGCCTTCACTAGTACAGGCAAAGCCAAAAAATGTTGGGATTAGTGGTTGATTTTTTTTAACAGAAATTATTGCAGTGAGAGGCAATACAGTAATTTTCTAGAAAACTATGAATGTTTAATTCTAGGCACTGATAAATTAGGGTTAAATAGCTACTTTGGATATATTTTAGGACTCATTGGATTAAAATAATGAGGCAAAGAAATTGCATCTTTGTCTCATTTAACTTAAATTACTCTTTGCTTGGACCTAAAGGCACTATTCACTGGACACACACAAAATAAAGAACAGTTTATTATAGACTCACCAAGAGTGAGAGAAGAAAATAAAAAGATAGGTAGAGGGAGGTGAAATATTTAAGGCTCACTCTTGAACAGATAATGGACTCCTAATGTCATTCACTGTGTGGTAATAGGTCAAGCCCCTTCTCCTCTGCCTAAGTTAGACAGCTTTTCTTATGTTCTTTTCCCAAGGGAATTGGAGGATATTGAGGAACACAGATTAATAGTCTGGAAAAATCTAGTTTTGAATAAAGATTAAAAACTAAATATGTACAACTCAGCTAAATGATGAAGTAGAGCACTTTTTCTTAAGTCTAATATGGCAGTACTCATTGCATTTGTGTTGTGGTTTGATTGTTCTGTATGATGTGGCATGTGACGTGCTGTGTTGTACTGTGTTTGCTCGGAGTAAATTTAATCCTTACCTGTAGTTAGAAGTTAATAGAATGACATCTTCAGAGTTCTGCCAGATGTCCTTACAAAAGTGAAGACATCTTTTGCAGTTAGAGTTTTTTCTATTAGAAAATCAGAATTATGGTTCATTTTGAAGGAAACTCCACAGAAGCACCTCAGAAGGTGTTAATGAAACAAGGCAGAAGTTTGACGAACTGAAATAACGTTAGGTTAAAGATGTTCACTAAAGAAACTGTAAAGGGTTTTTTTTTTTTTGAAGTATCACTATATGAAGAGAGGTTTAAGAATGTAAATTTTAAAATAAATGTTAAATCACTTTTATTCCTGCATTTACATTATGGTTAGGAATACTGGAAATATTAAATCTGTGCAGGCTTGACTGGAAGATATATTTGACTTCAGAACATACATGAGTGTTTTCTGTTCACAGCTGAGATGGTAGGAGGCAATGTCAGAACGGTAATGGAAAGCTGGCCTGCATGAGGAAGTTAGCATATGTGCTTTGCCAGGATTTATGTCTACTTTACTTCAGTTTAGCTTCTCATGGTTAAGTGACTGGCACATGTGAAAGATATTCACATACTACGCTCATGCCTGTTTAACGAAGACTGATGTTACACTAATCCCATTGAATGACTTTCTGTAAGCCTCAGACTCCTCTGGTTTGCAGCTTCCTACCATTCAGTCTCTTTGGATGCCATATTCCTGCTCCACTAGAGCGGTCATGGTAAGAAAGACCTTGGTTTCTGTGAATTAAGAAAAGTTAGTGGCTAGCCTGTTCTGCATAATAGTCCTAAGTGTATGCATAAGAAGAGGCTTAGTGTTTTGCAGGAAATGTCAGGAGTCCTTTTCTCCTGTTAAAAGTAAAATTGGAGTTGCAGTCTCTCACAGCATTTAAGGATGAAACACTTACATGTCTTTTTATTCCATTCCTTCTTCATGAATTCTTCCATACAAAAAAGATCTGGTGTGGTAATACTGCCTTATTCTGTTACTGTCTGTCCACTTCTAGCACTTAGAGGAGCTGACATGGTTCATTGCTGTTCTGTCTATCCAGTAAGACGTGCTTTCAATGCCACTCCATGTACGGTGTGAATCTTTGTTTAAATAGTATTGTCCTTTTCTAGGAATGTTATCTTGAAACCGATCAGTTAATACAGTTCTAATTCTTTAAAACTAGCAAAGCACCAGCTGATGTAAACAGATGGGAGCTACCACTCGGAAGCCTTGCAAGACCTGGGCATCTGACGAGAAAGTTTTTCTAGGGTGAGTTTCTCTAAATGACTGGGACAAAATCATGCCTGTCCTGCTGGGCTTAGCAGCTTGGGCTGTTGAATCAAAGGTCCCCATATCTTTCCCATCACAATAAACCTACCTGTCTATCATCCTGTCACTATGGCACCTTTCTGGTAAAATGTCTGAGTTTTTCTCCAGTCCTCTCACAATTTAACTGGCTATAGATAGTATCCCAAGTGTATTAATTCAAAAAAAGTGTGTTATTTTGGAACCTCAAAGGGCTGTTCATAATTAAAATAGGTGGTTAAAAATTACTGATTTCTTGGCCATAGTTTCCTGGGTTTAGACAGACTTTTGGCAGTAGCTATATAAATGTGAAAAAGGATTCATTATTTTTCATATCTTTGGGTTTGAATAGTCACAGTTGCATTCTGCATTCTTTATGAATTTCCTTTCTATAAAATATCTAAAAGTTGACCCTTCAGTAGAAGAGTCCTGCTGATACAGAATAGCTAACCAATTGCTTTTTTAACATTTACAGGTAGTGCTAAGAAATTAAAACATTAGCCTGAAAAACCATAACATTCGTATTTATACCAGGTGGAAGGATTTTTGGCAGAACTGTTACCCTGCTTATTATACGAACACGATTGTCCAATCTGAAGGTAATACCAAGCATAAACTTTTTATGTTCCCCTTAAGTACTGTCTGGTTTCACTTCAGGTTCAGAGTTTGTTTTGTGGGGAACAACTCTACTGTAATTGTCTAAATTGTTTTATAAGCCTTTGCAGGAATATCAGTGCTTAATGCATTGTTGTTTAAATTACAGTGTTGGAAGGAAGAGCAAACTGGAATATGAGTTATCCTGAGAACCTGCATTTAAATTCATCTGGGAGGTGTCAGCTCTCTTTGAGCTCTGTACACTAATTCTAATAAATTTTACGATGAATGCATATTATGGGTGAGTTTAAAATGTTTTTTTTAGCTCTGTGTGTACTAGTTTTTGTTTCTTCTTAAAATAAATGCCATGTTCGATGGCATTACAATAGATAGCATATTGCTACCACAGTGTTGTTTGGGTTATCTTGACACATTTATAATCAAAAGGCATGCTACGCTTGAATGCATTGGCTTAAGGTTGTATTTGTGAGACAGAAATGTGTGGATTGTAGTTCTTTTCATTCTGCTTAAAAGCATATACAAATAGTAATTGTTCTGCCTCTGAAGAAATTATCTCTATAAATTCACATTTTTAGCATTATTATATTAGTGTAATAGAAGGATTTTAATATAACAATCTGTACATCGTATCTTGATACTGATACTGGTTTATAAGGTTTTTGTGGTTTTATTTGTTGTTGTTTTAAGATGAGCAAGATTTACATGATTTTAACTTCTGACCTATTGGGAGCAGGTATCTATGGGACTTGGTGAAATGGGAGAAATCAGATAAACATGCTCTGAATATTTCTATTTGTTTGGGTTTTTTCTCATGTCGGTAAAAGCTTGCAGAAAGCTCTAATAAGTCAACCTACTTTGGATCCTTAATTTAACTTAGTTTTAAGGTTGCAAGATTTATAAATTGTTTGTATTTTTTCTAAAAAACCTGCTTATGCCATTGAAATAGTTGTATTTCTGCTATTTTTTTCTCTTCACTTGGAATGTTGAACACTTTGGAGAATGGGGCGACAGAATTTTTTTCATAGATTCCAAATATGTCAGGCTCTTTTCTGATATTTTCCATGTCTGTAAGTTGTCAAACTGTGTTCTAAACATGCAGAATTTTATGCAATTGCTTTTCCTTGTATCTACAGAGGCTTTAATTCTTATTGATTCCCTTAGGAAAGAAACTATTTTTACTGACTAAATTAAGACAATATAACCTTTGGAAGTTAATATAGTCATAAAATGTTTCTTTAAAATGTATTTGATAGCATTTAATGTGTTCCATGGTGTGGATCCTGACTTTGCACGTAGATCCCTTTTATACCTCTGTTACTTCTTTAGTTGCTGGGAAGAGAATTATATTCTTGTTTTGAAGAATGTTCATTTCTATGCCTCTGCATTGTGTGAAAGGTAATTAGTATCACAATATAGCTGAGTTGGCAGTCTGTTGTGGCCGTTAGAGACAAACTCACTGTAGGTTTCTATGTTAATTCTAAGCTGTGCATCGTAATACGCTATTTAGAAAAGACATCCTGGTTTGTATCTTGAAATTGCAATATGGATAACTTTTATCTACTCGGTTAAAAATATAGCTCTGTAAGAAGTAACATCCTCTGTTTTGGTGCCAAGTAAAATGACCGTATTACTCTCTGAGGTAAGGTTTTTCCTGCTGTGCTCCACCACTGTTGCCAGCTATTGACTGAAGGACATTCTTTGCAAGCGCACATCCTTGCTTACAAGACAATATTCGCTGAAGATGACTAAGTTAACAAAAACACGGAGTGTTGGCATCCGTATTAGAAGAAAGAAATACTAAGCCTAGCATAGACTCAGATGTGTAAATGCGTGTCTGAAAATGGGAAAGATTAATGGGAATTAATAGAAAACAGGCCTGGAAGGGACTGTCATATTTGTCATGTTCGTCCCCCTGTCCTCAGACAAGGTCAGCCCTCCCTCCTATGAATATTTTTGTGAATTTTAATGAAGCTTTCTGATTTTGATCGACTGATTCTCTGGTTTTTCTGCAGATTGTTTTTGTGGCAAGTACAAGTTTATAATGTAATTTACTTTCTCATTTGAAAAGTGAGTTCTCATATGAATCTGTTTGGTTCTAACCTGTTTGGTCTGGCAATGCTAGAAGTTGGTGTGTAGTCTGGTGTATTAGAACTGCTGGCCTTCAAGAGTAACAGCAGTGTGTTACAGATGAATCCACCTTATTATAGTTTATTTCCACAAATAATTTAAGAAAATAAATATTCCTTATTCAAATTGGGGTCTTTTCATGGTAGAACCGCATCTTCAACTTATAGAAAATATTATTTGCTCTTATTTAAAAATAGATGTGTGTTAATTCTCACTTCAGAATCTTACAGAGATATTTATGAGGGCTGACATGGGGAAGCTTGTCTCCAGTGGTTTCTTCTGAGATGGAGCAAGAATCTGGCACATCTTGACTTTGTGCATTGTCCTCTAAGTGGTTCCCCCAAAATGTTGGTCTTACATAAGAAAGAGTTATCTTACGTCACTGCATGTTTCAAGCTCTTCATTTAGAAATTAGCCAAGTGCTGTATTCTATTCATGTATTTCTGTGGAAGCTGATTTTTTTTAAAACAAATCTGCCAAACGCCTTGAAGGTTCCCCAAGTGGCAGAGAGTAAAGGTATTTATTTAACTTATAGCCCATGACCTTCTTATAGGCGTGGGTTATGTCTACAGAAGAGCTGTATGTCAGTGGAAATGATCAAAGGTTTGTCGAACATTTTACCTCTTTAATTGGAATGGCCAGGTTCTGGTCCATGTCACCTGAAATGACATCTTAGTTGTGTTGAGCTGCTCAAGATGATACTTCAGACCTGGGCTACCAAGCAACCTTTGCTTACTTCCATGTGGCCTTCCTTTGTCTTCAATAAACATTGTGCTATTTTTTTTCTTTTATTTGAAGTGGTTTACCAAATCCAAGTTTTGATAATCTGACAGACCCTGTTGACACAGCAGAATTTCATAAACTTTACAGAGGTGAGAGACCTGGGGCAGTGCATATGTAACACAAACTTTTGAATTTTACCTTTAGAGACATGCCTATGCTGCTCTAAGTGGACCTCTCATTCTTTGTTATGATTTGACGAGAAGCTAAATTGAATTTTATTTCTTCCTAACATTTTAACCTGTTTCCGCATACTTTTAAATTGGTTTTGCATTTCATTTTTTCTCATGCTTGTCATGTCCTCTAGAGAACTCGTGTTCTTTCAACATCTTTGATTCTGATATTTAGTTCTTTGCTTTTCCCTTATTCTATAAAGAAGGAAACTAGCCTAGTAGATCAGGACATCCAAACATAGGCCTCATTAGCAAAAAGATGGAGACCTCTGGCATGTCCTGTCTCCTCACAGAAAATTGCCAGGCCTTACTAGTCCCCTGCATGCATCAGATTTTCCAACCTCTACAGCCATTTGAAAACTTATCTCAAGAAAAATACATTGCTTTCCTTTTCATAGAAAATTGGTACCTTCAAGCAGTCTTTGATCTCGTGGATACAAACATACCATCTACTTCCTGTGCAATCCTTATTTGTAAAACCTTTGTATAATTTTCACGGATCCCTAGCAAGAAGAAGGCAAACCCTCAACTATCAAGACAGCCCTTGCAGATAGACTTTTTGTGCAGGTGATGTGCTGAATTCATTCAGGGTTGCCATGGCAACCTTATTCTTCTTTATCCAGAAGACTGCTTTATCAGTAAACATACCCTTTCACAGTACCCTGTGACTTTTGTTCAGGTGTTTTATAGCTATTAGAAGCAATAGGTGGGTGGGTCCTGAAATTAGCAGTGTTGTGGGCCCTCTTGTGCATCTTTGCTCACTAATGCTCTTTATCCTTCATCTGTAAGTATGCCAGTATTTATTTTCTCCACTGTCTCTACAGTTTCTTTGGCAAAAGACTGTCCCTTCCATACTGCATGGGGGCATATAATTTCAGATTCTGGGTTTTGAGAACTATTATTTTATAGCTAGGAGATACAGTTCTCAGTCCTGCTGTTCCCCTTGTCCACTTTCTGATCTCAAAGAGTTCTTGGTCATCATCTCCAAGAGTCTATTTTGTTGTGCATAACTTCTCTCCTGCCCCTGTTTCATGTCACTGGCAATTTTTCGGTTATAAAAAAGAAAATAGGAGGATGGAAACATCAGAGTACTGAGGGAGCTGGCAGAGGAGCTCGCCAAGACACTCTCCATCATTTACCAGCAGTCCTGGTTAGCAGGGGAGGTCCCAGACGACTGGAAGCTTGCCGATGTGACGCACATCTGCAAGAAGGGCCAGAAGGAGGATCCAGGGAACTATAGGCCTGTCAGCCTGCCCACAGTACCAGGGAAGGTTATGGAGTGATACATCTTGAGTGAGCTCAAGATGTGCAGGACAACCAGGGGATCAGGCCCAGCCAGCATGGCTTCATGAAGGGCACGTCCTGCCTGACCAACCTGATCTCCTTCTATGACCAGGTGACCCACGTAGTGGACAAGGGAAAGGCTGTGGATGTTTCTACCTGGACTTTACCAAAGCCTTTGACACTGTCTTCCACAGCATCCTCCCAGAGAAGCTGGCGGCTCATGGCTTGGATGGGTGTACTCTTTGCTGGGTAAAAAACCGGCTGGATGGCCGAGCCCAGAGAGTTGTGGTGAACGGAGCTAAACCCAGCTGGTGGCCGGTCACGAGTGGGGTTCCCCAGGGCTCAGTGTTGGGGCCAGTCTTGTTTAATATCTTTATCAATGATCTGGATGAGGGGATCGAGTGCACCCTCCGTAAGTTTGCAGATGACACCGAGTTGGGTGTGAGTGGTGATCTGCTCGAGGGTAGGAAGGCTCTACAGAGGGACCTAGACAGGCTGGATTGATGGGCCGAGGTCAGTTCTATGACGTTTAACAAGGCCAAGTGCCGGGTCCTGCACTTGGGTCACAACAACCCCATGCAACGCCACAGGCTTGGGGAAGAGAGGCTGGAAAGCTGCCCAGTAGAAGAGGACCTGTGGGTGTTGGCTGACAGCTGCCTGAACATGAGCCAGCAGTGTGCCCAGGTGGCCAAGGAGGCCAACAGCAACCTGGCTTGTATCAGGAATAGTGTGGCCAGCAGGAGCAGGGCAGTGATGGTGCCCCTGTACTTGGCACTGGTGAAGCCACACCTTGAATATTGTGTTCAGTTTTGGGCACCTCACTACATGAAGGACATTGAGTTGCTGGAGCATGTCCAAAGAAGGGCAATGAAACTGGTGAAGGGTCTGGAGAGCAGGTCTTATGAGGAGAGGTTGAGGGAACTGGGGTTGTTTAGCCTGGAGAAGAGGAGGCTGAGGGGAGACCTTATTGCCCTCTACAACTACCTGAAAGGAGGCTGCAGCAAGGTGGGTGTTGGTCTCTTCTCCCAAGTCACTAGCGATAGAATGAGAGGAAACGGCTTCAAGCTGCATCAGGGGAGGTTTAGATTGGATATGAGGAAAAATGTCTTTACTGAGAGAGTGGTCAGACTTTGGAGCAGGCTGCCCAGAGAGGTGGTAGAGTCACCATCCCTGGAGGTATTTAGAAGATGCGTAGACGTGGCACTTCAGGGCATGGTTTAGGAGACATGGTAGTGTTGGGTTGACGGTTGGACTTGATGATCCGAGAGGTCTTTTCCAATCTTAATGATTCTATGATTCTGAACCCAAACCGAGATATAAATGATGATACTGACTGTAATAAACCAATCCCCTCCCAGAAGTAAGAGAGTTATTTCTCTGCATATAGATCTCATAATAAAGTGATTTTACTGTCTCAGAAAATTATTCTTGATTTCTAGCTGGTCAGGATTACTGTGACTGTAAGTCTATCCCCTTAAACCATGGGGAAGGTGCATAAGCTGTACCTTATTGACAGCGGTTTAACAGAGTGATGGATGGCAGCTTAATAAATTAATGTGTGTATTTTTATATATTTCCACATACGCAAATGCATATGCATATGTATTTTTCTACAGCAAATAAACCATCTTGCCCACAGATGGCTCTTGGGATTAAAAGGATTGGAAATAACAACACATCTCTATTTTCAGTGAATAAACCTATTTTGCAGTTATCCAAGTCAGCAACAACAATCTGTTGAATGTTACTTGGGCACTGCCCCACCAAGAGGAAAATTACAGGTAAAATGTAGTCTAGACTATCATTACATTAATTATGTAATTATCATTAATTTACATTATATTTTGATTTCATGCTGTTTATAAAACAGTTTGTGTAGTAAATCCAATAAACGATCAAGACCTCGTCTCGTGGTAATACCACAGAAGAAGATAATTTCAGGAAATATATATTGTGCTTCTGATTTTTTGAGAATAGTGTACAAAATGGTATCAGTATTAGGTATAATATCTCAATGTTGACATAATACATATAATATCCCATAAAGATATCTCATTTTTAATCATCTTCATTGTACAGGCCATGAATTGATACTTGTGTGTTGTAGGGTCTTGAGGAGATGAAGGGCAGGTTTGGATGGCCAGTCACATCCCAGCCTTCACTGCTTTTGGCCTCTGGGCCCCTAACCCAAATATCCGCTCCTATTTCAGCACCAGCCTTTGTGGCTTGCTAGCCTATGCAGTCTTTGACCCAACTTTGGGGGAGATGTTACAGATCTCTGATGGTACCTACAGAAGCTCCTGTGTTGAGGTTAGGAAAGGTGTGAACATTTTCTCCTCTACAACAACACAAAACTCTGATTTAGGAAGAACAAAAGAACTTAAATGCTTGTCCAATCACTTTGCATCCTGCAATGGAATAAGAAAGGTCAGACGATAACTTACGTTAAAAAAAAAAAGACTTCAGTAGAATGGATTTGGTTTATTTAATAGCAAAGGTCACATTTTTGTTCTTTTATTCTCATGTAAATTGATTTTGTAAAGTTGAAATTGTTTTATCACCATTTGTGTTTTATGGCTTTGTTATTTCAGTAATGGAGAAAGGTCCTCTTCTTAGTGGCTACCTGATATTCCATGGTTCATTAAAACTGCATTATTTTATTCTGTTGAAGCTGAAGTTCTTTTTATTTCTTGCATTTTTTTCCCCTTTTCTTTTTTTCCCCCTAATGTCACCTGTCCCAAGTCAACCCAGCTCCAGCTGAGTGCTTTTGTGTGCAGTCTGGTATATCAGAGGTGCCTGCATATGATTATATCTTTGTTTTATTTGGGTTATAGAAACATGAATGTCTTGTCTGTGCTAGCCTGATATGCCATTTAGATTCACATAGATTTTTTCCATGTTTTGTTCACTGTGCAAGAGCTCAAAGAGATTCCCACTCTAGTATCTTTCCTTAGGGGAGCGAATTGCATTATCTGTCTCAAAATAGCCAGTAGAAGACAGTGACTGGGTATTTGCATTCTTATTGTTTCATTGACATCTAACTTCTCAACATGAAGCTGCTCCAAGAACTGAAAGCCTTTGTAACAACTCAGTCTATTTCCTCTTTTTTCCTTTTTTTTTTCAAACTAACAAACACACACAGACACAGACACACACACCCCACCACCCCCGATTTCTAGTGGAGATCTAGCTAAGAAAATATGAGGGCATCTCAGGAGTGAGTGAAAGCATCTGGGAAGAAAGAACCAGTTTGGGACTTGCAAGACTGGTAGTAGTTAAACAAAACCAAACCAAAAAAGTCGGAAACCCCAACCCAAAACCTTGCGACCCTTCTGTCTTCTCTAGCCTTCATATTTTCTCTGTATACTCAGAAAATACTGCCTGGAATCACAGAGACACAACACAAAATAAAACTATATTACCATTATTAGTATAATGATATTCTGTAGGATGACACTTCAGTCCTTATTGAGAAGCTTTTTGATGTAGCATTTATATACTGTAAGAGGATTTTTTTTGTTATTGTTGAGAGGCCTTTTTATTACTTTTGACATAGAGGTGTAATACTAGCATCTATAAAGATAATGGAAACAGATAAAGACATTATGCCAGTCTTGAGCAATTTACAACTGAATAAGCATTAAATATTTTTTCACCAGAAGGGTGGCTTTTTCTCTTCTTAATGCAAAGTGTCTACAATTCCAAGTTCTCTTTAGTTCTAAATGTAGTTCAAAGTATGCAGGTTGGTGAAAAAACCAGGACAGTCTAGAGGAAAAGTATTTGCATACTGGAATTCAAGCTGACAGTTTCTCCCTCTCCCCTTTCATTTCCTTTTCCATTTCTTTTCTTCTTTCTTTCTCATTTCTCCCTCTGTCTCTCTCCCCCACCCCCGTGCTTATGTACCTTTCCACCTGATTTCTTCACAGGTCTGCAGGGAGGTAGGAATATCTCTCTGTAATGTGCCTTGTGGACTAAGACAGAAAATTAAGTCTTTAATAAAGTAATACCAAAGAAAATGTCCAGTGCAGGTTAAAATAAGACTTCATTTCTTTAATTTAATTTTCTTTGTGTCTCAGTAGTTATCTTTTGAGTAGGTAGGATATGGCATATTTTTGCAGGAGAAAGGAAATGCATACTAGGTGTTGGTTTTTGGTGCAGCTGGCTCAGTATGAAGGTGACTTATAACCCTTATGGTAATCAGAATAATCTGCTAGAACAGAAACCTATCAAAGCCTCTGCTGGAATATGCCATCAACTGTGGGCAGCACATCCAACAAACAGAGAGATCTGTAGTGTGTAGCCATGGGAGAAACTGATACAGCTCAGCAGCAAAGTGTGTGCGTATCACATAGTCTTCTGCTTGTAACTCTATGAATCTGTTACATCCCCCCCATGTAGCATGCCCACTAACCTTTGATCAAGACTGTCTGCTGTAAAAAATTGGATAGTATTGCTATTGTAAGGTCACTGAAGAGCTTCATGAAAGGGAGAATAATTTATTTGATGTATCTTTAAAAGCCTGTATTTCACCAGGCCTTAACAATACAGCTTTTGAATTTTTAATAGAAATGCTTGATTTTAATACTCTGGGGCATTTCACAATTTTTTAACCATCATGAATGATTCCTTAAAGTGATAAAATGCATTTGTACCTATTTTGACTTTATCACAGCTGCTTCCATTTCAGATGAAGTTATGAATTTTCCAAATGTCTTCTCTGCAGCTCCCTCTAACACTTTTTTTTTAGCATTGTTAGTATACAGCAAACATTTTACTGAAACTTAATGTAGTCCTTGAAAATGAATTCTCTGTTCAAGGTAGGCGTTATCCTTGTATACTCTCGAGAATGCTGCCAGTAATCATACACTGATACCTTTTTAAAATTTTTCTCTGGCATACAAAATTTCTAAGTCTTGTGCCAGAAAAAACTATCAGACATCCTTGTGTATCCTCTGAATGAAAAAAGTAATACCTAACTAGGTGTTTCAAGGTCTTAGCCCGAACAACTTCTTGTTCTTAGAACTATTGACCCAAATGTTTTTTTATTTTCTATGCTGATTCCCACTATAGTGTGGTGCCTCTAGACACTTTTGTAAGCATCCTTTCTCTGAATCTGGCAGAACCAGCATATGGAGCTGATATTGCTAAACTGGAGAATGAACTGGTGGCTGGAGATCATGGTTTGGTCATTAGAGTAAAAGAAATAAATCATAAGCTACCTGTAAGTACTAATAGCACATCATCCTTAACAGAGCTCAAAAAGTCATCTGTTGAACATTATTTTCTACATTAGCCAGAAACATGAAATGCTTAGGTTTACATTGCAACTCATAATTCATGATTTTGCATGGTTTTGAAGACTACAGAGGGGTAATAGTTTTGCATATAATAAAGAAAAAATTATGTGTATTTTTTGCTGAGTACCTTAAAACTGAAAAGTTAGTGAGGGGAAGACTTACAGTTTTGGGTGGATACTTTGCGACATGAATTACAAAAAGAATGAGTGTGGAGTAAAGAAAGCTAAATACAAAGCAATTGGTCTTTGACTAAGGCAATATTTTTTACACAGAGTAAGAAAGAAAATAAAATGTTTAAAAATAATTGAGGTCTGATGTGAAATTTATAATGTGACTCTTCTACAAAGGAAATAGCATTTTCTTGACAGCCAGCTTATCACTGACTATTTGTTTGACTTCAGTTTTACTCAAGTGGTCTTTGAGATGGTTAAAGAGGAACTAAAAAAGACTTACTTCAATATGCTCATCAAATCAGAGGTGTTAGCCAAATGAGTGTCAGTGGGGAAAGGCTTAATTTTAGGGTAGTGGCAGAAAAGAAAGCGATCATCTTTGTTCTTCCTGGGTTGTCATAGTAGCATAAAGTAGTGGCTTGAGAAGTTGCCTGTCTTTTTATCAGAAATCACCATGCAGGTCTTTGCATACTCTTGTTGAATATAGTGAATGCCAGCACAATAATTATATGTGAGCACAATTTTCAAACTGCCAAATGTTTTTGCTTTATACTAAGTACTAGTACTAATGATCAGGTGCCAAAGGCTGACATGAATTCACATATGAAAAGTTATCCTGTGTATTTTTCTCTTATAGTTTCATTTCTTCTGTGAGCAGCACCTGTTTGTAGGTACTTGGAAGTTAAAATTCCTCCTACAGAAGATGATCCAATAATCTGAATAAGTGTTAGCTGGGGTCATTCCCCCTCCCAGAGTTCCAGCCCAGCTGCCCTTTGCTTCTTTCTAATTGCCATTGGTTTCAGATCACTCACATTTCATGCTCTTTCCTTACAGTCCCCCTCATCTTCTGTGGAAGCAAACTTTGTTTATACTTTGATTAGAATTTAGACTGTTTTCATTTATTTTCTTTCTTTTTAAAAAAATTTTGTTAGAGAAGAGGAGATACTTGAGGCTTGCTGCTGCAGGGGTAGGGGTAAGTAGACAAAACTGAGATGGTATAAGAGCAGTATCAGCCAACAAAATTTCTGCTTGATTCAGAAAGGATAGCTTGCTGGGGTCAGAGCTTCCCTGTAGCCCAAAACAGCAAGAGATACCTAGAATCTTCTTCAACAGACTGAGGGAAACCACATTGCTGAGTCTTTCGAGTAAAGACTTGGATGAAGGTAGAGTGCGCTTTAAAAGGGAGATATTAAACCAAAGATCAGTGTATTCTGTAGCCTTCATAGCACTAATAACTATTGATGCTACAAATTACCTTGCCTTCATTAGGATTTTGTCTTGAATCAATTCACTGAAATTAAAAGGTTTCTGTATACTTGCAGATTAGAAGGTGCTGCTCTGGTATTTAGGATTAAATTGAGCCTTTTGTAGCCTGCTGTATAGGTAGCACAGACAGTGCAGAGGTCCCTCAGGAAGGAGGGATATAACTGTGCATCAGATAACTATATAAATATATATCTGTGCTTTGGCTAAGATGTGAGTGGGTGTTTGATACTTTGCTGTCTGTGCTCCCTTCAGAAAGCTCCAGTTCACTCCTCTGGCCCATCCCTGCCCCGTTCGCTTCTGGGTGGTGGATTTGCCAAACACGCATCTGCTCTGAAAGGTGAAAACTCTTAATATAACACCAACTCTGAGGCGACAGCCTATTATCAGGTAAGGTACTAGATTTGCACGTAGTCATTCATACCTGTAGGAGTTTGCTATGGAGTCACAATTTAAAGCACAATCAATGCAGAACAAGCCTGCGCGGTCACTGTGCGGGGAAAGTGAACTGGGTGATAGTGGTTTTGTAAGCAGTTTCTGTGTGCTTACTAAAAGCTTTAATGAAATTGCAGCTTGCAGTATGTGGTGCATTATTTTGGATATGTATTTATTGCTTTTCCGTACGGCAGCCACTGCAGTCTTGGTTTTGTTACCTTACCTTTCTTGCCAGTTGATGCTTCTTTTCCCCTTCAGTTAATTCAAGTCTTCCCACCTGTGCAGTGGATCCCAAATGAAACCATTTGCTTCCTGCCTTGAAAGCACAATGGGAAAACAGAAATTGTCAGCTAGTTGTTTTGAATGATAACTTGCTGAGCATTTAAAGCTGAAGTCTGTCCAGGCTGGGTTGGTTTGTTTGTTTGTTTGAGGCTGGGCTGAAGAGTTTAAGAGAAAGTGTTCTTATGGGATTGCTTGTGGTAAGCTTTGACTGTTCCTAGCAAATCTTAAAATGCTTATTAGTGTGTATAGGCTGCATTTATATTCTGTGCAATGCTTGGTACTTGGAAAAATAATGGTTGATATTAAGATAGGTCATAACTGATGGCACCTACCATTGTTACAGACTACTAGCGCTTTTATGGTGTAAGTACCTGGGACTGTCCTGGTATGGTTCTTCAAACAATGCATTGTTTCACTTAAGAATTAATAAATATTTATATTATAAAATATAGGTGTTTGTGAAGGCTAATCTCTTCTCTTATCCTGTTGCAGAGACATAGATTTACTTGTGTTCATATCTTCCTAAATCAGTGAGGACGGGGGAATCTGGGGAGAAGTTCAGTCCGTTCTTCCTTGATTTGACAAGGCTTGTCTGCAGGGTCTGAATCAGCGTGGGTATGGTAAAATACCTGCTGCTGTGAACAGGAGTACGTTTTGACTAAATTCTAGTGGTATTTCAGATGCACATGGAGGATCCTTGTTTCAGTATCCTGCAAACCAAGGAAACACTTGGATAAACTCGCTTTAGGGAGGTATAGCTCCCATTAAGCTGTTTTTCCTGAACAATTAGTCCCATATACCTTGTTGCTATGGGAAACCGTAACTGTAGCTAGTTCCTGGAATAGTGTAGCTCAGAGTCCAGAGTAATGTACTACAAACAAATGCAGCATCATCACTAGATGCTGGTGTCACAGCTTCTCAATTTATCTTGGTCTACAGATGGGCCCATGTCTTACCTTAGGTTGCCTATAAATCGGGCTTGGGGTGCACCCCTATCCGTGCGTATTTGTATCACTTAGAGTCTGAATCTAGGCCAGTGATCATACTTTGAATATCATACCTTTTCTAATTTGATAGTTTTGGTGCCTTATATGTTGAAGCTATAAGAGCTTCTGTAAACTTGGTAACATGACTGAAGAACTCCCGCAAATGTTGTGTATTTGGTGGTTGTCCATGTGAGTTGTAACACTTAAGACGTCATTGTTCGTTTGTAGTTATCTCCTGGTCAAAGAGTGATAGCTAAGGCAAAGGAGTAACCTTAACTGTCATCTGGGGTTGTGTGCCAAAGTCCTACGTTTTTGTCCTAGTCTGCAAGAAACAAAGTAGGTAATCATGATCAGAGTCTGTATTGATAGTTCTTAAATAGCCAAAATGGGGAGGAAAAAAAAAAGTAAGAAACAAAGGGAGATGTAGTTTGGAGAGTTCGTGCCTCACTACACTGGGATGGAGCTCACATCTACTTAACCCCAAAAGGGTGATGGGATTTGAAATTTGGCCTTTCCTGCAAAAAGACCAGTGCTCATAAATGATGGTCTCTCAAGGCATCGTACATGCTGAGAGAACAAACTTACTCAGCTAGCTGAACTATTTAAAATGTCTTGTTTTTACAATGCTTGTATCTATGGTACAGTGATGCAGATCTTGGAAGCTTGTGTTTATCCGTTAGTTTTGGAAACGAAAATAATTTTACACAGTTGTTTAAAATCTCTGCTGTGTACCCTCAACCATGTTTTTTAATGTTGAGATTGCTCACACTGTGTCATTTTTAAAATTCCTTTTAGTAAATAGATGCTTTTTTTTTCTCAAGTCCATTGCCCTTAAATTTTTGCTGTTCCCCTTTGCTCTGTAAAGATTCTAATATTGATAATCAAAAGCCCTGCGTGAACAACAAAACCTCCTAAAATACCTATTTTGAAATCATTAACATTGATTAAAAAAAAAAAAAGTAAAAATTTGTTCGTTAAGCACCATAAGTTTTAGTGCCTGAGCAACTCTGCATGCATCTCTTTGGGGGATGATGCATCTGTTTTGAAGGCTGGTACTATTTCAGAAATGGGTTTGCAGTTTCACAGGGCTGTCTTAAAGGAAGAGCGGAAGTTATTGTGTCTTTTGGTAGAGTTACTGTATGCACTGTACTAGAGTTTCTAATTTGGCTCATAGGGGTATGATTAACAATATTATGTGATCAAAGTGACTCTATTGAGTATTGCCTTTTAAATAAGGGCTATTGGGTATTTTCTGGAGAAGGGTGCTCCAAAAGAACCACAGGAGGCAATTGAGAGGAGCAGGAAGGCAGGCACCGGTGTAGAAGTGCTACTGTGACCTTAAAGGCAGCCTAGAGAGAAAGGATTTGGTCAGGTGTTGCCTGAAAGAGGTAAACTGTGAAGGTTTTCCTTCTTCTGTAGATATGAAGGAATAAAGGAAGGAAAAGTGTGTAATTGTCTGGTGTGGCTAAGCACGGAACCAGAGCTGCCCTTGCGGTCCATGAACTACTTTGTTCATACGGACAATAAGTCTGTTAAGCTTCAGTTATTGTATTTACTAAAAGAATTTCCATGTTCTACAGTAAATAAGGCAATGATTAAAAAAGAAGGAAAAGCAAATATGAGAAATTACTCATCTGATCATCGTGACTGTCATATTGGATTAGACTAATTCCATTTACCCCACCTCCTGTGTCACAGTAGCCAATAATGGCTACTTAGAGAAATAATTATGCCCTGGTGCTTTCTCTGCACTGTTAATGATTTTATATATAGGTGTTGTACATCCTCTCAGTTGAGTCTTTCTGAGTCGAAACTTTGCAAAATGTAATATATTCCACCATTATCCTTGTTGACCTTCTCAGTGTCTTTTCTAGCTGCGTTCAGCCTTTTTAAGGCGGGAAGATCAAGGTTGTATGCAAAATTAAAAATACATATTCACCATGAGTTTCCTCTACTGCAACAGATTCTGTTAACCTCACCTGCTCTTTTGCAGGCTTCCAGTCTCTGATGTGTTTAAAAAAAGTTATTAACTTCCTCACGACCTTTATTGCTGCTGATGACTTTAGCATCGAAGTAATATGAAGTCATTTTATGAGGTCAGGCTTTTAAATATGGCACACATTTCCAATATGGCTAATAACAATTTAATGTAGATTTCCAATAATTTTGTGTCAGTTTTTATTGGTACAAGAAGTCTAAATGTCAACTTAGCCTTTGTAAGAAAATTCCTGTCATCAAACCTTAGACCTAAACATTACTTTCCAAGTATTGTTTATCTTCTAAGCTTTACTGCAAGGGGTTCTCTTTGCTTAGATCGTATTAAGGTCTATGCCTTATTAGCCAAATGTGTAGATTCAGGGCTTTTTCTTGTACATTTGGTCATAAGTCTTTCCATTATCCTATACGTATAACGGCTTGAATTAAATGAACTAAATCCCAGTGGGGGAATATATCCATGAAAATAAATTACTATAGTTGGAAGTAATTAATTCCTTAATTGGCAGACTCAGCAGATAAAATCCTGGATAGGGTAATGTGAACATCTTTGTTATTTGGCCTTAGTTGTACCTGGCCAAGAACTGTAGTTACAACCTCTACTCATCCACCTGTGTATCCTGTAGGCAAGGAGTGAAGAACTGAGCTGATGTGAAGACAAGAAAAAAAGTGTCAGTTCAGCCTCCTCTTTGCTGTAATCCTGTGCCAGCCATCCGTGTAACCAGGCTAGCACCTACCAAAGCATCAGGGAGATTTGCTTGTTACGCTACCATAACTTTTAGCTCCCTGCTGAGATGGCTGCCCCATCACGACTGACGAGATTACAGTGGTGTCCTTAATAGTGTGGAGCATTTAGCAGGAAGCTGCAGCTAATCCGTTAAGAAAATGTTCTCCCACTGAGGTACATAGTGAAATTTGAATGCTGCAAATAATTTGAAAAAAGATTATTTTTTTTTTTAGAGCATGTTAATTCTCATTTTGCTTGTTGATCCCTAGGTACAGCTACAAGTTAGCATTACCTGCGGTCCATAAGAGCCAAGAGCATAGCCTTAACTATGCTTGTTGGTTTGTTCTGGTAGGTGCTACCACTGTTGGAATGAGAAATCTCTGAGGCAGATGGCCTCACTTCTGGGGACACTGTTGTGAGGTCATCTTCTGCGACCTTAATATTTTGTGTTACTGTGTCTGCTGCTGTGATATCAAAAGCCACAAGTTAATATTTAGCTGTGTAAAATTTGATCCTGTGAGACTTGTGTCTTGGCTGGCGAGTCTGCGCTTGTAGCCATACAGGTAAGATGAGGTGTGCTAACTCAGGTGGTTTTCTGCTGATCAAGGTGCAACAAGCTCGGTAAACTGCTTGCCAGGTGTGTGTAATCCTGCTGAGAATAGCCAGTTCAGTCTCTGGCACGACCCTGAAAGAAGCCAACCGCCCCTCCCCCATTTTTCTCTTACAGGGCCATCACATTGTTTACTTAAATGTGTGGCTCTGCGTATTTTCATCCTGTGCCAAGGATGACAGTGTATGCCTTGCCTCTAGCCCACTGTAGCAGATTAGGGGGCAGTCCTACGCTTCATGTGCAAAAGCTCAGCCAAGCCTGTCCCTGGCACAGCCTTTGAGCACTCCTGTTCATCCCAGATTTACCACATTTCACCTCATCATGAAGTGACAGTCATGGCTAGGACATGCTTGCTGCTGCGCTGTGGGAATGATTGTTTGCAACTTGTTGCAAAAACACACAGCTGCAAAGCTGCAGCCTCTATGGGGTTTTGTTTTTGGTGGTTTTTTTTGGTCATCACGACAAGCCACAACAACCCTCAAACAATGACTGAAACCAACTCTGTCAAGCCATCACCTGGGCCTGTACCGATACCGGCATCAGCCAGCGTGCTGTTTGTGGGGCAGCCTCGGTCAGTGCAGACCGCGCCCAGCCCAGCAGCGCTCCTGTTACAGCTGTTAGAGGGCACGGGACCCACAAAGTGACCGTGGGTGCTCTGAGCTGGCACTGAGCACCCAGCGTGTTAATGTGTGCATGGGCTGCAGCTGGAGTCTGAGAGGGGTTATGTAGCCCACAGCTGGCATTACTGTCTCTGTTGCTGTCCTTCTCCCTTTGAGTCCTTCCAACGCTGAGGCTGTGCATTTAGGTGTGAAGGCGGCACTGGACTCCGGCACTGAAGCAGTGAAAAAGCTGACAATAGACCATGGCTAAAGCTCCCTTTTTGAAGGCAAGGGTGTAAATTAGAAAGACAGATTTAAAACCGTTTCACCAAGTTAAAGGACTGATTTGCAAGAGAACAAGCCCAGTGTGAGGCACCGAAGCATACGTACTCCTGCAGCAGGCAGAAAGGTAACCGAGTTACAGGCATTACCTACGCTACAAGGATTTATATGTGTGCATGTGGTCATGCAGCATCTTGTGGGATGTAGGCAGCACAGTCTTGCGATGGGTTAGCTCATACTGTACCGTTACTATGTGTACAAAGCAAAACAAAAAAATAATAGAATTTTATTGCTAATACAGCATGGAGTCAAAAAAAGTGTTGTTTTTTTTTTTTTTTAAAAAAGGATTGTTTTTGCAGGCACACCTCGTCCCTCAGTGCCCCAGATAGGTTTGGGACTCTCGTATGAGGCTCTTCTTTTCATTTGTATGTCCCTCTGTTTAGATCTGGAGAGTTTTTGTTTTGTTTTGTTTTGTTGTCAGCTTTCCTATTTGCTACCATATTACTCTGCTAAAATATTTAACTGAAATGGAGAAATATTTTAAAGGAAGACAAACCTATTCAGTTAAATAGAAACTTGACCCTTGTATTTGCCAATATGTATGTCCATATTAGTTTGGTAATAACTACTTGTGTCTGAAAGGAATGCTGCGAAGCAGCCGACACTTTTAAGAGGAAAAAAATTGACCGAACATTACTTTCATAAAGCCTTTTAAGTGGTGTCTCTGCTAACAACTCAACAGGTTCTAGTATCTTCAGTGCACTGGGTTCTAATGCTTCTTTGAGTATATTCTGCAAATTACCTGGGGTAGGGAGATGACCAGCCATTTGGTGCCGTTTGTTTGTCTTTATTCCCCTGGCTGATGACTTGAATTTTAAGTGACGTTACACAGTAGATTTCCCACACAGACAGACCAAAGGGAACATCCAGCACTACCTAAAGTGTGAGGAGTCTTTTAAGCATTTGAGCACCTGCTCAGGCCTCTCTCTGCACAGGGAAGTGTCGTATGTAGGTTTGCATGGGGCCCAAACTGCCCATCCGGTTCAGAAAAATGCCTCCAGTTGTCCCTCCTTGTTTGCAACATCCTTGTTTCTTATCTAGGATTTCATTTTCAGCAGTCTGGGAAGAGAGAGCAAGCTAACTGCACGTTTAGTTCTGACGCACTTGTCTCCACCTAAAGCCATTGTTGAACTTCTAGTACAGCAGATTTAATTTCAGCTTTATTTCCATAGAAGAGATTGTATGGTTTTTTGGGGGGTGGGGAGCGAAGGCTGCCTGTTGTGATTCCAAGACTGGCAGTATTTCTGGCTTTTTTTTTTTTTTTTTTTTTCCAGGATGGCAAAAGTACATATTTGGCTGTAACAAGTTTTTCAGCTTCTGTAGATCTGCTTTGCTAAAAGCCATACGAAGAAATGGAGTAGTTTGCAACTTGCCCTTGAATAGTCTAACACGTAACAGTTTGGGTTACACACCAGTAACCCACCAGTTACTGTACACACCAGTGAGTACACCCACTTTTGACACAACGTTCTCTCACACTGGGTAAGGACTAGTGTACTTGTACCACTGCAAGTTTTACTCACTTATTTTGGTCACAGCACCCATCTAATTTTTCAGCTCAAGGACATTATGAACCCGGTCCTGTTTTCCATGTGATTTGAAGATGACCAAAACCAAAGTGGCAGAGAAAGATAATTCATAACAAAAGGGTCTGTTCATTTGCACGTAGCACGTGAACTGATTTCAGTGTTGCTATTGTGGAGCTGCAGCTACTGCAGCTACAGAGCGGAACTGTACAGAGCAGAGCTGAACTGCACAATAGGGTTCCCAACTCCCACTTTCGGTTTGGACAATTAAGAGTTAAGGAAAACTCAGACCAAAATATGAACCAGCCCCAGGTCTAGGACAGCATTTTAAGCACTACAACGTAATTAGCTCAGTACTCCCAGGTAAAAAAATTTAATCTTTCTATAGAAACAGTGCACTGTTTTACAAATGCGTTCATTTGGTTTTCAGTAATCCGCGTGGATGTACGTACAGCAAGTGCTACGCAGAGCAGATCCTGCCCCTCCCTGGTCCTTTTGTCCGTAACGTAAAAACTGAAACACAAAAGGCACCAAGCAAGAACGTACTCTAACAGAACTTCAGTATGATGAGACAGAGATCAGAAATGAATACAATGGTAAATATCATCCTAACAATCTGAGCCATTATTTAAAATAATTAATTTCTTAAAAAACAAATTTGGTGTTTGACTTTTCAGTAGTTACAAATCTGTAAAGGTTGAAATCAACACTGCACATTGAGTTCATTTACAGTGGTTTGAAAAAAACTGCAGCCTTCTATACATGGTTTATACAGGTTTGTGTGTACGTGTGCTTAAAAAAGTATCAAAACTGTAGAGCTTTCAAATATATTTACATTCGTCTGTTAGTTACAGTGTTATCACATACAGCCTTGTCTCAGTTTTTTTTCTTTGTGTACATAGTGCATGGATTTGTAGAAACAGCTTCATACCTTAAAACAACAATTGGATACCTCAATTGTTTTTTCACTGCCTTAAAATCTATAATTTGAATGGAAGGATGCTTCATTGTTTATGTATTGTCTATGCATGAAGTACTTTGAGAGCGTGTATTACGTTTGTAATGCGTGCTAGGTCTGTAGACACTTTCTTCCTTTCCTTAGTCAAGAATCAACTTCCAGCTCACATTAGACTGTGAATTTATTCTAAAAGACCATCCCCCCCAAAAGAAGGAAAAAAGGAAAAAAACCCCTGAGTTTCTTCTACTCATTTGAATACTGGAAAAAAGCTTGAACTGACGTAAGTATGGCAGGAAGATTTCTCTAGGTTCAGGGAGGTATTAGTCCATTATGCCGTGGTCGCTGAGTGTGTTTGCTTCCCGTAGAATTCCCTGGGAATCTTATAGGATGAGATGAGAAAAAACGTTTTTTCTGCAAGGTGCGGGATGACCCAGCACAGACACTGACGTGAGGCTGTGACCTCTTACCCTCCTTCAGCCTCCTCACCCAGCGCTCTGCGGTTTGTGAGATCTGCTGTGGCGCAGGTTGTTCCATGGGCAGTAGTTTGGAAGGCAAGTGCTGCGCCGCAGAGAATTCTACATATGGTGAATTATGACACGGCCCCATAGCATCTCCTGAATTTGGACTCTTAATGAGTATGAGCAGGGGAAAAGGGCAAGGAGGGAAGGAATTAACTTTTCTTATTGTGGGTTTTTTTCCCTGATGAGTTGGTGAAGAGTGCTGCTCACTTCAGGTGCATGGAAGTATGTGGCTAAATCTTTGTTTCTGCTAATTCTAAGCTGACTTGAGAGATGCAAGATTCCCAGTAGGGAAAAGCATTTAGATTTACATTTAGAAACAAACAAAGCAAGCTACATCAAATCTGTACCAAGCTGTAAAGAGCAGCACTACAACACAAAAAAAACCTGGGTGCCATAGGAGTTTCTCCTGACAGAAATGCTGTAAGCAGTAGCTCGTCAGTTAGAAGCGCTGGAGCTGAGTCTGTCTGGATAGACTGGGAACGAAAAAGCAACCCTGGCGAGCCCGCCTGGGCAACAGGAGCTCTGTGTTATGGGAGTGCTTCATGGGTCCGCTGGCTGACAGGACAGCTCGCTCTTACTTCGTGTCTTTAGATTTCAAAGCAAACTTCTCAAACATCCTGTAAAAATTCAATTATCCCTAATTTTCATAAACATAGGCTAGTAGTTTTAAAATAGATGTATATATTTTTATATATATGTATATATTTATATGCCTATATATCTATCTAGCCTAGATAGATATATACACAGATAATCTATGCACAGCAAGCCAAACATACAAAAAATAAATACTCTCACCCCTCTACTATATTTACAGAACAGATTTTATAATCCAGATTTTGTTAATAAATATTTCTAAACTGCCTGTACAGAATTTGTTTTACTTATGTTGATGGATAGCCACAAAGCATATTCAACATATTTACAAAATAGCTATAAATATAGTCTTAAAATAAAGCAATAGCTACTGAACCTTCAGCCTGGCTGGTTATGTACACCGAGTTAGTAGCTCAGCTGTTGCTTATTCACTATCACAAATGGGTAGTGCAACAAGTTAAAATGTGTATAAAAGATTATACATACAAAACTCTCACATCCTTTGGATGTTTGCAGTTCATTATAACTTTGTGGTTACCCTTCTGCAACATAAATAACGATTAAAATTAAGAAGCAGGTTCTGTGATCCAAAGCAAATTTGTTGAGTGTGGTGTTTGGAGCAGCAGCTTCATCCTCATGGCAACCCGTCATCTTCTAAGCTTAGTGCTACACGCTGTGAAGGAAGGAAAACACCCTTGAGGAGGAGGTTTGAGACTCGTGAATTTTGATGCAGAAGCACATTCTGATACTGTTGCTAGCGTGTATTTCCTGTTAACAATCTCATTGTTGTCCCCAGTGTAATGGTGACGGAAGTCTATTTTTGATTGGATTCTTTTCCCCAAATGGGGTTGCTCACTCAAGTGTTTCTAAAGAGGTGTTGGAAAGTTTAACTGACTTCTGAATTACATGGATAAAGTTCCTTGTAAGGGATAACACCTTCTTCTAGTGTGATCTTTAGATAACATAGGGCATTACCTATATGCCTGCCTGCCTGCCTACAGAAGCTATATTGCCTTCACTCATTACTTATGGATCTTTACACTTTCTTCTAAAAAGACAATGCAGTTATAACTGCCCACGCTTTATCTCACCAGGGCGGCTGCTTTGGAGGAGGCTCCTTTACAGGAAAACAGGTTCTCTTTCTTCTGCATACATAGGACTTGCTGTCAGAATGAGTGTTTGCTTTTGGAAAGCTTAATCTTGCCAAGGCAAATTTCCTTAACTTCTAACAGAACCTCATTCCTCATTCAGAGGAATCTGGCTCCTCTTTATACTGCTACATTATACAGAAAATGCTCTCCCTGGTTTGTAGAGAAACTCAAGTTATCCTTAAGATAGTTCAGACACTTGGTAGCAGTCTAAGCACAGACACAATGGAATCCAGTAGAGGATAAGTAATCAGCTGTTGAGCTCTTGAGATAGCTAGCTTTACACTAGCTAGCTTATTACATTTATCGATTAGGACAATTATTCTCCATTTGAACAGAGTATCTTATTATGTAGACCACTGTATTCTAAGACAACTGCATGAGCTGCCCAGAAGTTTAGGCTTCTGCCTATTCAGGTCATTATATGCCAAAAACCAACACCGTAATCGGCTGGAGATAATTCTGTATCTAAACTCTCAATAAAATTAATCTTCTCCATCAGCAGTTTCTGCAGGTACTTACTGCTGGGTAGACATGTCCAATTTGGGCCGTCCGCCCAATGTGGATTTCGTCTTCATCTTCCTCTTCTGTTGTCTTCCTATACACTGGATTATCAAAATTCATGCTTTTAGTATTCTTCCGTTTCCAGTTTCTCCAGATGAGGTATCCCCCCATGCACAGCAAGCCAATGACCACTGAGGAAAGGGGAAAGAGAGGGCTGTTAGCCAGGCATGAAGCTGCTGGGGTGTTCCCATGTAGATATCCATCCTTGAACAATGTTCTTGAAGCCAGGCTGCTTCTCCCCATTTCAGCAGTTCCTGTATTCTTTCCCACCCCAACCTTGAGAGTCAGAAGAGCGTATTTACACTAGCATTTTGGTATGCTCTCCTTCAGAGGTTAAATGAAATGAGCTTACCAACAGGAATGACAATTCCAATAACAGCTGCTGTCACCGTTGAATCAAAGCCTTGGTCGTTATTTGCATCTGTAATTACAGAAGTAGTTCTGATCATTTAACTCATTTGCTGGTTCTAAAGCCATGACTAAAGAATGTTTTATGTTAGTAACCATGTTGTTCTGCCCATCAGAAAGCTTTTGTAATCCAAGAGTTTATGAAAAGTTCTGCAATTAAGTTGTTATGAAGAAGATAAAAAGCATATAAACACAGGTCTGGGATAAGCTGAGCTGTTTTTCCTTAGGGACAATAAACAGCCTGGCCATAAAGTGCTACAGCCCTCACAGGACTGCAAACTACATGCCAGGAGAGCGTGGCCCGTTAAGGGAAGCACTCAGTACAGTGTTAGCACATAGAGAATCTCTAACCAGAAATGAGTAAGTGACTGTACTTGTGCTTCTAAGTTTTCAAGCACAAAAAAGGAGGTCGGTTTTAAAAAATGTGACATTTAATGGAAATCCCATGCATGGATCAGGGGATGCTGAACAGTGCTCTTAAAAATCCAAAGTAGAACACTTCCTAGTACAACACAATTAATGATTTATTGAGCTGTCAGAAGAAGAACGGAGTTCAAAGCCATCTGCACAACTTGTCTTTTTAAGTTTTTTTTCTTTATTTACAACTAAGGAGTTAGTCAACACATATACCACTCATTGCTGCACCCTGCCTCAGCTTTTCTGCTTTGCCTTGGCAGCACGATCCAGAAGGGTTACCTGTTAGCACAGAGACGGGAGGTTGGTGTTTCACTACATACTCATTTCGTAGGGTGAACTTTAAGAGAGCCTATTAGTGCTCTCCATTGGGGTACTTTTCTAATATTGTAATGAAAAACTTCAAATGTCTGTCCTGGGTCAGGCCACGTTATCATGCAAAGCACAGCCATGCAAAACAGATGCGGCTTGTCTTGGGCTGTAGTAATTCCAAACATCCTGCAGGGCTGAAGCTGGATGGGGCATTTTTCACTCACAACTTGTACTGGATCACATTAATAATTAAATAATTAAAATAATCGAAGTGCCTGTAGAATCATCCATATTACAGTATGCAGCACGACAGCAGCACAGAAGCTGGGATGACCTAGCATTAGGCATGAGGCAAGGACCAGTCTCGGGGCCTCATCTCTAGAGTCAGCTTTACATGCGCTGGATGAAAACCTGACATAAGTTCCTGAACATCCCGAGTGACTAGAATCACGTCAGCCATCATAACAGAGGCACCTGCAGAAAGAATACCTGATTTCTCCCGCTATGCCTCAGGATGTGCCTGCATCTGACTTGTTTATTACGCACACGTTAGGTCAGGTCTCCCACCAGCGCATGGGGTTTTGTGATACAGTATATATAGAAAAAGAAAAGAGGAATCTCATTCTCTTACAGTGCTGTGATAAATTGCTGTTTCCAGTGGTCATCTCAGGATCTAGAAGGATGGATGTGGTCGAAGGTAAATGAAAACTTGGGGTGGTAATCGTAGCTTCTGATACAGCTTTGGGGACGACTTCAGGGGTGTTATTGGCAGTGCCAATAACAGTTGCGATGGTCGTGGTACTGGCAGTATGGGATGCTGTGGTTGTAGAAGCCAGTACAGTCGTCGAAGTAGTTGGAAGATCTGAAAAGTGAGCAAACGGGAAATTTGCTGAAAGTAAGTACACAAAGCAAATCACAAATGGTGATAGAAATCTGGGGAGGATTGTTATGTTTACTGATTAGAAGCAGAAACCAATTTCCAATTCAATTTACCAGGTAAGTGGTCTATTGATAGTTCTCCGCCTAAAGACACAGAAATGATTTCCTGAAGTCAGGCTTTATTTATTCACAGTAATAAAGCATTCTGGATGGGTGGCAGTTAGAAGTTCAAAAACTTAGGGTTTTTTCAGTACCTCAGAAGATACTGAATTTGTACCAGGAACTACTTGCATGTTAGGGAAAACTACATTGAAACCACCTGTCTCTTCAAGATATTATCAGCAATGACTGTGGCCTCTCCAGATCCAGAAACTATGGGGTAATACTGTGGCAAATTTTTATGATATGGCCCATTCACACTTGTAGTGCTGGGCTTTATCACTTTTTCCTCTTCCTGCTGTATCTTCTTCTGGTTATGCTTTAAAAAATAAGAAAGTTTTCAGTAAAGGACACCACATTGCTATGTTCAGAAGGCAGCAAGTATGTGGAATACAAAAGCTAATGTTTGTGTTCCACAATCAGGAAATATATTCATTCCAAGTATGATTTGGTTGGAATAGCAAAACAATGACGTGATTGTCTTTACCTTTGTAGCATTTTTTCATGTCGGGACCCAGCCACATGTTATCAGGACAGGCACATGTATACTTGGGAGAATGGGGAGAGATCTGAGGTGCGGGAAGACATAAATACTCGCAGCCTCCATTTGGCTGGGGGCTGAGCTCACAGGAATCTGGAGCTGTTCAAGGACGGAAGAAAAGACACGTTATTTTTCTGATTATTTCTTGTTCTTGGCAAAGAAATAGCAGGTCCTCTAAGAAGACTCTCTTTCACTCCCTACCTCAATTAACCAGGCTGCTTAATTGTCTTTACAGTTTGGAGTAGAATGAAACCTTAGGCTACTATAAAAACTGCCCAAATATATAATGAATGGCAAGCATCACAGTGATGAGAGCAGCTCACTGTTTGATAAGATGCTAATTATACAGCTATTAACAAATTGCAAACTTTTCAATAAATGCTGCTGCTGAATTAATTATGCAGGAACTTCAAACATTAGGCATTGATTTCACATTATTACCTGTACTTTCCCTCTCATCAAGACCATCAGGAAGCATTTCATTTACTAACTAAACAAACCTCATTTAGGGCCCTGATACCCTGAGGACATGTCTTACCTTTGGGCTGCTTTAGTTCATGAAACACCACGATGTCATGAGGATTGTTGAGATTTTCTGCCAAAACAGAGATGTCCAAGCCATTCAGCCTGTTTGCGCTGAAGATTGCTTCATTCTCCAGGTCAGTCCAGAACACTCTGTCCTGCAGGAAATACATAGGATTTCTGACCTGGCCCTGCTCAAATCCAGCTCAAGTTGTATTAAACTCCAGTAGTCATAAAGTCAGCATACTGTGTTCCTACCTTGGGGCACCTTCAGTTCATGCTACTTCTATCTGCAGCTTTCTCTTTTTTTGGACACTGTCATTTCTAACGTTTAAAAGCACAGCAGTCCTACTTGTTTATAAAGTGCTTAGTGATTCTGAGTAGCTATGAGACTGAGACAAGAGAGCAGAAATTTGGTTAAGTACAGAAGCGTTGCAGCCATTCTGTTTCTGAACCATTTTTGTTTTTTAAAGACAGGGTGGATCATGAGCAGAACCAAAGGGCCATACCAGAAGCTTTTGTTTTCTCCTTTCCAAAGATAAGAGAGGCCAGTGCCCACAACGCACCTGGAAGATGAGTACCTATTACTCTTTTTCTTAATAATAGCTTTTGCATGGCATGCTATGATTGAAGAAACAAAATAACTGGTCAAGGAGGTACACAGGAATTACAGTTATCAAACAGTATTTGTTTGCTTGGTCAGCTATGTATGCTGCTACCTGCTAAAAACTACATATATTTCAGTAAGGAAAGCCATAATGCTGGAGAACAAGGGCAAATTACCAAAAGCAAAAGGGTTGTGTGTTATTCTAACCAGCCATTCAGCTGAGGAAGGGTATACAGAGGTTAAATAACCCAAAAGATCCTTCTGAACATTGCTGATGGGGATAAAACTGAAAAGCAACAGTGTCTTGGGGAAACCTGTGCCCAAAGTTAGATGCCTGGATAGCACACATATTGCATGGGAGGAATAAGGATTTTAAGGAAGAGGGGTTTGTTGAGTCAAAAGCCAACCTAGTTAAATGAAACAAAAAGAAAGGAGGCTGTGACACACACCTTGACAGGGAGCCAACCAGACACCCTTCTCTGCTAGAGCTTACCTAGAGTGAGGTGCTAAAGATGAAGCTTTTGTTCCCATAATAATTTAAACAATCACGGAAAGGAGCTTAGCTACAAGAGAGAAGACTTCACTGCCCTGGGCTAGTGATACTTGGCAATCCTCTACCAAGGGAGGAAGAGTTGGATTGTCTCTCTGCTTCCACCCAGGCAAAGCAGGGATTTGAATTATGTCTTCCATACCCCTGGAGTACTCCCGATATAGGATGGGGAATGAAGAGTTTCAAATGCATGCTTAGCATGAGATACAAACTGCAGGAAAGCCATTAGCCCTGGGCCCTGCCACTGGGTAGCTGTGTAAACTAATGGCAGAAAGGTGGATGCCCATTTACATAGTAATTTCTGCAGATCTCAGCAGGTCTTAGTTCTTCCAGGATGACATTTGTGGATCTGAACTATACTATTTATTTAGTTACTGCACTGCTCTTAGTAAGGCTACACTGTGACACTGAATGGTATAAGAGTACTGAATTTACAAGACTAATAGCGTTTTCCATGGAACATACTCAAGTAGGAGTTGGAAGCCTAATGCCTTTGTGAAAATAGGCTTATCTCTTTGTAGGATCACAGCTGTATTTTTTTTAGCCAGGGAAGTTTCTCTGATGTGTGGCAGGGTTTATGTGTCATAAGTGGAGCAGTTCAGCCTGAAAGAGAATTAACTGACCCTTTCAGAAGTAGGTGAACAAGCACCTTTTTAATGCCAAGTCCCCAACCTCAGCAATGCACTGGTGCACAGTGACTGCAGGGGGAGCCCTGCGAGTGCCTTGGTGGCACAGATATCCCAGGTGAAGCCCTGAGACAGGTGAAAGTGTTCTGAGGATACTTCTGCAGATGCTGGGTTGGACAACAGCAACAACTAGCCAATGCAGCAAAATTTAAGGGGCTGGCCTCCCCTGAGGGTTCTGTTGGCATAAGAAAATGCAACACAGGTATGCAAAGATGGTGTGAAACAAAGCTGCTGAGAGCAACAGAGTGCTCCACTGCAGGCTGAGAGGTTGCTCTGAGCCCGTGCAGCTCCCCTCAAAGGCTGACTTTCAAAAACGAGACATGTTGCAGTGGCACTCAGTGAATGGTTGTCCCACCTGCTGATCACAGGAAGTGGTTTCTCCCTACCCTTGTTAATAGTTCTGGCCTTTGTATGAGCAGTTGGCTCAATTCAAATGAAGGGAAACCCATTACCCATGTACCAGTTCTGTGGGAGGTGTTACCCTGGGCACCACCTGCCCCTCACGGATGCACTAGCACTACATTAAGTAAAAGCATGAAACAACACATTGCTCCTGATTAAGGGCTTTAGAAAACAATTTTTCCTGCTGAACCCACACCAGGTTAATCGGTTTCTATAGCAGCAAACGCCCTCGCTGAGCTTTCTGTGCTATGCAAAAGGCAGAGCTTTTAATCAAGAAGAGCTCTGAGACCTCTTGCAGTCTCCAGTCTGTTCTGCATCCGTTTTTGACTCTTACCTCAAACACTGCTAAGCCGAAAGGATGGCTCAGATCGTCAACAGAAGAGATCAGAACTTTTCTGTTGCTGCCATTGAAATCAATGCAGGACAGTGAATGCAATTTGGAGTCTACCCAGTAGAGACGCTGATTCAGCAAATCTGAGAAGTGAAACACAATGAAGCAAAATTACACACAGCCCCTGCAACTCTCTTTCTCTTGCCCAGCATGTTTTTCCTGCTGCCAGCATGACTAATCTCTTTATTATTGGGCCTTTTTGTTGTGGTGGTTTTTTTTTTTTTTAAACACTAGTTCTGATTTTGAATCAGTGCCTAGATATGCTGGGATAAGACCCTATTAGAAAGATTAAAAAGGAGGAACATTCTGGTGTTGTGTGGGGGGGGAATGCCTGACTGACAGCTTTGTACAATGAGGTTTCTTTATTACCAGGTGATGCAGGGCAGCAGCAGTTTGGGCTTCCCAGAGTCACTCCATCAGTGCCTGAGCAAGATGCTTCATCCCTCTCAAGGCTATTTAGTCCTTGTCCTCTTGCTGGAGAACAACAACTGTGGTTCAAATGAAACACCCCTCTGAAGGAGCTGTGCAATTTACACATTTTCAGTGAAGAAGAATCCTGGGTCCAGAAACCCTTCTGGTGCTGCAGGATCGGGGAATGCTGGTGGTGGGGACACTCCTACCACAACTGGCCAGGTTTTGGGCAGGGTGCAGGGAAGAGTGGAAGGGAAGGATCCAATGTTATTTAGAATCCTAAGCACTGAATTTCTCTTCCTGGAGCAAATTCACTATTCTTGGATGAGATTCACTAAACAGAATGCAAGTGGATGAGCGCCAACACAAAACAAGTTCTTTAATTAAACAAGTCATTAATTAATTTCTTAATTACTAAAGGATAACATTATTTGTTCACAGCAGTAGCACTTCACCACTATGCAGTGGTAGTAGCATTTTCTCCTACATCCTTGTCATGGCCAGAGTTTTCCAATATAAAACCAGAGAACCTCACCTCTGCATGGTGTTAAACACATACGGCTGTAACTCCAGAGGAGGGTGTCCCCTGCTGCCCTATGAGGGCAGGAAGCCTCCTTTCCACTTCTGCAACTTGGTGTGGCAGCAAGAATGACCACAGCCCTCTGTGAGCCACCAGGATATGAGCCAAGGTCGCTTGCATCTCTCTACCCTCACCCAGAGCAGCTAGGCAGGCATGCCGACAGGGAATGGGTTCTGCAGACTCTGTCTCTTGCCATGATGTACCATGCATTCATCAGTCCAATGAAGTATCTTGACAATGCTTCTCAGACATGTCCAAGGACTCTCTGATGCTTCCTGGACTTCCAAAGTGTTGTTGCAGCTCTGCATCCTCCCCTACGATTTCCCTTTGCCTTAAGACACACCTAAAAGCAACTCAAGTCTCCTGCAGTATGAAGTTCTGACTGTGGCAAGACTTACTGCCTATGCTTGCTACTGAAATAAAATAACTCGTGTTGGTAAGCAGTAAGTGACAGGGTATTTCCAGGATTTTTGTGTGCAAGTGCCTTTGCATATTTATAATTTTGTTTTCCTATCTAACAATAAAAATAATTTTACGTTAGGCATAGTGGATGCTGTAGCTCTAACCTGGGCACTTACCCAGGGTGATGCCATTTGGCCACTCGATGTTGTCAGTCACCAGCACTTGCCGACCCATGCCATTCAGGCCAGCTTTCTCAATCTTGGCTTTGTCTCCCCAGTCAGACCAGTACATGAATCTGAAAGAGACAGATGCAAGAAAACAGTAAATTGGACTCCAGTGTAAGAAATCTGTACTACTAATCGGAGTAGGAGGTGCCCTGTTCTCTCCCTATTATAGCAAAGCCCCTCAGCCACTTCAGTTAATTCTGGTATGCACCTTGTGGGGCTGCATACTGTCCCACAGGGTGCTCTGCCACAAAACTTGCACCAGAATGCAAAATCTCACCTTAGTAACACCATGCAAACTATCTCCTGGTCTGTCTGCTAGGCATGTGGACTTCACTTATCCAAGCAGCCCATACACACCTCAGACAGACTGCACTGTTTCCCAGCACAACCTGTGTGCCCAGACCAGCTCAGGCCCATTGAACACCTGAACTGACCATTATTTTCAGACCTTTCTTTAACAGCAGTGGCCTTGCAAAGAGTTAGTTGAACCATCTCAGCAGTCGCATTTAATTTCAATGGGTATATCTGTCTTAAAGGGCATCTGAAGTCTTGATGAGATGACAACCGCCCACCAGTTTGTGAGAGAGACAGAAGGAAGACTGGAACATCTCTGTTGGTGAAGGGAGTGTTTGCGGTCTTTACACCTACCTCCGTGTGGGATCAACAGCGATGGCTCTTGGCTCACTGAGATCACTGTTGAAAAGTGTCCTCCTCCTGCTTCCATCTGCAGTGGCCACTGAGATGGTCTTGTTTCCAGAATCTGTCCAGTAGATATTCTTATGAACCCAGTCTATTGCCAGTCCTTCAGGAGAGTTCAGCTGGCTGTCTATCAAAATCACCTGCTCGGCTGTGTCACTTGCTTTGTCTATGTAGGCACTGCAAAGACAGAACTTGTCACTGGACTGATGCATGGTGCAGAGAGGGCTGTGCACATGTGCATGGAGTTGGACCTCAGACAGCTTAGTGCCAGGTAGCACTACTGCAACCCCAAGGAAAGAAACTGCACGTGTGGCAGCATCATTGACATAGAAACCCTTACAGGTGCATGCTGCAACCTTCTGCTTTCTCCTGCAACTTGTTCTTATTTCCCTGCATCTGGACAGCAGGCATTCCCAGAATAGCAAACTGTCCTTTTATTTTTCTACCTGCTTCCTGCTATAACTGCACAATTCAGCAAAACATTTGACTTCAGGCGTGTTAACTTCAGAAGCATTGATTCATGGGATTCATGGACATTAGAAATATAATCTCCCGTGCTCTGCTGTACAGAGTTGAACTTAGCATGCAAATAAATGTGCTTAAATGTATTGCAGAATTAGGACCTGTGTAACTAATTATGATTCATCAAAGGAATTAATGGAGCTGGGCTAATTTGGCAAGTGATCTCATTAGATACAAAGAAAATGCTCACTAAATATCAGTGGCAGCTTCAAAATCTTCCAAAACACTAATGAAAGGCAGCAAACTCCACATGGATGTTTCATAACTAACTCAGTATTGCTCCTACAAGCACACAGGCCGATTCTGCTCTGTTATCCCTACACCAATATCAATTGCACTGAGTGAACTGAAATGGAGTTATTCTGAGTTTGCATCGGTGTTTCTAAAAGCTTATTCTGGCTCTTGGAATAACTTGGTACATCTTTAAAAAGTTACAGAAGAGCAGAAAGCTTCTGCCTCTCCCCGAACATTTGAAACTGCAAGATGGTTTATATCTCCTGTTCACTGCCCATCCTGCCTTTGGTCATGGAATGAGAAGGTAAGTCATATGGGAGCTAAGGTCTCAAGTCTCAGGTTAGAGATTTGGAAACGTGTCTAAATGCAGGAATTCTTGATACTCTTTTATGGTCTGCGGCCCAGGCTGGAACGGCTTTGCAGAGTCAGCGGGGATTAACAGCGTACTACTGCATCTTCACTGGAAGGAACTGTATTGGTTTCTCTCTGACCCAGCACCAAATGAATGGGATCATCGGGGTTTTGCAGAGCATCTGATGATGTTCCCAAGACACTGTTGTTTTAGTCTGATGAGGACCACATGTTCTAACTATACAACTCCCGGTCAGTTAATTCCTCCCCAGTGAAACAGTCATGTTCAATACTTCCTGGCAGCACTGCAGTGAGCTGCTGTGCTGTACCCTCAATGTGACTTGCTGCACTGGTGGGGAAGCAGAGAGAAGCTCCTGCGGCTTTCAGAATGGGAGGGCTGAAATACAGGTGACATGTCAATTCTCCCAGTAACTAAATATTGTAAAACATCTTCTGACACCCCAAAGGGAACATCACCTCAATAGGAGAGGATCTGGAAAGGCATGTGAGGTGAGAGCATTAATAAAGATGGGATCTCTTTCCAGCAATTACCACCTGTACCGTCATTTTCACCTTCACCTCTCAACTATAGACCGCTTTCCCCCAGAGGACTCTGGCAGGTGGAGTCCTGTTCTCAGCTGGAAGGGCAGTGTTTAGAAGTGTTTGATATTAGTGCTAGTAGCAGTATCTTAAATAGGAACATTAAATGTAAGTTATAATTGCACAGCTTGCTCTGCAGAAAAGCTGGGACTTGCAACGAAGCTAGTGCAAACGGGGGTAAGAAAGAGAAAAATTCTGCTGTTTGGAAAAAAAGAAAAAAGACTTGGTATAGCCATGTTCAGGGTATGAACACTGTTCAGTGGCCCCCAGCACCCCAGGGCATCCACTGTCAGAGCACTGCAGAAGGAGCACTGTGTCTTGAATAATTCCCTGTGTATGAATATAAAGCCCTTACCCACCCATGCCTGTGCCTACAGAATCAGACACGGTGAAAGCAGCCAGCTTTCTTCTGAGCCATCGCCCCATTTTCAGAGCCCCACAGGCCAGCTCAGGGTACCTGCCTAGCTTCATACTCAGCACAGCCTCGGCGTATTTCCCTGCCAATGGCATGGGAGCTACCACAGCCTGCAGAAACCCTGGCTTGGCTCCCCCACACTGAAACCAATCAACCTTTGCCTGATCATTAGCTAAAATCCAGAACAAATCACTGTAGAAGCTGCAATAGGGTGCAATAGCTATGCAAATCAGAATATACATGGGGGATTTTCAGTGCATAAATTAAATGCATTTTTGACTAGGCACACTCACAAGCCCCAGTACATAATACTGTGATGGATGCCATAAAAACAGCTGAAGGAGGAGGGAGAATGACAATTACAGAATGTGTTCTGTGGTCAAATGCTGTGAATTTAAATCCAGTCTACCAGAGGCTACAGTGGGCAGCTAGTATCTGTGTTGCTACTTCCTTGCTCCTACCATTTGCCTCCTTTGTGCTTTCAGATGCTAAGTCCTTTATGGTTTCACATACAGCAAGCACACAGCACAGCAGCAGTCTTATGCAGCATCACTTAACAATATTATGATTCAGTAAACAAGAGTCTATGTGTAATTGCACAAATGCAGCCTATTATTGACAGAAAGCTTTCCTGTATTATCAAACTAAGTAACTGCACAAGCCTCTGTTTTTTTATCAATTCCTAAAAAAACTTACAAAGTCTGGGCCACAACAGGTAATCCAGTAAGGGAAGAAAAGCCCTCAGGTTCACTTGACCCTGCAGAGTTGTCCGCAGATTATCCTTAAGGGGTACAGCTTGAACCACAGCTTTGGAAAGGTACCAAAACACACATCCTCTCTTGCCCCTTACCTGTAGATTTTTCGGTAGAACAAATCACACCAATATATTCTGTTTGTTGACACCTCCACGTCCAGCGCCACGACATTCTTCAGCATGGGAATGATGCGAGAGTAGTCCCTTTTCACCAGGTCTATCTTCCGGACCTCATGGCGATTGGTGAAGATCAGGTATGGACTCTTGCCTACCACAGAAAATAAGCACATTTGCCATTTTAGCAGCTGACCCAAGGGTTGGATTCAGCTTTCATTTCTCTGACAACAACAAAACTATCAGTCACTGATAGTTCTGCTTTGTAATGAAGCTTTATACCACACCAGAAGCAAGTGTAAATGGCTTCTAGAGGCAGAGCTATCACACGCAGACATAGAGGACCGCAGCACCTCTGTGATCACCAGAGGCACACTGGCTCTTGGTCTGCCCATTCTCTTAAGCCATAAGCAAAACCCTGGGGAATAGCCTCACCTTCAATTACACATTTTAGATACAAAATACTTGGGCCAGATTTTGGTGACTCATGGCCGGGACAAGGAAGAGACAGCCCTCTGGGCCGGCTGGAGGGAAGGGAGGCAGCCAGACTTGAGGCATGATAGAGCCACATTGAATCCAGTGTTGCCAAGGAGGAATTTTGGACTGTCACGTACATGCAGAACTCACAGTCCACCTCAGCGCTTGCGCTCAGGCAGTTCACATCTCTTTGTGGGGCCAGAGCCTGCAGCCTGGGTGCTGGTGATACTGCTGCTGCAGTCATGATCTCAGGCCAGCCCAGGCCAGAGCCTCTCAAAAAGCATAAAATTGACCTGAATTTTCCAAAAGACAGGAGGAGGACACCTAGAAACCCAATAGTTATTTTTCTTAGAAGACCAGAGCCAGCACCTTAGCCTCCACAGTTATTCACAGTGGGCCCCATGGCAGCCAGTTTCCTACTGTAGGAGGCAGACACCTATGTCTCCAGGCTCAGACCAAGAGGTGCACATCCTTGCCCTCTACAAGTATCAGAGTGTGGGATTCTCTGTGTTCTTAAGTGTCACTAAAATAAGCTGCAAGTCAAACAGCTAAAGCTTTAGTTTGCTCTTTGTGCACCTCCCTGTTTGAGGTAGGGACAAGATGGGAGGCTCAAGCACAAGCTTTAGTGGGCTAGACTGGTTTGTCTCCCACAGTGGCCAGTAGAAGATCCTAGTGAAGAGCGTCTTTCCACTGGGAAGCACAAAAGGGGATTGAGGAACACGATACTGAAAGGGAAGAGCAGGGACAAGGTTTTAGCTCTGGAATACATCATGCTGCAGGGCTCCCAGCACAGAATCTCAGGCACAACAGAAAAAATTCTGTTGTTGGTTAGAAAACTAACCAACAAGCAGATCAGTCCCATGATTTGGGTCAGTCCTAACTCACTGCAGATGTGAGACTAACAGACTTTATGACGACAGCAGGACACTGTGCATACCATATAGAACATGGGAAAGAAGAGGCTACATGGATGTACACGATAACACTACAGAAGCAATTTTGTATTGTAGGTAACCCACCCTTCCTGTAGAGAACCACTACTTCCATTAAACAAACTGCCAGCATGGCTATTGCGTAGCCTTGCACAATTCAACTTTCCTTCCCTCTGACATTCATATTCATTTTTGCAATAAGGGCAAGCAAACTGCTGGTGTCCATATTGGTATTTGTGTAAGCTGGCACGGTGGAGAGGTGGCTAACCTACTGTGCTTTAATTGGGATGTTTTCTTCCTTCTAATACTACTACCACTAAATGTTTTTGCTGTGCTGTTTTTAACAAAACCTGTCAAGAGAGTTTCTTTTCTGGTTTCAGCTTCAAACAGCCAACTAGTGACTGTAATCTTCCTCTGTACACTGTTAAAATATTCTGATCTGCATGATCAGTAGTTCTTGCCTAGAGATGCATCTGCTATCACTGCAGCAGTTCTATGCTGCTCAAAATGAAATGTCTTTGCTTGCCTGCTTTGCTAGTTTCCTTTTGTTTCTGTTCCCCCTAGCCTCAGCCCTACAAGCGTGTTTTCTTATCAGAGTTGTGATGTTGAGCAAGCAGACTTTAAGTGCCTCTGGCGTTGTCTTACCTACGGCTTTGCAATTCTTGGACAGGGTGTCCATCTCGTATCCCTCGTAGCACTCGCATTTGTAGTCCCCCTTGTAATTAATGCAGATCTGGCTACAAGCGTCTGGATTCTCACATTCATCTATGTCTGAAAGGAGTGTTTGAAACCCATCAATAACTTGAAATCAAACCATCTGTGATGGAGCAATGCTGAAGTGAATATAATCACGTCTCTGTATGGTGAAACACAAGGGACTGCTGTTTGCATGTAAATTACCTCCACACGTTTTTTTATCCAGAAGCTTGTATCCAAGCGGGCATTCACATTCATAACCAATCTTCAAGTCTTTGCATATGTGCGAGCAACCACCATTGTTCATAGAGCATTCATTAATACCTGGAAGGGATATACAGATTATCTATAACAAAGGAGGGTTTTTAGTTGTAAGATTGAATAAAATTAAGAGAAGTTCTCAGAAATTTTCCCATATCTATCAGCTTTTGGCAGCCAGGGTCTGGCCCCATAGAGCATATGAGTGACTCCACAGATAGGAAGCCACCACCATACTACTTTCTTGCTCCAAACCAACACTGTAGGATCATTTGAACTGAAAGCTAGTGGCTAAATGAACAGGGAGCCCTGGGGATAGAGTGTATACGAATCTCTACACCTCATCCCATCCAAGAGCTGCTGCTTTGAGCACGTTCTGCCACATGTGAGAAACTTTGAAGGGACCTAAGGGCTCTCTCCAGGAGACTCCTTCTTCCCCATGCGCTGGTTCCTGTTGACTTTTCTGAACAGTCTCTCTAAGCTTTAATAATTCATGCTGGGGGAGTCTCATCTCCCAGGGGCCAGCTAATTTGAAATACTGTACTATTTTCCCATCTAGCTCCAAGGAATGATCTATATGAAAATTCCAGAAAACACCAAAGTACAGTCTGTCAGAGATACTCCATTAGCACTGAGATACAGTCCTCCCACAAACACCTCCCACATGACAGTCTCTGCTGGCAGCCTGCATCAGCCCAAGTGTGCAATTTATGAAGTAACAGCTCCCATCCTCTCCTGGGTCCCTGTCTAATCCAAGGCCACCTCTCTAATCCTGATTTCAAGTGCTGAAATGGACAAGGATCCTTGGAACTAGAACTGAATGAGAGGTTGAGGAAAGCTGGTTTCCTGTCAGAAACATTTCTTGTTGTTGTAGTTAACCTACATAAGGTAAAGAAAAAGTCTTCTCCCTAAGTAAGACTGCTGAACAGAAGCTGTGGGATTTCAGGGATAGTGGGCTCACTAGAACAAGCAAAACTGATTTGCTTCAATCTATAATGTGATTTAAAGGCAAATTTTTTACTTATCTTTTACTTTTTCCTTTCTTGCACACTGCAGGGGAGCAGTACAACACAGCCATTAAACCAGTGCTCTTGGAAGAAAATTAAAACAACCATATGCCAATTAAGTCAGTAAGACTAGGAAAATACCATGCCAGAAGGAACCCCATCTCAGCTTTGGGATGCCTTCACCTTCCTATCAAAGACACATACCTATAGATACCAACACATTAATAGAGCAAGTTCACCAGGCTCCAAGGTGTCCATACTGTCCCATCATGTGTTGTCACTGTTCGATGATGTTTACTAATGGATATCACCTATTCCTGCACTTGAATAGGCCTCTAGCAAATTGGGTCACAAACATGCACAATTGCTCTCTGCAAAATACTACAAAGGCTGTTTTAACTAACAAGCAAGCCCTCACTCAGATGATTCCTATGGTTTCAAAAGTGCATTGTGGAATGGATTTAGAGACTGTAAATAAAGTGCTGGTTCACTTGCTGCACTTCTCAGTAGGAGCTGAGGAGGAGCCAGGCAGAGGCGTTAGCTGGTTCTCTTTCTGCTGGGCAGCTGCTGCCCATTACCCAAACTTCAGCAGATATTCACTGCCTGCCTAAAGTAAGAAAACTGGTGTTCTGTCTTCTGCCATGCTTTTTTGGGGAATCTTGGAGGGCACTGCAGTGCCTAACACACAGCTAGACAGGCACACCAAGGTGAGGAGCACATCCTTCACCTCCTGCCTGCTGAGTCAATTACTTGTGTGTGGGCATTACATTCACAGCAATCCACATCATTCTGCGCTCTTAAAGAAACGTGTTTCCTTTGGGGGCTATTCTCTGCTCAGCTTTCTAACTCAAATGACACCTCACTGTGAGCCTGGGACTGCACCAAGTCAGCCATGGAACCGGTGTAAGATTGAGCACCAAGCTCAGCTGTGCTGTGCCACTGTCCAGTCTCCTAAGACAAACTGGGCTGCCAGCTTTGCTGGTGTCGTGGTTTAGCCCCAGCCAGCAACCGAGCACCACGCAGCTGCTCGCTCACTCCACCCGGTGGGATGGGGGAGAGAATCAGAAAAGTAAAAGTGAGGCAACTCATGGTTTGAGATAAAGACAGTTTAACAAGTAAAGCAAAAGCTGTGCACACAAGCAAAACAAAATGAGGAACTAATTCACTACTTCCCACGGGCAGGCAGATGTTCAGCCATCTCCAGGAAAGCAGGGCTCCATCATGCGTAATGGTTACTTGGGAAGACAAACGCCATCGCTCTGAATGTCCCCCCCTTCCTTCTTCTTCCCCCACCTTTATATGCTGAGCATGACGTCATATGGTGTGGGATATCCCTTTGGTCAGTTCGGGTCAGCTGTCCCAGCTGTGTCCCCTCCCAGCTTCTTGTGCACCCCCAGCCCACTCGCTGGTGGGGTGGGGTGAAAAGCAGAAAAGGCCTTGACTCTGTGTAAACACTGCTCAGCAGTAACCAAAACATCCTTGTATTATCAACACTGTTTTCAGCACAAATCCAAGACACAGCCCAATACTAGCTACTATAAAGAAAATTAACTCTATCCTAGCCAAAACCAGCAGAGCTGGGAGACCTCCACTGACAGTTGCTACACCCACTCAGAAAGACAGGGAGATGTGGATTAGTGTGGGAGAAAGCAAGGGCATACTGAAAGCGTGCCAAGGTAAGAGCATCCTCACTAGGCACACACACAGAGTTGTTGCCTGATACAGAGGAGAGACTGACTGTTCTTCCTGAACATGAGTTACTTAAGCTGCAGGCACTGAGCTCCATGCTGCTGGTGATCCATGTTAGCATGGAAAGGGATGCCTGTCTGAGACTTTTCTGCACTGGGATAAAAAACAAATGAATTTGAGTAATATCCCAGATTGGGGCTGGTGCCCACAATGCCTGGTGGGAAAGGTGAGAGAGGGGCTGTCCTGGGGAGAGCGGCACAGCTCTCTGGCCAGGGCTTTCTGTTCTGCTGACAGCCCTGATGCAGACCTGGCTTTTGTGGCTTGCACATTCTCACTAGCCCAGTGCTGGCGGGACACTGCAGAGAGCAACTTGCCACCATTTCTAAGGGAAGCAGCAAAAACATGTAAAATCCAGAAACAGCTGAAGTCATCCCTCAGTGGTTGCTGCCTCTCTATGTGTTTTCACCTTCAAAGCATGTTCACAGTGCTAAATTTTTATGATGTTATCATCATCCTACAATTCAAAGATAATTTAGCCAATAAGGCTAAATAAACTGGTCAGTGCTGTGGAGGACACTGGTATCTGGGGAGAGGGGGAATTCCTGGTTCCTAGTCCCATGCTCAGTTCATACAACCCTCCAAGAATAAAAGCTGAGCTGAGAAGGGCACAGTTCAAACTTACAGATGATCAGACTAGGCTACTAATTATATTCATAGGAAGGGTGATGAGAGAATAAAGGCAAGGAAAGAGGAGCAGAGTGAGAAATAGCATTAGCAGCTACATGTGGTTACACTCAAAGCTGTGAGCACCAGATGGAGGAGAGGGGAAGCAGTTACAACAGGAGCAACACGTAGAAGACAAGTACTGTACCACATTCTTTCAGAGGCTCGTCAGACCAGTCCCTGCAGTCTCTATGTGAATCGCACACTTTGCCTCCGTCAATGCACTCTCCACTCTTACACTGAAACTTGCTGGGACTTTCACATGCTGACTCTGTCATGTCGGGCAAGAGAGGAAAGCAACTAAGTTAGACGAGGCTCATGACAACAAAAGCCTGATATAAAGCTTCAAGAGGGTGTCATTAGCAGAAACGGGATGGGAGTAAGCAAATGAACATTAAGCCAGAGTATCATGCAAGGAACTTTTCAAATCATGCAGTCTGCCTGGTCAGCACAATCATCTCTCCCAAGCAACCCCACTGCCAGAATGGCTTAAAACTCTCTACAGGAAGCAGCCTGCCATAGACCTGAGGAGCAGCACAGGCCTCTTCTCTTTCCAGTGGCCACACAGCCCTCACAGGCTTACACCACGGAGCACGAGGAGTGTGGAGCCGTCTGTACCTACCTTGGACACAGCCTGCCTCATCGCTGTTGTCAGGACAGTCATGCACCTTGTCACACTGCTTTGCTCCGTGGATACAGGTCCCATCGCCACACTGGAATTCATCTGGCCGGCAGGTCACCAGAGCTTTAAGACAACACATTCAAGCATTAGCCACACAGGACCTGAATCTTTTGTGTCGTACTTTTTAGTCACGTACCTCTGACGCTGCTGAAGTTCTGCACCATCAGCAAATGTCACAGAGCATCATCGGCTGCTTCCACCAAAGCAACAGAGGCAGCAGCTGCCTCAGGCACTGTCCTCCTGTGCCCCTCTGCCACCCCAGATCACCCTCTACATCCTTGGGAAAAGAGCCCCAAAGCCCATATGAGCAGTTCTAATCAAAACAGAATCAGTGCAGCCAATGAAGCTTCTTGGGTGAGACACAAGAAAACAAACAGGAAGCAGAACTATCAGCAGACCTCTAAGGTCTTTGGTCTATGTGAGAGGCCAGGCTGCTTTCCAACTAGGAGCGCAGAGTGGCACTGCGGTAGGCAAAGGCAACTGCTCCTCAGCTCTCCTACCTTCAGGAAAATTTATATTTAAGAAATATGTCAAAACATGTTCAGATTAAATGCACAGGCAAGAGACATGTCTCTGCCAAAGCCAACATGGTCACACTAGGGACAAAGCCAGAAACACAGACATGATCATTCTGGTTACTAAATGCCCGTGGGCTAACAGACCACTGGAAGGCAGAAGAGCTCCACTGCACTGCGGCTTGGTGTTTCTTGGGGTTACAAGCCAAAAATAGCTTCACAGTGTCAGACCATGTTTCAAGTCTGAAGCTCATTTGCCCAGTTTAGATTATTACAGACTCAAAACAGATCTGATGAACAGCAAAGTTGGGGAAAAAAATTAAACAGACAGCTGCACTGACCATACTAAAAGCAGTTTCCCTCCCCAAGGTTACACTAAGTGAGAGACCTCCCTAGCTGGGACCAGACTTGAGCTGACAAAAGGTACAGGCACTCACTACCCAGCAAAGGACTGTGGCCTGTAGTTCACTGACAAAACAGGCTCCTCATTCCTGGGAGACGTTACGCAGCTTACTTCTGAGGAGACCATCTTACAGATGTTTTCTTAAAATCCTATTAAGGCAGTGCACCCTGGAGAGCTCTTGATTCTACCCTTTCCATCTTGCTGATTGCATCCTGGTATCACATGACAGAAAATCACTGCCTCTGAATAACTAGAGGAGGTCAGCACTGATGTTACACATGGGAGGTGAGAGCTACGTGGCAGACCTTCCTTGACAATTTGACAAACTGGTTCTAATACAAAAATTACTACTTTCAGATAACCCAGGAAGAGCCATAGACATGAAGTGAGCTAGCATCGATACCATAAAGCATTAGTTGTACAAAGGCTCAGCATTATTGGTGATTGCATCCCACAGCATGCAGGATCCAGATTCATGGCTGCTTCACTGGACTTAGCTCTAGTGCATCTTCAGCAGGCGAAGGGCACAAGAGACAGAGAAAGCCACAACTGCAGGGCTGGTGGGGGAAGGGAGAAATCCTGCCTTTAGAAATACACAGTATTCACATGAGGAAAGTTTGGAAATAGCACTGCTCCTTGGAGAGGAAGGCTATATGTACTATATTCATAAAAAGCTGCAAAGCAAGAAAAAAATCCCAAGCAATAAGCATAGTTATGGGACCAGCTGTGTCACCACATTTCGGCTTATAAGCCCAGGCACAGAAATGGGAAACCCCAGTGGGACATCTGGGACAGCAGCTCCAAACTAGGCATGTGGGAATGCTGCTCTAAATGGAGAAAAATGAAGAAGAAGCAAAGCTGTGGTCTGGGAAACCACAGATCTGGAAGTGGCACTGAGAGCTCCTGCAGGGATGCAGAGGCACTTGAACCGTTCTTGCCGTGTGCAATGACCTGCCTGGAGAAGCCCTGATGATTGAGAGACCACCTTCCCCCTAGGCAATCTTGAGCTCTTCCAAGCTAAACCCTGACCATTGCAAACCTTTTCCTAGTGTCTAGCTGAAAATGCCCTTGCCACAATTATTTCTTGTCTTCACCCCCAACATGAAAAACAGTTTACTTCATCTTTTCTGTAGCAACTTCTATGTGCAGAGACAGGAAAGAATGGTCCTCCATTTCTGACTATAAGTAGTAGCCCCCCACAAGAGCACAACGTGCAATTAAAGCCAATGGGGTTTTTTTCTTTCCAGGAGCAAGAACAGGTCTCCAGTTTATCAAGTATATCTGCATGACAACAGCTACAGATTTGGAAGGCAGCTGTTATAAAAACTACTAATTGTCCTCAATTAGATTCTTCAAAGCTCTTCTAAAAGCAGTTACAGCTAGATGATAGGAATAGAAAGGTTTCTAATCCTAAAACAAATTAAAATGTAGGCAAATTTTGCAGGAACTGCAAAGACAATGCTGCACAAGTACCACAAGACTGAGAGAAAAATGACAGCACAGCTCTTAGCTTGGTTGCTATACAGGGACTGCAGAACACAAATGTAGGATTGTACAACATCATTGCACAAAGTTTTTGCTTCAAGAAGAAGAGACAGAAGTTCGGAGACCAGGCTTGGTTTCCTGGCTCACTTCTCACTCCAGCAGAGCTGTGGAAGCTCAGACCTTTGAGAAATGGCTCCTGAGCCTCTTAACAGACACTTAAAAAGAGCAGATACAGTAACAACTCTTACTGATCACAACAATATTAAAATGCATATACAGCATTTCTATTTTTTTGGTGTATTTTTCAGTAGGAGGAGAGAGAATGCCATGTTTATGCCTGGCCTGGAGAGCATAAGTTTGAGAGGAGAGGGCCAGGAACTTTGTTATCCTGAAACTGGGACACAAACCCATCCCAGCACCACTGGCAGAGTTGACCAGCAAGTTGCCATCAGGGCCCTTCCCAAAGCAGAGCAATATTCCAAGAAGAGGGAAGAGCTGTGCTCCTTATTTGCTGGGCTATTTTGGAGGGTTTAAATCAGTGAAATCTCAGCAGTTTTATAGCCATCTCCTCTGCTCTGCAAATCAAATATGAAACAATTTACCAAAACCCCCTAAATTAACAGGCACACTCAAACAGACACACTTCCCATTTGCAAATATTGGGCACAAAGCTGTATTGCTCACATCCAGCAGATATATTCCAGATTCCAAGTCTGAAACTGTGTTTCTTCCATCTTCTGGGGTGTCCGTGTCATCCCCCTGCCCCCGAAAAAATGAACCTAATCTCAAGAAGACCCCAATATTTGCAAAATACATCAATCCCATTTTGCAGATGGGAAATCAGAGGCACAAAAGTATGAGGTCAAGTCTCAAGGATCTATTTCCAACTTTCAGTTGTAAGAGTTATTTATTCTTCCTCCTGGATGCCCTAATGTGAGTTGCACAGGACATTTTAAAATATAACCATTCTAGATTTGAAGACAAATCTAACCTAATGTTCATTTTATAAATATATATACATATTTGAATATACATGCTAGGGGTAAAAACCCAGCCAGTCACTGTTCTCACACAGCTTTCCTGAAATGACTCATTCCTTCCTATTCATTTGCTGTCTCGCTGCCAAAACCTGTTCACCAGTTGTCACCCTTCATTTCTGCTCTACTCGTTTATCACCCCAAAATGATTATAACAAATGACTGGTGATGGCCTCATGACATTTTTTTAAAGCATTAGCTCCCATCCCTCTATTTTATACAATGCAAACCCTGTATCATTCCCAATTGCAAGAGAAGATGTAGTGCTGGTATCTGCGGTTTTAATCAATTCAAACCTAGTGGTACTTCTGCCATCACTGTAGCTAAGGGGATGGAGCAGCATCACACACCTGTAACTCCCTGCGTGCCACGTGATACTGATCTCAAAAAGAGAATTTCTGGAGAGGAAAAAAATATAATAAAGGTCAATCCCTCAACTCTTCAGTCCAACAGATGAACAGGGATGCTGAGTTTCCAGAGCTCTCAAATGTCGCTTTCTTACTGCAGGCATGTGCAGCAAAGCAACAGCTGCATTTAGGATGGGGAAGCAACATTAGTTTTGACTCTGACCCAGTCAACCCATCAGCTACACAAGTACTCAGTGCTGCAAGTCCTCTCCTGACTACTACCTTAGAGATGTCCCTCCCCACAGTGTAAACAGCAGCAGGCTTACACACTTCTATGGCACTGGGGTGACTCCTAGTTTGCACGGGTGTAAAGGGCAGAACCAGGCACTCCATACAGAGGAGCACTGCAATAGCTAAAACATGGGGCTTTGAATCCCAGTGTTTCCTGGCCCACAGGACTGAAAGCACCAGAAGCAGCTCACATACTCATTTCTCCTGGGTAGATAAGCTGCACATTGTGCTGCACTAAGACTTACTGGAAAAAAACACTCCAGTGCTAAATCTCAGCTAGTTAGAGTTGTAATTGTCTCAAGTCACTTCTGCCACATTTCCTCCTTCCTCCACTGGTTGTCAGCACTGTGCTGCGCTGCAACCGTGTCCAGCTGGATCCTCTGCCCTAGGGAGGCTGCCCTTGGCATATCTGGAGGTGCTACTTGGTGAAACTGCTCTGTAGCTGACGGATGCTGTCAGAGCTGTGCTCCTTTTGGGCCTCACATCTCGGCAGTTTGAGCTCAGCTGGATATTGCTGGTGCCTGTAGGGTCAAGGAAAGAAGCTGGGGAACAGAGTGCTCCCTCTGCCTCAGCAAGGTACATGGGCCCAGTCCCACTCCTCTCAGCCAGTGGAGTGTCAAATCAAATGGGGCCTGTAAAAGGCTTAAAAATATTTCTTTCAAGCTGAACAACAGGGACTGAAATTTCAGAGACATTTCATCAGAAGTGCCATCTGTAAGCTGCTCCTCTGCCTCACCACTTGGAAAGAGAAAGAAGCTCACCTTTCACTCTCCTGAGCTGTCTAAACTCAGCCATCCTGCCAGGTTGCTGTCACTGCAGGGAATGCAACCTGTGGGACAGAGATCCGTTCTCCTGGGAGTCCCCTGTGCCAGACACCATTTCTTCACCTGTGTTTGTAATGTGGGCCTAGCCACTGCCTCCTGATTCAGAGGGGATACAAGTACAGGATTGTCTGCAGGAGATCTCAGAATGAAAACAGGCACCAAACACAGGCTGCCCCAGCTAGCAGTACACATCTCCACCAGACATGCTGCTGCCTGGCTTTCTTGCAGTCACTTTGTACTGAAATGAATTCCAGGAACCAGCTTTGTCTCCTGATTCCACTGTCCCTCTGACATTTCAGACCCTGTAAGTACTGCCTGTGAACCTGCTGCCCTAGGGTTCTGTCAGCTCCTGTATCCCCTTCTTGGATATGGAGGAAAAGACATCTTACCTAATCCATTCCTATTTGCAAGGGGGGTTGATGGTGATGATATCCTTATACCCAGCAGTCAAAGCTGCTCTCTTCCTAACAAAACATATTTGGCTTCTCCTACTCTGCTCTCTCCTCTCTTAAAAGAGTCCTTGGCTCTTTTAAAGCCACAGCACCTCCAGAGTTACCTGTGGCTCATCCCCCTGCGCCCCTGCAGTGTGAACAGTGGTGTCTAGGACTTACTACATCCTCCTGCTCTTGGTGAAGAAGTCACTGAAGTTACTGCTGCCTCTCTCTGCCTGGGAGAGTCTGATCCCCCGCTCCTTGAAGGGCTTTCCCACAGGGTTGCTCTGAGCTTACCAGCCTAGACTCAGTGTTGTCCAAAGTACGAAAAGATGGTGCTGGCAAAAGCGGTAAATTTTCTTAGGTACCTTTGCAAAAATGTCTGTTTTTTGCAGCTGGTTGCTGCCTTCCTCCCCCAAAGGTGGCCCAATGTCAGAGCTGCTAAATATATACAGCTATGTAAATATTTTATTTCAATCTTGTGATTATGAATATTTTAGCAAAACATTTTGCTCTTATTTTCTTGTCTGTCTCCCTCTTCTGCCTCAGGTAAGTGACCAGCTTGACAATTTAGTGGCTAAAAATGGATGAAACATTAAAAATATCACGCACACCAACAACACCATGTTAAATGTATAAAGCCAGCTGAAAAGAAATCCATTATTTATTAGCTCTGTGCCTTTATCTAGCCAAGCTCAAAGTGCATTTCAAACTGGATTCTTCAGAGGTGCTGCTCTTGACTGCCTTGCTCAGTATACTCTAACTTCAGAGGCAGAAAATTATTTTTTTCTGCTGATCATATATTCCCTTTAGTGTTGCGGCTTCTAACCTCCAGGCTGTGACCCCACCAAGCAGCCTGAGGGCTTTGAACATTTTTTCCATTTTCTATTCCCTGTCTTTCTAGTGAAACAGATCCCTTCTGAGGCATGGTACCATCCAACAGTTCTTGCACCTCCTCTCTGAATCCTCAAGGAAAAAGCATAAAAGGAGTCTAGAATATACCTGACCCTGCTGGGCTGGGCACCCAGCCACGGCATTTGGGACACAAACGCTCCTTGTCAGGCACACAGTTGCTGCATAAACATCAAAGACTTGTCTTAAAACACAGCCCACAGCAGACTTCTGGCCCCTCTCCCCCACAAAGAACACCCAGCCCTGCCCTACCCCTGCAGACACTCACGGCAATCCTGCTCATCAGACTTGTCCTTGCAGTCTTCGTCCCCGTCGCACTTCCAGTTCAGGTGGATGCATTCACCATTGCCACACTGGAACTCATGAGCTGCGCAGGTGTTGAGGGCCTTGGCATTGTAGCCACACTTCTCTACGGACTCGTCTGACTGATCCTCACAGTCTGGCTGATTATCACAGACCCACAGCTCTGGGATGCACACACTATTGTTGCACTGGAACTCATTGGGGTTGCAGGTGAGAGGGGAGCATTTTCTTTCATCACTGCCATCCCCGCAGTCATTGTCACCGTCACACACAAAGATGATGGAGATGCACGACTTGTTACTGCACTGGAACTCATTGGGAGAACAGGCTTGGGAATAAAAACAAACACGTGAGCTGTGAGGTCTCCAGCCTACCCCTCACCACTGTGCCAGCTTTACCACATTAGGAATATCTGAGAGAGGGAGAGGGCACAAAAGCACTACCTTGGCTGTCCCAAAACATTTTTCCCAATGGTAACCTACATGGCAAGGAGCAGGTGAAGACACAGTGGTCATTTCCCCAGCTGTGCCACAGGATGTATCCTCTACAGGCCAAGGGCAGCCCTGAAGAAGTGGCAGCAGGGCTGCGAGAACTGCAGGTAGGAAAAGTGAGGGCCCGGCTGCAGTGCTGCCCTGGTGTTGAGGCAAGAGCAGCCAGGCAAGCCCTGGTGTATGGGGTGACAGCACAGAAAGAGCAGGGAGATTGCAGGGCAGGCTGCAGGTGTGCTGGCACGCACTGGTGGACTTGCACAGCGCTTTGCTTTGCTCTGCGCTGACATTACCAGCTTCCTGACTTTCACAAGCACAGAATCAGGTTTCAGGATTTCACAGTGTGCCTGGTTTTGGACATATTAAGTGGGATGTGTAGGGTAAATATTTAGTGAGCTGAGCATCAATTTAGCTGCAATCTGCCAGTAAGGCCCTTTACAACACACTGAATGCCTTCTCTGGAAATCACAGCTCAACATTAACATACAAATGAGGTGTTTGTCAGATAGGAAGCTGAGTGAAGTACTCTCCTCTGCAAGCCTAATGGACAGCTGAACCAGAGAAGCTTGCTCAAATTAAACTTTCAGGTACTCCAAAAATATGCAGTTCACAGTCACTTTATTTCATCAAGGTGTGGGGGAACCAAAACCCTGGAAGAAATTCTCCATAAGTACTTTTAGATAGTTACTTAAAACAGAATTCTGCTGCTTCAGTTTCATCCCTGAAGAAGAAGGGGCAGCAGCGCTGCGAGAACTGCAGGTAGGAAAAGTGAGGGCCCAGCTGCAGTGCTGCCCTGGTGTTGAGGCAAGAGCAGCCAGGCAAGCCCTGGTGTACGGGGTGATAGCACAGAAAGAACAGGGAGATTGCAGGGCAGGCTGCAGGTGTGCTGGCACGCACTGGTAGACTTGCACAGCACTTCGCTTTGCTCTGCGCTGACGCTACCAGCTTCCTGACACAGAATCAGGTTTCAGGATTTCACAAGAAAGTTGTGGCTTTGACAAATCACAAATACAAGAAATACATACAAATAAATTACAACAGTTTTTTTTTCACGTTGCACTTGGGAATCTTTTTGTCTTCAGAACCAGAACTATTTGCTGTTGTAACTGCAGAGCCCCTATGATGAACCGCACAGTTCAGATGGTACTGATTGCTGCAATGAAATGCATCTGGAAAGCGGCAGAATCTCTGTAACGGAATTGTCATATCCCAGCTTTCAGCCAATGACAGGAACCCAGTGGTATTCTACTGAAATATTACATCTATTTTATACTTGGAAGAGAAACTCTCTTTATCTAGCAATTAAGAACCTGTACACTTGTACATGGATACTTATTTACATCATAGCTTGCAAGCTTGCTGGGCTCTGTCTGTTAACCTAAGCAGCCTGTAGTTTTACATCAGTGTGTGTCAATATATATATTTCTCCCCTCCTCCCTGTGCTCTGTCCCATTTAGTCCCAGGTTTTCCAGGTGTTACTGTGTCTATCAGAGCAGCAATCTGCCTGATTAGAAGACAGAGGTTTGCCTTCTTTGGTGCAATACCACTGTCCACTGGCTACGACCCAAGCTCCCTCCAATGGAGATAAACGTTAAAAAGAATCTCAGCTGCACACTGCTGTGTGCCCAACCTGACATCAATAATTAAATGCATCAGAGTGTGGTCACCAAAGGACCACTGTTACACACTGAAATATTATCTGGTCAGTTGCTCAGGCTCCTTCTGTACTTGGTAGAGTATTTTGAATATAGAGAGATGCCCTCAACAGGCAACTCCTGGCACCTAGCTTGGGATAAAAACTGTCCCTTGGAGGGGCTAATTTTTATCCTCTCCAAACAGGGGGAACTGAGATTAGACAACTAATATTAGGAGATGAATCCCTCTCATAAGGACCTGAAATATGAGCTCAGTCTGGTGGAGAAGCATCTGAAAAAAAAAAATAAAATCCCAAAACTCTTTTGTATGGCAGAGTCGAGACCATTAAAATGCTCCAGTTTTCACCCAAATTCTGCTCTTTTTCTTCAGCGAGCATACTTTTCTATAGAAATAAAATAATCTATTAACCCTGTACACAGATGTATAACCTAACACTCTCTTCAGATGATGCATAATATGGAACTGCCAAGTAGAAATTTAAGGTAACAGTTATGATCTTACCAATCTATTTAAAAAAGGAAGTGAGAAACAGGAATATTTCTAGGACTATGTACAGTTTCTGTAACAGATCAAGGCTGAGAAGAAATTGCTTTTCTGGCATTATTTTGATGAATCTCAGAAACAGATCAGTGAGCAAAATTTTGCATACTCCTTTAATCCCTAATTTTTGGGCAAGGTTGTAATGATTTGCACACCCCTAATGTGCATTAATTTCCTTTCCCACAATTGTAATGAGCCCATCTTTTTTCCCCCTCGTTGTTTTCCTGGTCTCACCTCCACCCCTCCTTCTGTCTGTACATGTTTCCCTTCAGAAATCTGCTGCATTGGCAAATTAGCAACTGATAAACATGAGTGGGATACAGACAATGGAAGTTTGCACAAAAGTTCCTCCTCTACACCTACAAATCCCAGTACAGATATAAAATTACTGATAATCGCAGCCAGAAAATAGAAGCAATTCAGCTTTTGTAACCTCTCATGAGAACTTACTCAGTGAAGCTTTTGAATTAGTAGCTAGAAAAATTGCATGGTCATGATTAGTTTATTTCTTTTTAAAAATTAAATTTAGTGTGATGACAGCGCTAGAGACTACAAGTTTGTCCCCCACTGAACAAGTGCAGCAGTCTGGCGGTTGCTGCTCCCCCTTCCCACCACCGCAGTCCTTAGGTGGGGATCAATTCTGCAACTCCTTCGCACAGCTAAAGCTGGGGGCAGCAGCATCAGCACTGACAGGGCATCACCTGCACTAGGACAAGGCCTAAGAGGTAGAAGAGCAGCCCTTTGTGCTCAGCTTTTCCTGCCTGCAATTACAGCAGCCACATGCTACTGGGACAGCCAGTAAGACTGATGGGCTGCTACCACTGTGCCATGAAAAAGAGGCCACTGGACAGCCACCAGAGCTGTCACAGGGGCCACTGCAGTGGTGCACTAGCAGCCAGTGGCAGTGCCAAATGGGAGCACAAGGTCCCTCACTACAGAAGGCTGCTCTAGGCACTTTCTAGTGAACTCAAGAAATAAAAATGCCCTTTCCTTCATTCACAGACCTAATGACCCATCTTTAGGCCTGCTCAAATGGGACAGTTCCTTCTGGGTCACACATGCCTCCAGCAGAGACCTCCATCTCCATGTGCAGCTGGCTCTCCTGCTGGCCACGGGAAGGCAGGTAACAGCCCAATTCCTCTCACCCTTCTGTTATCCTTTCTGACAGCTCAAATCCGCAGGGCATGCCAGGATAAAGCAAAGTCTGCAGCTTCCAGCCACTTGGGGACTTACTCTGGCACAAACAGGCAACACAGGAGAAAAGCTGCTTATAATCCCTCTGTACCTAGGCAAGCGCCAGCATGCTCATGCTCTTCAGGGTCCCTGCTGCATGGTTTGGCGCTGGTTTGAAGAACCTAATAAAAAGCAGCACTACAAATTATCTTACATAGCACCTGGAGAGAGGAGGATGGGGAAGTAAAGTCCCAGGGACAGTTTACTTCACACCTCCGATCACAAATCTGTCAGGGTACCTAGGTAGTCCCATCACTACAGCATTTCAATAGAAAATGTGTGAGTAGCAATTAAATGATCACTGGGGTATTTTTTATTTGACTTGAACAATTTGTTTGCATTCTCTGATTTTACCACCTGTCCTATTGTATGCTTATTTGTTCAAAACAAAGGAAATAAATATTAGCTTGCTTTCCTTAGTGCCGTAGAAATTAATAAATGTTGTACTCTAAGGTGCAAAACCTACTTCAAATATGAAGTGATCCCAGTACAAATTTTGGAAATGTTGTCAAGAAGTGTTTAACCAACAGGACTCAAAGCAATAAACAAGCATGATCACAAAAGCAGTTTTGTAGAGTACTGTAATCCATTAAGGTTCTTCAGTTTTAGGAAGCAAAATATCACATCTAAATGATAGCATGCATGTGCTTTGGCCTATAGACAATATATACCACAGATGTTCTGCATTAATTTCTGCCTTGTACTATATGCCAACACATAGAGCACAACTGTCACATTTTTTGCTTCACAGCCTCCAGCTCCAGTCTTGTCACGTCTTGAGGAGAGTGGAACAGAAGCAGTCTTTGGATAGAAGTGTTTTTAAAAATACAGAGTGTGTGTGTGTGTGTGTGAGAGAGAGAGAGAGAGAGAGAGAGAGAGAGAGAGAGAGAGAGTGTGCGCAATTGTGGAGTTCGTGTTTCAGTACTGGCTAGTTCTCTTCTGCCCAGAGCCAGGATTTAACCAGAGGCTTTAGTGAGCAGTCTGGTGCAGCAGGGTCAATCTTACCTCAGATGTGGCACAAAAAAATTAAGAAAATTCTACCACATGCTTCCTAAGTGCTTATAGAGAAAAATAGAATGCTCTAAAGATACAGGGCACTCTGAGAACTATAATTAAAAAAAAAAAAAAAAAAGATTTGTACACAACAACATTTCTACAATGGACGTCTCTACCAAGCACGGATCCTCAAATCTGGATAAAACTCAAAATATGAAATAAAGAGGATATCCATCATTAATAGGAGCTGGGAATTATGTACAATGGACTATAACCGATGCCACTACTAATCTTTAATTAAAGATTTTTCTAGCTTTTCAGTAAGTCAGTTATTTAATTAATCTCTCTCCTCCAAAAAAGTCAGTTCCACTTGAAATTATATGAATGGCTTAAAGAAAGATAATTATTTGGTAAAAATTGTGGTAAAGTGGATAACAGCAATTACTGATGCTGATGACAAGAAAATAAGATGAATTATTACATTGCATTTTTCTAGCACTCTCCCCAAAGCAACTTAAAAAAAACACGTCTCAAAATTTCTTGGTTTGGTTAAATCTGATAATAGATCTTCTAAAGGTGGCAAAGGATGATTTGTTCATACTAACATTTACACTAGGGAGGGAGAGATCTGCTGCTGATTTATCACTGCTTCAACACTGGCAGGAAAGGCTGGTGGACTTCAGAAACTCTCCTAAGCTGTGAGGTTTAGGATCTGAGCTCCACATGGCTGCAAGAGTGGAATGCTTGAGCTCCGTCTGCCCAGGTATTCTATGTGAAGTGAAAATCCAGCTACCACAGCCCATATAAATTAACCTCCAAGCTGGACCACGGATAAGGAGATCAGAGAGTCCAGACAGGCTAAATTAAGTTGAAACTCCCAAGCCAGTTACCAGTGCTGTCATCATGTTAGTTTTATTTAACTAGTATTTATTCTCAGGCTTAATTGTAGCTAAATTATTTGTCTGCAGACAATTGTTGTTCTTGCCAAATATCTGAATATTTCATACAGATCTTCAGTCAAATGCAAGTCAGATTCATGCCTAGAAGGACAAGTTTCCCACGGAAAGCTGCGCTCCAGGAAGGACAGCAAAAGAGATGGAGGTAAATGAAGATGACCTTGAAGCGCATTGCTCAGAAAAAAAACAGGCCTCCCATGGAGGGAATAATGCAGCAATTCATGCAGTCTCACTACTAACAGTGGTTGTTGCTATGGTGATTGATACCGAAAAGCCTATATAGATGAAGACTGCAGAAGGAATAGTAATTCCTGATATTGTTCAAATCACTAATGTAGCTAAGGAGCCATCTCACGCACTCTTGCAAATTAATATTTGCATGTGCTTACTGCCTTTGCCACACTGCTCTCCTCAAACACAAATGAATTATTTTTCTATTCTCTGCCGCTGTATTTGCATAGTATTAGTTAATTATAATCGAGCGACCAGATGCCAAAGCCCCTGCTGATAAATAATAGTTGGTTCAAAAATGTATTTAATGATTTCAAATAAATTTCCTGAGAATCATATATTCATTCAAAGTGGTTTAATCTTCTGAAAGTAGAATTAATTATTACCCTACAATCTATGGAGAGAAGCAGCTGACGTACAAAATGTATGCACGCTGTGAATTTCTTCCCTGTCTTTAATCTTTCTTATGTGCAATATGGTTGCTAACTCATACCTGCAATCTCCTCAATTTTGCTTCACACCAGGAAAGTGTTAGAAAGTTTATCACAGGTTCTTCTCGTTAAATGACTGAAAACGACCTCCAAATAAGAACAAGTGAGTCCAGTGTAGGGGGTGTAGGGGTAAAATGAAGCATCTTGGGAGAAAAAAAAGGATGGTCAGAATGCCTAAGGTTGCTACTGTGCTGCTTTTTGCTAAAATCTAAGACACCCTATGGGGATCTTGTGGGGATAAAGACATTATTATTACTCTTTTATATTCTGATTGGAACATAATCAGCTGAATCAGATTGGAGATGTTTGGTACTAGCCAAAATTTAAATAGAAAAAAAAAATGCTGCGATGTGTTTAGTGGGTTTGTTTTCTGACTTTGAAAATTGGAACCTATATGGGCCAAGCTCACTCCTATTCCCTCAGACATGACTTGCTTATTAAAATGACAATTTTACAAATTACACTAATTTGGCAAATCCCTCAGAAACATCTGATAACATCCATGAAACTAACAGCTGCTCTATTATTATCACACAAAATTCTGTATTTCTGAGGAATATATAAATGTTCTTCCAGCAAACAGAACAGAGCATTACGGAGCAGGGTCTTGATCCTGTGACAGTACCGACAAAAACCACACCACTGCATGCACAGAGCTCTTGGATTCAGCAGGACTCCCTGTTGTTATGAGGATTGCCTGCACAGAACTTCCTGCACAACCAAGAGTTAATTTTGCCATTGAAGAGTTTAAATCACAAACACTTTGCTAGGAAAAGCCTATTCCATGGATCTCACCTTCCATCCATTGGGCAGACTTCCACTCTGAGTTCATCTGCTAATACAAAGTCACAAACTGTTATTACACCTGCCTGGTATAATGGCAGTTCCAGCTAAACGGAGAAATGTAATTTTCTCCATTGCTTTCTGGTTTCTTATGTCCAGCTCAGAAGAGACACTTCATCAGAATCTTTAAAGCTACCCTTTAGTCACATTAGCAAATGACAGTACAATTTGTTTTTATTCTCAGAAAATTTGAAAGCTCTGTTTTTTATTCTGACTGGGAAAGGCAAGGAATTCAAACCCCTGCCTGCTGGTCCAATCTCAATTCTTAGGCAGAATTCTTCACTGATGGAATCGATTGCTGTACAGGTCTATCCGTAAAAAAATAGAGCAAAGAAAAGCCATGTTGGCCACCCACAGGATACATTTCTGAACCAATGGGCTAAACAGGTAAGGCAGAGAGAAAAGCCTGGCTTCAGCCTGATAATCTAGTAGCTACAGCAATGGAGGATACACAGCTTTTAATTCAGCTGAGTAATGAGGGACAAAGCACCGCTTACACGGTAAGCAATGAGGTCACCGCCCTATAAAATTTCTACTTCCACTACTTTGCTTGATGGGAATTCTCTGTAAGAGGAGATATTTCTTCTTACTGCAGTTTGCTTCACTCAGACTTAAATATTCATTGCATTTAGAACATGGCACTACTAACTCTTCTGGAGCACAGACTAAACAAGGAAATGCTGAGGGTTGTCACATCTCACCCCCCACATTTACCCAACACGCTCTCACATTTCTCTAGGAACAGTGATCCAAAGTGAGTTTGAATATATGTTCAACGACAATTAAAAAGATGATCTGAAACACAACAGTTTGTAAGGCAACTCATCTGAAGGGAAGAGTACCTTAAAACCGAAGCATTAAGGAAACGACAGACAATTGGCAGAATTCAGTGTAGCCAGATTCAAGGTTATGAATATAAGCACGTACTATATTGACCAAGTCTATAAACACAAGACCACTGCAGCAGTTTTGGGAGAGTGAGGGATTGACAGATTTTTCAGGAAACAACCAGCCCCTAATTATTTTCACTTATGTGATATTGTATTAGGGGGCACAGCTATTATAGGATGTAAAAAATGTACCCACATAATGTACCCACAATTCCACAAAAGAACAGCAATCGTTTTTAGAAAAAATGTCTTAGATTTTCTACTCAAATGAAAAATTTAAGCACTGAGTGATACTCACTGCAATTAAAAGTGTAAGGGTCATGTGCTAACTGCACTCACTTTAATAGCAGTGAGATTTCTATGGCATTAGGATTTGCCCTTCAGTTTCTACGCCTTTGAAATAGAAGGCAGCGCTTAGCTGGATTTCGGTTGAGATGAAGCATCAGTTGTACAACATGAGCAATTATTTTAAACTTGTTTAAAAAAAGAAGTGTACTGAAGTGTATTTTATTGTGAGCTAAACCTTTCCAGTTATATTTTATCCAATAAACAAATTTCTTTGCAAAACACAAGCAAAGTTAATCTAACCATTTTATCTTCCTCTGTATGGAAACAGTATATTTCAGCCACTAAGATAACTTTCAGATACTGTTTTATCCATTAATATGACTCATAAACCAGCTTTTTTGTGTGTTTGGCATCAAACATTACTTAGTCTCCTCCTGTGTAGGACTGTACTGAGTTCAAGCTAACTCATTCTGATTCAGTCTTCAGATCATATGCTCAGGAAGTGTAACTGTTAAGCACTCATTAATTAGCGTAACATATACGTACCCGTGGCTTCCGAAGGATGGAACTCCTACCCACGTATCTGCCATCGTAACAGGATCGTTGGCACTGACAGCTACAGGAGATTTCCCTTAATAGAACTAAACAGATTCTTGCTTTTTGGATGAATAGGCTCAGAATTATAGCTCCATTCTTATGAAGAAACACTTCAGGGACATGAAATACAATCATATCTGGCAATAAGAGTTACAATTTCTTGGCTATTTCAACTCCAAGAGCTCTAACTGTTGAAAGATAGACTGCCCAGAATATAAACATAACTACAGGCCAATTTTTGTTCCTCTGACGGTACAACACAAGAAATTGGAAAGAAGAATCAGAGACAACTTCTCCAGCTCAAGTACAGAAAAAGCAGCAGGACAAAGCTTTTGTGTGTGTGCACACAGGTAACATGCAGTCCAGTGGTATTAGGCTTTAGTTTTAATTATCCACAAGTCTTTGTATAAAACCAGTTCTTTCATACCATTCTTCCACAAATCTGAAAAATTATCATGTGGGCTGGGGTGGGAAAGAAAAAGAGAGAGAACACGAGCGTGAGCTTGTGAATGTGTTCTTTGCATCTACGCTTCTACTCTTTTTTCCTTGTGTACCTTCAGGGAAATGTTGTAAAAGTACCACATTCTAAATTGTCTTGTTTTCATATTGTGTTTTTGTCTATTATGCTTTAAAGAACAAATTATTCATGGAACATACTGATATGGACAATTTACCTGTAACTGAGCGATCAGCACAAAGCAAATGTGCAGAAGTCACCACCAAAGCTTGCTGTGGTGAACGAGGCACCACTCAGTACTGGGAAACTCCATTTGTAGAATGTTACACACGTCTGTTCTTTTTTTAAACCGAAGCTGAAGAGACAGCAGTAGGGAAAACAAAGCCATTTTGCCGTAATCATTGGCAGGTAGAGCCCTGGCACAGCTTAGGTCATGGCTTTAGGGTTTAATTCTTGACTTATGCAATGACTATCTTACCTCTAACCTAAGTTCTTGCAGTATTTTACATTTAATTACATCAAGCATCCAATATATTAAAAATGCAACTACCTTCATTTTTCCTGTAAGAGTGCAATTAAAGGTAACTACTAATCTCATTTTTCTTCCTGTTTTGTTTTGAAGGAACTCAGGACAAATATGATTATGGGCTGAGATTCTTCCTAAATAACAATGGGGATTTTTTTTGCAATTACTACTGCTTTCGATGGAGCTCTAATACTTTAAGCAGTGATAAAGTGGCAGCTGTACATGTTTAATTTCTGAGAGCCAGGGCACAATGCACAAGCATTAATCCCTCCAGCTGTCCCGTAATTAAACATCATGTAAAGCCCAGAGGATATCACTGCTGTGCTACCTTATCTTATTTGTAAAAGACTTCCATTTGTTAAATCTATAATAATTTTCTTTCCATTCTTGGAAATAATTGCACATTCCTCCACCATGGCAAGCGTACTCAAGGTAAAGCTACCTTCTATAAAATGACAGGAATTTCAGGCTAGCCATGTCTCTCTTCATCACTTGCTGAAATAATCATTAAGAGTGATAGTAGATAAATATTTCCTCTACAGGCATGAACGAAATACTGTGGGCTTCAATCCCATTAAAACTGGTGGATTTCTCAGGGAGAATATATGGCAAATCTGATCCTTTGGGTTTGATGTCCCTCTGAGCTGACTGAGAAATAATACATCACTGTGCACCTAGCCTGTTAATGAAGGTAACGAACAGAATTCACAACTTTTATGAAAGCATGTATTAATCAGGCTGCAAAGGAAGATAAAATTAGTGCTACATTATCACCGAGTAAAAAGCTCTCAGTAGGATCTGTGGAGTTTTGGAATGAACAGAATCAGTATGGTCATATCCCCATAGGCAGCACTGGGAGTGTGACTCAGTTGCAAAGCACAGGTACCTTTTACTGCATCAAGCAGAAAATGATGCTGAGATGGTATGATGCTCCCTATTGCTACAGGACAATGATAAAAGATGATGAAACAATTTAACTGTCAACAGAACGGTGAGCGCCAGTGCGGCAGCAGTGTGGAGGAAGGTGGCTTTAAGTCAGCTTTGTAATTTCCCCACTTCAGCTGGTTCATCACTAGGTGGATCTGCTGGAGGGATCAGACCAGCTTTAGCCTGCTTTAAATTCTGCCTTCTGCCAATGGTTCTCAGGTGATGTGAGGGCTATTGAGCAGGGTATTTGCAAGATTTTACTCAAAGCTTTCTGCACTTGGACCTTCCAAGAAAAGGACCCCTTCACTTGTAGGCACTGCTGCTTTTTATGGAGAATCACATGCTTGCCTGGAGCTTTGCCAGAAAACAGTAACTGAAAAGTTCCGACCCCAAGGATCCTGTAAGTGATCCTGGAAGTTAAATATTTCCTGTGAGTGTAATACTTCCACATACTATGGAAATGTGAAGGCTGTGAGCTACCAGGGCAAGGACCTGTGGCTTATAGCTAAGCATGACTGTACCTACTGTTGTTTCCCATATTAATTTAAAAAACTTTACCCAGTTTGTTCACTTTTAGTTTAGCATATCATACTATAGGGCTGAAAATCTAGAACTAATTCTGAGATATATGGTCAGCAATGAAAAGCTGGAAGACCAGCATCCAAAAGATACTCTCAATAATGAGGCTGTCACTGTCATGAGACTCCTGCAGGAATTCCTGGCTCTCACCCTTCAACAACTTTATGACATCAGTATAAGTATGTCCATTACCTGCACAAGTTCCCACGGACCCGCTGCCTCTGTACTAGTTAAGCAGAATAAATCATGGAATGGGAAAACAACTTACTATGCTATCAATATGCCAATGAATATATCATTTTACTGTGTCTGACTATTGTAAAGGGGAAAATTGTACACTTCCAACTCCTCATCTGCAAGACACAGTTTCCATACTGGGTGTGAGAAGTTGCCCAGATAAGAACCAGTAACACAGTCAGAAGAGATGGGGCCAGAGCCTTGCTCTCTCTGTTGAGCATCCCAGAGTGCTGTCAGGAGGAACAAGCAATATGTGCATTAAAGGGGCTCAATGCCCGTTTCAGCTGTTACAGGATGGTAACTCTTCTGTTCTAAAGCCACGCTGAAGTGCTCTCTGCATTCCTGAGCAGCTGACAAAACACTGCTTATTATGTCTCTTAGCAGAGACGTAACAAGCTCTGCAGTATTTTGCAAAGTCCAGACTGACCCTGAGCTATGATGCTTTAATTACAGTCTCTCATATTTAATTTCTCTTTTTAGTCTCAGTGAATGCATTCCTAAGCTTGTCCAATCAATTGTGACAAAGGTTAGGTATCCCGGGAGCAGAAAACCTCAACCAGGGAAAGAAGAAAGAGGATGCCCAAACTGCCAAGACAGTGATTTTTTTCTTTTTATATACTCTCTTAAGGCAGGTATTTAAATTTTCAAAAATTGTTTGTACACTGGAAATTAGCAGTGGACTTAAAGCATACCTGCTGGAAGTAAATTATTTAGGCAGACAGGCACTTAGCTACCTCCATACAAGGATTAATACCCGCAATTAATCCCTGGAGCAATTACAGCCTGTGCAGACACAAATCTGGATCCCTAATCACTGATGCTTTATCCACTGCAGGCTCAATAATTCACAGCTTCCACTGGTTCCTTGGGAAGTTCTTCCACAGGGTGAAAATTGCAACATTTTTCCTCCTTGTTCATGGGTGAACAACAACAACAAAGTGCCTTGTCATCCATTGACAATGGCTTCCAAGCAGTATGATGGGGTCAGTGCCTGGACTGCTTATGAAAATAACTGCTTTCCTAATACTGGTACCACACCAGGCCTAACAGGACAGCAAAGGCTGTTTTACACATATCTCTGGAAGTTTTTGTTTTAATAGATTTTGTCTATCAAATTGTTGTTCCTCACTCCAGACACGGCAAATAGGACCCTTATTTCAGATGAATACAATCTGCTTTGCTTACTTCTAAGGTTCGCTTTTTATAGGGCTGGATTGTACAGGGGGAGATGAGGAACTCAGAGGAAATATTTGACTTATCCACTGTCTGAGATGATGCAGTTTTTTCAGGATACCTGCACTCAGGTGGGTCCAGAGCTTGCTAACTGCAGTTGAACCCTCTGTCTAAAAGGGGTTATACAAGGACTGCACACAAGACTGCAAATTCTCTCATTCCTTGAAGGAAAGATATTCTGAGCACTGCTGTGACAAACCTTTTTCAGATCACACAGGATGCCAAACAAAACAGAAGTATTCAACAGTGACCAAAAGCAAAGGAGAGGGATGTAGAGCGCCAGTTAGTTTCCATTCATGCAAGATGATGCACCAAGGATGTGGCTGATAGAAAGCACCAAGGAGAACCCAACCCAAACAGAAGATTCTTATTCATATTCTACACTTTTGTCCCTGAATTTCTGAACAGCAGCTCTCTCCCTCCAGCTGGCCATGCCAGTCCCTACACTGAGTACATGGGATAAATTTCACGTTGACTCAAAACGCAATTACTTAATTTGGAGAAGAAAAATCCATCAAGAATTATCAAATCCTAACAGTATCTGAAAAGCAAGTTGTTGGAGGCCAGAAGCAGACGTAGGAGGAAGAACCACAATACACGTGCACTCTTCTTACAGTTTTGGATGATCCTACCACCATAATGATTGTTTTCTCCTGCAGTAGATCATCCCTTAACTTGAATCATGATCATTTTGACGTAGGGACAGGCACTTGCACAGCCTCAGCACAACCAAGCCCTGCTCCTGTATCTGGGTACCAGCACAATACTGTTAGTGGTACAAATTACCAATGCAGAAATGCAGGCTCCACTAATGTTAATGAACTCTAATATTAAGTTCTTTTGAAGAATTATAATACTAAGAGTCAATTATTCCTATCAAGAAATACGAGTATCCAGAGTTAAAATATGTTTAATGTGTCACATTAGCTTGAAGTAATAGCTTTATTAACCTGGATTTAGAAAGAGCTTAAGAGTTTTTCCTCTGGATGCCTTCACTTACAGTGCCTTCAAGTCATCTTCCACTTGTTTATTGCACATGCAGGCTTTCACCATAGAAATTATCTTGAGCACAAATAAACTCCCTTCCTAACATTTATCCAGAAAAATGTGCTATTTATAGACAAGTTGATCAGCTCCATGAGAGGTGCAGGCTTAGCTATGACAGGGTGCTCTGCTCCAAGGGGCTGCAGGTGACAATAAGTGCTGAAGCTTCTTTTAAAAGGAGAACAAAAACGTGGGTGCAGAGGTTAAAAAACCCCAAGAACTAAAAACCAAACCAAAACAAAAAAGATCTAAATGTAGGAACAGATTTTTTTTTTTTTGGGTCAGGATCCTTTGTGCTTCTGAGAGAGAAAATGGATAAAGAAGGGTTCTAAACAGAGCAGAAATAGGAATATTAACAGAGTAGCAGTGGATGGACTTAGTGAGGTTTATCAGATTTGGATAAAGGAGAGGATAGCTATCAATCCTCCACAAGCTCTCAGAGTTTAAACGGCTAACATGTGTGTTCTCATCCATGATGAAAACACCTTGGCAAGCAACCTCACTGAAAATACTCCCACTACAGCCATTCAGCAATGCCTCCTGTTTCCTTCTCAAAGTGAGTTTAATACCTCCGAAGGTGCTGAGCTGACAGATATTAGGACCAAATGCTTCTGACATTTGCCCACTCGGGAAGCTCCAAGTTTGCCTGCCAGTGCCTTTCTGCCTGGTCCCGCAGCCAGAGAACAGCCCATCCCACATTCATACTCAGCAGTGACCCCTCGGCAGGGATTGCCAGTGTGCACCCACAGATGCAGCAGCCTACGTGAGGACAACACTCAGTCATAAGGAACTGGATGAAAGTCACAAATTCATTTCACGTGAGTTACCCAACAACCATCAGAAGATGGGAATTTGCCCTTGAATTAAATTTCCATTTTAAGAGCCTGCATGTGCACTAAAAATGTGAAAGACAAGCAAGAGTAGAGATGCTGAAACATCCAGCAGAGAAACACTCAGCCATTTCTAAATCCATTAATAACATCATTATGCTGAAATTATGTGGCATTCAGAAGATATTTACATTAATTTTGGGGGCTACCTAGAGCTTGAAAAAAAAAAAGCAGTTCAAAGCAATTTCAAGTAGATTTTTTATTATAAATAAAAGACTCCATGGACAACTCCTACTGGCAGAGGCAGCAGCAGCACTAAATTAGTGGTGGCAGCTGCCAGTGTAAAAATTGTTTTAATACCACTAACTCATGTTGGGAAAAGAATATTTTTTTCAGTAGCAGTTACAATTATCTTCTGAACTTGTCTCTAATGCAAGCCTCCCATTCAAAGAAAAAAAATGCATATACTACAGAGACAACACTAAGAGTTTCATACAGAAAACAAATAAGAGACTTTTGAAAACTGTCAAAACATCATTAGCTTAAAGGACACAGGACCAGGGGGCTAAGCACATTGCCAACTTAACACATGATAATAATTTATTACTTAGGAATTGTCCATGCACACGCACTTAATTCCACATGAAAGAGGAGGCAATGTAAGGCAACCTATGCCTTTTCCTTGCAAGTCAACCCAGCTGCAACTATGCCGCAGAGGCTCAGCACAAGTGCAGTAACCTGTTCCGTTATCCCTGGACTTCTGAGTCACATGCAGTACGGAATGGAGATGCTTTCAAAAACTTTGTGTTGAATCTGTAGTTCATTGGATAAGTAAGTCTCATTGAACCTTATACTGAGCTTCATACATAACAAACTGCATACTGGGTTTCATTAGCAAGACTGAGGCCAGCAGGTTGAGGGAAGTGTTTATCCTCCTCTAGCTGGTACTTGTTAGGTCATATCTGAAATACTGTGTCCAGTTTTGTGCCACCCTGACAGTACAGGAAAGGCATTCGCAACATGGAGAGGGTCCAGTGGAAGTCCAGCAAGATGGCTAAGGTGCTGGAGTACATGATGTACAAGGAGGGGATGAGGAAAATGGGTTTGGTTAACCTGGAGAAGGTAAGAGGGAGATCTTACTGCAATTTTCCAATATCTAAAGGCGTGATACAATGAAGTTGGAGGCCAACTCTTCTCAGAAGTTTACAGCAAAAGGAGAAGAGGCAATGGGCACAAGCTGTGACAAAGCAAAGTGTAAAAGAGGACAAAGAAAAAAATATCTTTACAATGAGAAGCTAAACACTGGAAGAGGTTGCTCAGACAGTAAAATCTCTGGTAAGATTTTGTTTCACAAAGCTGATTGCAAAGAAATACATGTATCCACATTTTACTCAGAACCACAAGACGTTCACATAAAATTCATTTCATTACACAACTTCAGTGAAAAGATAACGTGGGTTATGGACTGGCTAGGTATTAAAGCCCAAAATTCAGTTTTCAAATGAAGAAACATCAGTGTGTGCTTGCATGTAATCATTCAACCCTTTCACCAGTAATCTGGAAGGAAAAATAACGTTGCTGATATATACAACATGAGAAATAGTGATGGATAGGTGAATAACTACACAGAGCAAGAAATAGCTTCTTAATAGTCTGGGATCGTTTGCACAAAACGAATTTAATAATGACAAACAGAGTTATGTAAGAACATATTAGAAAGGTGATTCTACTTCTGCATAGACTCGTAAGACTGATATTCCCTAAGTTCTGGTGGTCTGTACAAAAAGAAAATGAGAAAATCAGCTGGGATACCAAAGGGAGCCACAAAAAAAGAGTCAAACATTCATTCAAAAGAAAAAATTTGACAACAAGAAACAAAGAACTAAATATGTTTAGCCTATCAAAGACAGTTTGAGAAACGGCTTGATGACAATGTAGGAGTTTTCATGGAGGGAAAACACTGTTAAAGAGCTCTTTCATTCAGCAGAGAAAGGCCTAGTAAAAGGCATTGGCCATTTAGAGACTGAATTTAACACAGTTTTAGTAAATAGTATATAATTTTCTCTCTGTCCAGTGAAACCAACAAGCTATTAATAAAGAAATGCCCAGGCCTATCTATTATATCCCAGCAGAAGCTAGCCTTAGTCTATAGGGCTACACTCCACAGGAGGAAGGACATGGTGGTAAGCTGCTGAGCTACCACAGAGGAAGGTCTGAACATTGTTATTTAAGTCCTTACCATTTCATCTGGGTATTAACCCTGACAATCATGTTCCAAACTGACTAACTATAGTAAAAGAATACTTAATTCTCCATAGAGTTCCAGCCAGCTCCAACTGGAGAATCCTTCTTTCCCCTCTTTTTCTAAAATTTACTGCTTAGCACTGCAAACATAGAGTGAATGAATTTGTTGGCAGGAAAAGTCATCCCTTTACATGCTATTTGTAATAGTCACTCTAAGACTTTTATATTCCTAAAGATGTTGCATATGTATTAAAGTATTACTCTAACTCACCAGGAGTGCAACCAGCCTCATCAATACCACTTTCACAATCCTTCTGCCCATCACATCTCCAGGATGACGGTATACACTTGTTGCTTAAGTCTCCACAGCTGATTTTTTCAGCTGGACATACTTGCTTGGCTGGAAGAATAAAATAAAGAAAAAAAAACCAAGTTAAACATAACTCTACATATTGCTAACATTGTTTACACTTTTAAAGTTACTTTTATTTTGTGAGGCTCAATCCTGAGACATCCCAAGTCAACATTGATTTTTGAGATATGGGTGCTTACATGTCTTGTATGTGTTCCCCAAAAGAGATCACAACACTTTTATGTTGGGAGGGAGGGAAGAAAAAAAAACTTAAACTTTAAAATTAACTCTAAACTTAAAGGAATTAGGGGAGAGGAAGAGAAACCTGATTTGTATGTGATTTCTACCTAGCATTTCCTTGCAGCAGGCTGCTGCTGCTGGCCATCCAAGTGATGCTGAGTTGCAACAAACTGTGCATAGGCCCTGGGGGTCTTTTTGCACTCCTGGGGCCTGGTGGCCCTTTCCCACCTTCTCCTTGCTATCTCAATCTGTGCATTGGCTAGAAATGCCCAGCTTTGTGCTGTGACTTTCCTTTCTGCAACATGCTGCTGCCTCTTGAATCAGGTCTCCTTGCGGAGGCTATCCCAGAAACAAGACCTTCCTGTCCTTCCAGCCTGTCCCTGACCCAGCCAATCCCTTTCAGGAATGTAACCATAGAGAAACGTGAAAATAAAACAAATACCACCCCTCATTCTTATTTTCAAGCTCAACTCAACCAAAATGAACTGACAGAGTTGCTTCAATAGATCAACAGGGATTTTAACTAAGAACCTAGGGCTGGTTGACAGACTGGCAGGACTGGAATACTCAGTGTGAATAATGTTCAATACAGCAACAGCACTGCCCGTTCCTGACTGCCTCAAACCCCCAATACACTGTGCTTTTGCTATTAAAACACTAGCACCCTGGACACAGCAGCAGTAGTACTGGACAAACTACTCTGAAAATACTACCTCAAATTAAGTCAGGAAAAAACCAATTGCCTAGTTTCAGTATAAGGGTTTACTTATATGTTTGGTATCGCAAGGCAATTTCTAAATTTAATGATAGAGGCAGATTATGATCCGTAAACCTGGGGAAAAAGTAGCAAGCACAAGCATGAACTCACATGTATTAAACAAACTGAACTGTAACTACCTAAATTAAAGGCAACTGTGATCTAAGACACAGAGACACAGGAATACCCACAGAAGCAAAACCCCCAGTACATACAAGATTACAACTATGAAAAAAATTCTGCCAAATTTATCTGGAACCAAGTAAGCTGTGAAGCTTGTTCTCTTATAACTGTTTTGCATTGCCAAATTTTTTTTTTTTAATATATACTAGTGTTAAGAGCAACAAATCTACATTTATTGTGACAAGGCTGCTTGAATGCATAATGTTCCACAGTTTAAACAATTGTTTAGTATTCTGGAATCATCATCCAGTTTGGCAGGATTTGCATATTAAACGGACCAATTTATCTCTTTAAAAAAATTATATGTTTTCAGATAGTTCTTCCATTGGTATTAATGATGATAACGCTATGTATGGCTACAGGTCTACCGGAAAGGAAAGAACCTAATTTCTGAATTAAAACTTTCACATTACTCTGCCCTGCTAAAGGTATTTATGAAATGTCAATCAGCTTCCCAAGTGCTGAACAAAGGAGGATGAAAATTACACCTCTCCCTTTCCACCTGCACAAGAAGGCTGTAGAGGGGTATCTTACAGCCCCAAAGCATCAATCAACCACTTAGAAAGCAGTGCCATTTAATTTCAGGATTCTTCTCTCTTAGCACCTCGAAGTGCTGTAAGAAGCAGTTTCTAGAAGCTGTGGGCAACCAATATATCAAGAAAAATTAGGTCCTGCCACAGACAGACAGTTAATAACAGATATAATGAGGTTTTATAACCCTGAGGCAAGACAGCATTTTTGTTGAAATTTGCTCACTGCATACCTAAATAACATTTATGAATGTTGCATGATCTACAGAGTGGGGAAAAAAAGGGATCCTTACTTAGGCTTTTTGATTATTTTACCAGCAGGTCACTAATAAAAGTCATCTGACAATGGAGAGGCTCCACAACACCACCCCATCAGGATCAACGTGTCTGCCAGCTCAGATTACTGCCCTGCCACAGGCCAGGACTCTTGTCCCGCATTTTCCCCACAACCGTGGTCCCTCTAAGCTGCAGGTTTATAACGCATGACTGCAGGGTTGCTCAGTGGCACTGAGCACTCATGTCCTTCCCCAGAAGTCAGATAGCACATCTGAAAACCAGGTCACTTGCCAACTGTGCAAAATGGTGTAAAATGAGGTGCTTGCCCTCACTCTCGAGGAAGCTGGCATGCCTCACTGCAGCTGAGCTGTCTGGACACCATCCCCTGAGCTGTATGCTGGGGTGCACCACCTTAAACACAGCCAAGTAATTAATGGGTACAGAAGGAAAAACAAATTTTGTGGCAGCTGACTGGAAACCAGCAGCCCCCTCAAACACGAAAAAAAAAAGGGGGGGGGAACTAAAACAGTCCATTTGGCCTAGAAGTACCACAGCCCCTCAGCACAGAGGGCTTGCGCCCCAAAAATACCACTTCTGCCAGCCTTACCCAGCCCTCACAGGTGTAAGTGTGAGTCTGGGGAATGCAACACAGAGAAATAAAAATGTGCAGCCAAGTCACTATACATTTTTTTAACACCTCTGCACAGAGCCACGCAAGGATTACAGACTGCAGTCTGGCAGGAGGAACCAGTAGAGGCGAGGGAGGGAAGGTGCAGAGGCCATCACTGCCATCAGCCCCTCTGAGAAGAAAGGCAGCAAATCTGAGGACAAGACAGCAACTTCTCAGAAAGGGACAGGGATGGCCACAGGCCATGCATACAAGGCAGCACAGGAGGCCTGGGGACATGAGAGAGGGGCACAATGCCTGGTTGCAAGGAAGGGACCCCAACCCCAACAACATGGCTGCCTTGTCTTCTAGGGACCTGCCAAGCAGCGTTGGTGAACACAGGGCTTTTTGACAGAAATACTGTACAGGGATGATGTGACTGGGGTCTCCAGCAGCTACCTGGGCTTTGCATTCCTCCATCAAGACCTCCAAAGCCTCTCAGCTCTGAGGTTCACAGCTCCATGGCCATTGAAACCCAGCTGTCCCCTCCCAAACGCTGCAGGTGGGAGTCTGCTGCTGGGGCAAGGTCACAGCTCCCCTATCCTGCACGCGGCTGCATATGACAGAGCACTCACACGCTACTGAGCTCCTCTTCTCCCCCCATTCAATTCAAGGTTGGGCCCTGTGATGAGGTTTGCTTCTACACCATGCTCCAAAACAAGTTTTACCATAAGCAAACACATGCTTACAATATGTGAGATAAAAATAACTTGCCTCACTAGATTTATTACTCCAAATGGACTTCCATGCTTTTACACTTCGGAAGTTTGTCTCCTGCCTGCATTTGTGCAGTGCATTCAAGAACAAGGTTTGCATTGAACTGGCATTCTGGGAAAACTGGGAGACCAAAGAAAGGCACGAAGACATTTGTTAATCAGGTTATTGGTCCACATTCCAAAAAACTGTTATAGTTCTTCTTGCTATGGTGACGGAAAGGAAAATTTACTGTGATGCTTAAGTAGGACCAGCTTCTTAATCCTTTTAGTAAATCTCCATTGAGAACTAAGTGGGTCAAGATGCATAGGAATGCTTTCCAACACACCTGATTTTGAAGAAGGTGAAATATAATTATAAAAATGGTATTATAACATACTGGGATCATTAACCAGCAAAAAGGTTATTTATTAGTCACAGTTTAAGTATAGGCATTACTTTTGCTTGGCTGCTGTGGGCAGATGCTTAATAGCTTTGGGAAGCCGGAAGGTTTGGAAAGGTATGGACAGAAGACTCCTATTTATGGAAAGCAATCTCTGTGTTAATCATCTTGCTGACAGAGTAATTACAGATATTTAGAAAATGTAAATCAAAGTTTGAACTTGTAGGGATGCAGCAACAGAAACTACTGTTGGTCACAGTTCATCAAATCTCTGCGTTCCAGTGGTTTCTGCACCCAAGCAATCGTTGCATGGAAGCCAGCAACTTGTAAGCACCGGCAGATAACAGATATGAAGGATCTCCCTAAAACTCAAAGCAAAATTTTAATGAAGATACCTCTGCATTTTTTTCAGCAAGTCGGGTCTGTTGCATGTGTCCCCCCCCACTTCCCCGGAGATGCTGCAGCAGTGCAAGTGGACTGAATGCTGTTGTCCACGCTATGAAGCAGGCGTTTAGCTACTGCAATCCAGACTCGACGTTTCTGTTTCTGCACACTGCTTACACAAACGCAGGCCTTTTGGTCTTACGTGACCAAAATGTTTGCTTCCTACTTTCCTCTTCATCACCCAGAAAGAAAAGGGTTAGCACTGTCCGTGATGGTGAGTGCTCTTACCCTGGATATATTCTGTACCAACACAAGTTATAGCAAGATCTGCCTTTTCAGAAAAGCACCATTAAACAACTTGGTTGAAATGTCAGACACATCAAGACCAATTTATCACAATGAACTGCAAATGCCAAGGATGGACAACAATGGTTTGTTTATAAGGAGACAAGAGCAAAGAAGACAAGAAGGTTCCATTTACTCACTACCGCCAATGGCACATTCTTCTTTTTCTTTACAGGAGGCTACAAAGTCTTTCAGAGAACCATAGAGCCAAACTGGCGCCCCACTGTTTGCTTCCTCTTGTGCCACAAGCTGTGCTTTTCAGGCTCCGGACATCATGTATATTCAAGAAAGCCCAAGAAAACAGAATTGATTTACTTTCAGAAGACCACTTGTCAGGTTCTCACCAAACAGGTACTCTAAGAGCATACACAAAATGTAATTAAGCAGCTTCCACTGGTGGGAAACCCACAAGACTTTTCATCAGCAGACTGAAAAGAACACTCTTTGTGGAAATACATCATCTTACAGGTCTGAACAGTTTCTCTATATCTGCTGAAATAACTCCTCACCCTCTGCAGACTGCCCCCTGTGCTTTTCCTGGGTTCTTCAGAAGAAAAAACTTCATTCTGCAACTGAGAAAATCCCATACTAAAATGGTTTAGTTCATTTCTGACATGACAATAAATTGTTTCTGCAAGACTTCCACTACTACCTTTACTATAGAACATAAAATTTGTACCTCCTTCTTTCCTCCAGCAATGGTTTAGTTGTTGGCTTTTTTTTTTTTTTAAAGGAATGGTTTTTAAGTACCTCCCCTCTTCAAATATTGTCCTTAAATCATCTTTTGCCTAGGTGGCAGTCCTATCTCAGAGATGTACCAAGAACAAAACAAATGTTCATACCCACCCATGTACAGGACTAGTATCTCTATGTTTCCAGCCAAAACAAGCACAATTGTTAAATGAGCAACTGTTCAGAAGAAAGGGAGCTGACAGGGAGAGATTGCTCACAGAAGTTCAGTACTCAGAGTTCCCCATTCCTGGAGATTTGTGATACAGAAAAACATCTCAGTCACAAGTTTGCATATATAGTTGGTTTTATATATATAAAAGTGTGTGTGCATATATATATTTATATGAAAATATATATGTATGAATGTATATCCCAGCCTACACTCACTATTGACTTACATCTGATACTTTCCCACTGAAGTATTTAGGGTGCATAAGAACCACAGTTCAAAATCCATCTTGTGACTTAAGTTACTGTCATAGCTGAAGGTGTGTCTGCACTGGTATTTTCCTTCCCTTGCCTCTTCTCCCACTTCAGCATGGGTGGTCAAAACACTGGCTTCTACCCTATTCACCCACTAATTCACTCCATAGCTCAGGACAGGTTGCTGTTGCCTTAATTTACTTCACTTAACCCTGCAAGACCCATCAGATTTTCTGCTAAAGAGTGTTATATAATCATATTTGTTGTATTTAGTTAATCTCCCTTATCTCCTCCTTATGCCAAGCCAAGCCCAAACCAAACAAAATCAAACAAGAGCCTCATTTACAGCAAGAAGTGTTTGTGTGGGGACAGCAACATCCACGATGGATATGTCTCAGGAATTTCTTTGGCATTGGTGTACAGAGTGCACACACTGTGACTACACAGGAACTCCCCTGAACCTACAGCTTCACGGGGTGCCTGTGTTTGTGTATTGCTAGCACATATATCCAAAACAGAACATGTCACGGGGAACGTTCGTCACAGAATTATTTCCACAAACGTTAGGATTCTGCAGTGAACTTCCCCTTCTGTGATGTAAAGCATCACTCTACGAGCATCAGCCCGCTGGGGTGGCAAGCTTTATGTGAACTTGCAACTTCTGAAGCTGGTGCAACTGCATCCAGTAGCAGTATTTGGTTTGCTTGCTGTATCTGTATTATGCATACACTTGAGGTCACTAAGAAAATAAAAGCACCTTTAAATTTCCAGTTGAAACCAGCCCAGGCCAAAATGAACGTCATGATCAGTGGTTTAAGTGAATTAAGATTACAGCACTCGGAGACTTTGAATGAGACCAAACCACCACCACAATTCATGCGTTTGTTGATGGAGGAGGCCGACCCATCCATCTGCTAGCACAGGATGGTATGTTCAGGTCAGAATTGGGGCAGGACCCAGGAACTTGGACCGCTGCTACCTTAGATTTTTGAATACGTAAGAACACATTTATGTGCAATAACTGTTGTGGGCAGGGAACTAGTGAAAACATATGCTTTCTACACAAAAAGATAATTAACTTATGGCCCTTACCTCTGAACTTTGAACATAAATTACTGTAAATGACTCAATAGACAGACTAGGAAAGGCTATTAAGAAACTATGCTATAAAGGTCAAGAAATCATATCATAAACAGCATTAACAGTTGATACATCCAATAAAAACTTTGATTCTGTGGTGTGATTTGTTTGATGGTGACTTATGTTCAGAAGTTCCCAGGGGAATGGAAAAGGATTTACACAGATTTAACTCCATTGCACTGCATAGTACAGCCCTTAAGTCCATTCTCGTGTGCCTGTAAGAAAGGCTTCTTTACTAGAGCATGGGTTAGGAGTCTTCGATGAGTCTCCAACTCCTTCTCTACCTAGAAAATGGAGGGATAAAATAAGCTTAGCATACAAAGGGTTCAGCACATCTAAAATAGATAGCATGCGCCTTGCTTTTGTGCAGATTATCACATTGGTGATTATCACCTCTGAGATCAGAGTGAAATAATCAGGAACTCAAAACCCCAGGATTAATCCTAATTACTGAAATGTAGACTCACTGGCAGAATAAAAGTGAGGTAGCTTTTATAGGAAAAGCATGTTTCAAACACAGACGCTACAAACAACCTCAGTGAAGAAAATGATTCTCAGGGGTAGTGCCAATAGTTTTAATAGGTAATACAAACTGTATTCAAGCACAGTGTAAAGAGACAAGAAATTTCTATAGTAGACTGAAAAGACAGATGGCATCAGGTTTTATAGTAATGAATAACTACGCTTTGTGCCCCACAACTTGAGTCACCTGCCCAGGTCAGGAAGAGATTCTTTACCCAAGTTCAGAGCTATCCTGGCATGCTTATGGTTTGTTTTTAAACCTTTCCCAGAATACTCAATATTGGCACACCTCAAGATAGCATGCTGGACAGAAAGGACCAACTCTTGGGCTTTCAGCACATCATTTTTCTTAAGATTCCTGATTGCTATGTCTTACCCATTTTAGAAGTCAAAACTACGATCAAACTTGGGTGAGAAAAGCATTCCCTTCCCTCAGTCAGACTGGCAGGACTTCAGCTGGTTTTGTCTTTCTGTAAACATAGTGAATGCTCACTTACTGCAATCATCTGAGCATGTCTCACCTAATTAATTTCATAGCTCTGCAAGCTATTGTTTTGATGGCACTTCTGTTTACCTGATATCCTGAGAACTGAAGTCCTTTAACTCAAGTCACTTGGCTCATTTTGAGTAAATCCAAGTTAACGTTAATCACCCATGGTAATGAGGAGGTAAAACTAGATGATTTCATGATTCTCCTTGCCCTCAAACTATAGGAAACTTGCAATACTTCCAGTAGGAGCCAGGCAGCTTTTTAATTGATTGTTTTTAACCTATCCTCATGGTCACACTTTCTAAAGTTTCTGAATTTACAGACTAAGATCAGATGTTTAACAACTGTTAGGTTGTTGAGCCTCCTTAAATTCCCCCCTTTTTTTTTTTTTTAACTATCTAGCACTTGTAAAATGACAGTGTTAGTGGTGTCTGTACAATATACAGTGACCTTCCCCCGCTGTCAAATCTGTTTGAGCACAGATTTTTAAGTATGAGAAAGATACAATACAGTAAGGATTTTCAACTCCCAAATAAACCACATTTCATATCTGCCATTACACACATGAGAATTTAAGAACCTATGGTAAAGGCTCATTCCCCACAGCACCTTTTATGCCCAAGCAACTTTTTACAAAAAAGTTCCCTTCCCAGGGGACACTAAACACCTCCAAAAGAGGCTTTGCAATTCCTCAGCGAGGTCAGTGCTTGGACTGCCTTGGCCTTTGTACTCCACCTAGCTCATTCAGCCCAGCTTCTTATGATCAATACTAGTACTTAGATGTCTTAGAAGTTAGTTAAATGTCTCTAAGCATTGATTTGGTCAGAGATGCATGAATCCTTTAATAAACTTGAATGAGATGTAACATAACCCAGGGATTGCAATGCTTGCTGCCATTTTATATAGATTCTGGACAACAGTAATATACAAAACAATACAAAAACTACGACCACCACCTACTTGTGATGTGACGGCACTAGGTGTTAATCCTGTAGCAGAGCTGAGTATGAAGGGTAAGACTCCATGTGGCAAGGCAGAACAGGTGTACAACAGAAACAAGGTTGGTGTAGTCCAACTCCATCCGAGTAAAACATTGTCATAGTGTGTGTACCCACATGAGATACCATGAGCCTCTTGCCACCTCTAAATGCTACAGAATTTTCTGTCTTTCCTGACATCACAGCCATATGGTCACGAGAAATGTTTATTCAGATTAATCCAGAGAATAAATTAATACAGCCCTGTAATGACAGGCAAGTGCCTAGCTTGATCACTATGAAGCACTGCCCTCACTGTTTAGGGGAGCACAAAGGGAATTTTGACAAACTGAAGCCTGAGGCCATCTGCCAACTTTCTGCCCTATTTCCACCAACTTTGGCCCTTTGCAGGTCTTACCTGTGGATGAGACAAATCCATTTTTTACCCTAGACTTAAAATGGAGAAATGTTGAAGCACACATAGAAAAATCCTGGCCTAAGAAATTTGTTGCTGATTTCAACTGAATCAGGAATCAAGTCACAGATCATGTTGAGAATTTGCTAAAATGGGTCCAGCAACTGCTCCATCCCAGCTAGTATCTCAAAGCCAAAATTAAATATGGAAACCAATCAAAATATATCCTTACCAATTGTGCCATTTACTTCCTTATATTAAGTCACAAAATTGTATTACTGCTACAATGATTTTTAAGAGGAGAATAGCTGTACAGAACATTTAGTTTTGTACTTTTATTAGCAGCAGTCATAAGGCAGACTAGCCCTTTTAAACTTAAGTGGGATAAAACCTTAACTTCCATCTGCTTACATGAAGAGTTAAAGGTACTAATTTAAATCAGCACAAAAGTAGCCTCTGTTGGTATTCATGGATAAAAAAGGGCAATGTCAGAGACCTCAAACAGATTGGTGCTACAAGTGCCACTGAAGCCCATCACATAGCCAAGCAGGACAAATGGGCACTGAGTCAGAAGTGGCTGCATGCTTCTCCCTGCCTTGCTGAAACCTTAACATGGTCTCTCCCTGTGAAATCACCAGACCTTCATGCCCTTCTTTCTGCTACACCTCTAAGCCAGGGCAGAACTTGTCTTCAAAAGCAGTTGTGACACACTAAGACATTTTCTGGCTACTGAAAACCTGAGTTTCCATATTAGAGCTCTTCGGATCATTTTACACTACTTAAAATTTTATTTTCCCTTCACTGTTGGGCATCTTAATAGGATTTAGGACCCAAAGGAATGGCGGAAAGATGTGCTGGGGAGGTTTAGGTTGGATATTAGGAAAAGCTTCTTTACCCACAGGGTGGTGGAACACTGGAACAGGCTCCCCAGGGAGGCAGTCACAGCACCAAGCCTGACACTCTTCAAGAAGCACTTGGATGACACCCTCAGAGACATGATGTGAATTTTGGGCTTGTCCTGTGCAGGGACAGGAGTTAGACTCGATGATCCTTGTGGGACCCTTCTAACTCAAGGCATTCTATGATCTCTGATCTCAGGTGTCAGCTGGCCATGCTCTTAGCTTGGAAAGGAGAGAAGATATTAGTAATAAACATGGAAAAAAACTTAGTCAAAGTAAAAAATGAGAATAGCTGAGGAACCACCTGTTCTTGGTGTACCTAAAGGAGCAATGTGCACTGCTGATTTCAGAAAGTTTAATAATTTAATAAACTGACAGTTGACTTAGTAAATATATAGGCCTGTTAGCAAAGCCCAGGACTCATACATTTTCTTTAAAGATAATTTTCTAATAGAAAACCTATTAAACATTCCCTTTTGTGACAGACATTTTTTCATGCTCAACCAAAAGTGAAGATTAAAAAAATCCAACAAAGAAATGGCTTTAAGAAGGTCAGTTAAAATATTGCCCTTTTTTCTCTCCCGAACATAACATGTTTTTTAAACTCTATTGTTTTTAGAGCTAGTTTGAGAGAGAGTGATGTACAACATTGTCCTGTCAAACCTCCCATCCCACCACTGTCTACATCAATAATTACCCTGTCAGTCTGTGCACACATTGCAGTTGTAATGCAGTTCAGCCTCCCCTCCTTTTTGCATTAACAGTAATGGCTAAGGTCAGGAAAAACACAAAAAGGAAGAAAAGGAAAAAAAATAAAATTGCCTTTCCTATAGCCCAGAAATCAAATTGAACTCCAGTCCTTGGCATGGATGACAGCAGAGCTCTGTTTCTCAACACAGATCATCTAACTCTACTTCTATCCAGGCTTGCCTACTGTGAAAAGCTAAGCCTGGCTGCAGACAGCCTTTAAAATCTATCATGATCCACTGTGTATCCCCCATGATAAGCAATGCCTGATGCTTTGAAGGCAATTCTGATTCAGGCAAGCCTTAGGAGAACAAAACACTCAAAGGTAACAGCTGACCCAGCACAGACTGGTAGCAATGTAGCTGGGAACCAGCAAAGTTCAAACACAGACATGTTACGGGAAGAAAGAACAACGTCAGAGAAGAAATGAGGGTCAGGAGGTTAAGGTGGCACAAGCTAGGCATGAATGGAAGTCAGCTAATTAACCCTGAGAAATGCAACTTTTGAAAGGAAAACTTGTTCACTGCCCTAGATCAGTGATTTCAAAGCCTTGTGGGCAAATATAGTTTTGAACAATTTTGAAACTTTCTCACGCAGCCACACAGCTGACAAATTGATGCATTTAGCTGCTGAACACAGCATTCGGGGCCTACAATGGCCTTGCTCAGCAAAGGTGCACAGCTGGAGAACGACTGCCTTACCCTTCCTCCACCGAAGTGTGACTTATTACCAGTCTTTTGTCATCTATTCAGCTATCAGCCTGGCTGTGTCAGCCATGTGCCTAAGTAGCACAGCCTAAATCCCATTACCTGGGTGTCCCATGGGCATATCAGACCCAACTCTGTAGCCCGGACTTATGAAGCCTATCCTTCATGGCCTGACTTAGCAGACACTGCCAAAAGTGCTATTCTGTAGAGAAACACAGGTAATAACTATATTTTCCTGATCTGTAGTAATACAGTAGTGCTTCTTCCTCTATTCCTAGGCTTTTGGTCTAAATACATTGCAGCTTTATGAACATCAACCTTCTTCACTAAAGATTCAGTGATAAAATACTCCAGATTGCAGCATACAATAAATCAATCATACCTCCCCGTGTGATTTGTAACTCAGCAGTTTGAAAGCATCTTGGAACAATTTCTACACAGATACTTTTAGACAAGAGACACACTTTTTATTGAATCAAATGTTATTTGACTGTGTTTGGTTTACAGATATGAAGGACAGAGTTTTCTAGACTCTTTTCAAATGTGTGGCACTGTGACCCTGAAACTGTTAGAAGTGAGTTTCTAAAAAGAATTAATTCTTTTCACTAGCAGTAATCTCGCTTAGTACAAAGACTACCAGCCACAATCACCTTGGTCAAATGTCAAATTCTTATACAAGCAGCTGAGCACAGCACCAGGACTGATTTATTTTTCTTCCCATATATTAATTTCTAGAATTCCCCATAATATGCATACCAGAGCGCTCCATTCCTATTACAGCAAATCCAGAAAAATTCCAGAAGGCGGCCTATTTCATACACATTCTGGCACATTTAAGCTCTCTACTTCTTTTGGAGCAAATTAATGCTCAACTCAAAATTAGATGTTTAAGCACAATTCAAAAACCAGTTCACCAGCCTGTATCACACAATTAACAAAAATCAGTTACGAGATGTCAGTATGACCTTGAAGACACAAAAAAGATCATATTTTCTAAGTTACCAAAAAATAACTTAAGTTAGAGAAATGCCTCTGCAAAGGTGTCTCTGTTTTATGGGGCAAGTACCCAGACTGGAGTTGAGAGTACTAAACAGACCAAAGCAAACATCCAGAACAATACTGGGATGAACCCACTGGCCAGCTACCATGGTAAAAGGGGTGTTGTGAAAACAAAAGATATGAAAAAACCTGTAATGATCTTCATGGTAAGTGGCTATACACTGTGACCATTTAGCAACCACATAAGCCAAGAAGTATATGGGGCCAACTTCCATCTCCAGTTCTTCCCAGAAAACCCCACTTCCATCAAGGCAACAGGAGAGTACTTAACCTGTAAACTGAGATATAGAATAATATATTTACATCCCGGCAGATAACAGATATGTAAACTGCATTATATAAATTTTCCTGTGGCAGTTACTGTCTCTCGTTCTTATCACTTAAGGAATAACTAGGAAATTTATCAGATTTCCTGAAGTCAGTACTATTCTGAAGATAAGCGTAGTTTGATATCTGATGAACTCCTAATGAAGATACTGTTAATTGTATAACCTTCCTTCAGTACAGTAACTTTTCTGTTCATCAAGGGCATGGAATAAACAGCTTCTCTGCTTTAGTGCATCCTTGTAATTAATAGTATATTCTTCTCACTTCTAAATATAACCTATAATGAGATGCTTTAAAGAATCCAAGCTGCACCTTTCACCGAGCACTTTTGATCAGAAGAAAACGAGCCAGAGTTTGTTCAGACAATGGAGCCTGCTTTAACTGTGACTGTCAGCTTCCCAGCAGGCCCAATATGAAAGGCAGCAAGCCTACTTCGAGCAGGTCATGGCAGCAAAACCTGCCGACAGCAGAAAACACCTTCCTCTTTCTAAAACACAGTATCTCTTTATCTCTGGGGATATTCTGCGCAGATCAGAGATGAAAAGAAGTATATATAGATACATTAGATATAGATAGTATATATAAAGATAGTATACATGGAAATCTATTAGATAACTTCTGCTTGGTGAATAATAATTAACTCCAATGAAAACTCTGCCATCAATCCGCTTTATCAGGCAGCAAGCTAATACATTGTGCAAAATCTCACCAATTACATTTTCGATCCATATTATGTGCCCCCTCTCAGAGGTTTCTCCTGGTTTCCCTTTGTTGATGAAAGGCGTATCTCCAAGGATCACAGAACAGAAAAAAGGGTTTCTTGATACCTCTGACTGTCTTTGGAGATCTACAAATGATGATCTACGGTTGGGGAGGAGGAAGGAGAGTGGCTCTCCCCAGCCAATGAACAAACTATTCCCTTTCAAGACAGGTATCTACTTTGATTTAAAGATTTCAGTTGGTAAAGATTTTTGGACAAGTCAGTCCACTTGTTTATTTACCACTACTGTTAAGAGCTGTACCTTATCTCTAGTTCTAGTGCTTATCTCTAGTTCTCTTATCTAGTTTCAGCTTCTGTACACTGGATCAAACAATGCTGTTTCTTGCTAAGCTAAAGGAACAACTGTGTGATGACACCTCTCCTCTGAGGAGACAGGTGTAAATCGATATAGGCAATTCTCAACCCTTTCTTTGACAAATCAGATAACCTTCTAATAAAGCATAATTTCTAATTCTATAGTCACGTGAGCCTTGCAAGAGTGTTCACAACCCCTTGTCTTTATTAGACAATTTTTTTTCCACTTTATATTTTTGTAGCAGCTACCCATGTATTTTACCACCTCTAAGTCACCTGTTCTTCAATTTGTTTAACATGGTCTCTAATTATTTTGTAAACTACTTTTTTAACCTTCATGCTTATGTCAAATCACATATCATGAAATATACATAGTAACTTATTAACATGCACAGTATCTTAAACAAGGTCATGATTCCATCAAGAAAAAGGGAAAAGTGAGACAACTCCTGTTTTCCCTAACATGTTGACATAAATTTTTTTTTTTTTTTTAAATCTTGCTGAATCATTGCATTATCAGCCTTTCTATAGTTTTGTCCAAAACTAACAGCAGCACGATCAGCACATACAGCTCTTGGAGCTGAATTACGCATTGCTGTAGCAGTCAGGAGCTTAACTCTTGGACTGCAGACCTTCTACAGTAAGTTCTGTACCATGCTCTGTTTAACCTTTTAAACTACCATGAAAATACCAGCTTCTACTAACTTACTGAAACTTCTGCCAATGGTCCAACAACTGTTAAAAAAAAAAAAAGTTTAAAAAAACCCAACAAACAGATCAGAAAACTCACTGGCTGTGTCTTTCAGTGAGAGTTTTCCAGTACTTCTGTTTTTAAAAAAAACACACCAAACAAAACTTCAATAGCTGCTGTTCAGTAGCAGGCATATTGTCAACGTGCAAATGTATTTTCTTCCTCCTCTTTCTGAACAGAACTTAGAAATACTCTTAGTGTTTACTCATTTTCTGCCACTGCAGCTTACTGTTTCACTCTCATTGACCAGTATCACATTATACAGATTTGCTTTTCATACAGCTAAGCAATTCCTTAATATACCTGGCCATAAACTGTTCATGCATACTACTTTTCGTACATTTCATTTTGTTCAATGTTTTTATTATGTCGCTACCCTTTATACCTAGACTGTAATTGTTTCAACTCTCAATATTATTAGGTCCTTATGCTGATTTCCTATGGAAACAGTTTCCATAGATGATTCAAAAATCATGAGAATCTATTTCTTTGCTCTCATAAATTCTAAATGCAGTGGCCAAACCCACACCGCCCCAAACCATCCCCCAAACCCCAACAAAAAAACAAAACCCCAAAAGATACGAGGTCTCAAGGGAAATTCCTATAAGGTTAGTGAAAATACATGACTGGGCAGGATTCTCTGACAGAACAAAAGGCTGTCATGTAAGCTCAACCTATATTGGAAGACAAAGAATCCACGCAGGAGGAAACTGCGGAAACCTTTTAACTGGAATTCTTACCCTCTTATGCACCAAAAAGGCAATCAAGCCCAGGACATAAAGCTACAGGGAGGGGGATAGGAAAAAAAAAAAAAAAAAAAAAAAATCAAACTTCCCTAGTTCTGGTGCTCTTGAAACTATTTGCTAACCCAGTGATTGAATTCTCTTTATTTGTAAGAATCCAACCCACAAAGCAAGTGGAGAAAAAGCTCACAGAAATATAATATAATATATAACATAACATAATATAACAATATAATGCACTGGTTCTTAAGGGCTGGTACATAGCTTTAACTTTTTCAGCAGGAAGACATTCTTTCTGCCCTATGGTAACTAAGAGGTAGAATAGATCTGAGACAAAGTTCTGTTGCCTGTCTAGTAGGGTAAGATTGCATTTGGTCTAGATAAAGTAATTTTTATGACTTTCAAGTTGAAAGGACACCTCATTTCTATGCAGGTCAGTTCTTAATTTCCTATGCAGCCACCTAAGACTTGAAGGAGCCTGATGTCAGAACTTTAAATAACTTGCTGCTCTCGCAGCGCCTGACCTTTCCAAAACCTTCTCTGACAACAATATAGAGTTGTCTTTAGGTAGGTTTTTTCCACCTACTGACTGCAGAACACACCTCAAGGGAAGAGGGTCTAGCAGACTGTAAGAGCTTTGCTGTAAGGCTCAAAGCACCTGTCCAGCCCTGCTTCACACTGAAGACGAGAGTAGCAAGAAGCCACCATCACCGTTTGCTAACATCAGGAACACGGGATGACTGGCAAGCACATACACACCTTCCATTAATCATCCTACGCCTTGCAGAAAGATCAGCTATACAGCTGTGAGTCAGCTCCTCTGCATTACGGGCATCTGTGCCATCTTCCCTGAAAAAAAACCCCAGATGCCAGTCTGCTAAACTGCATTTAGCAGAGGGAAAGGATAGCCTGGCAGAGATTTTGATCTGTGTCACAATTAGAGTTTAGTCCTGCAGCACCACACACTTCTACTGATCCCAGGCTGCAGTTAACAACAAAGGCTGAGCTGCACCAGTATAACCTTCAAAATGTAAAAGCAATAGTCTCTCACACTTCCCCTAAAAAGCAACTGGAAGTATGAAAGCTCTCTGAATACTTAAAGAATACTTCATTCTGTTTTGTTTAAAAGAAAAAATAACCCAACCAAAAACCAAACCCACACAAGAAACAAGAGGAGCCATGTGAAATCATAAAAAAGCAAGTGTCCATTTCTTACTGTTTCAAATAACCCCAATATCATGATTGACTATGACTGGAGAAGTGTGCTCATAACAATGCTCAAATGTATTAATTCATGACATCTGCCTTTTGAGTAAAGGTAACACTGTGAGGACACACAACAGAATAAAAGCAGCCTACAAGTCGCCCCAGCATCCAGACTCCAGCACTATTTTGAAATAGTCCTAAGCCTCAACAAACCAAAATTAAATGCAAATTCTGTAAGCATATTCAAGAGGAGGATATAACGTGCTCTTACTGAAAACCTGACTTGCTCTGTCCAGTTTCTCTGCTGTGTCTGTCTAGTTCATAATATGGTTTTAGCTGACAACACCTACACACTACATGGTGTGCAGGAGCTCCAGGCATAGCAAATATATTTTAAAAGTCAGATTTGTGCATCAACGTATTGCATGTATTTGCATGTGTCATCCATGGCTGCCATAAGTGTGCATTGAATCATCACACTGAAGGACCCCACGTTACTATTTCTCCTTCTCCTCTCAAACCTCTCCATTCTCTCCATTCATTCAGTTTTGATCTCTAAAGGTCTCTGGGGTTTGGGAAAGTGGGTAAGTAATTATAGAACAGAGGAAGTAAGTCGGCACATGTGCGGGCTTGAACTACCAAAATTTTGTCTTTGGCTCAGAAGGAGAGAAAAATGTGTCTTGAAAGTCAGAAACATCAGCCCTAGTTCTCATAATATTTGATGAGCAGATAGGGATGTATTCCCTCCTTCTGGGACATATGTTACACAACAGCTTCCAGTGGCAGATGCTTTACACTCTGAAAAAAACCCACTTCTTCCAAGCCAGGACCATAGGAGATGAATGAAAAAATATCCAAGTAAAGGAGAAGACTAGGAAAAAATGTTGTTCAGCTATGAAAAAGTAAGAACTGACCTCACAGTTGTGAAGTTCCTGATTTTGCATAACCATTGAACAAACTTTTTTCAGGTACCTGAATCACAGGCTTTTTCTTTTTTTTTTTTTTTTTTAAATTCTTTTGCACAATTTTAGACATCTCTCCTCGATTTATTAGGTATAACAGGGATTACTTTTTTATTTAGTTTAAATTGGCCTTTTCTAAACATCATTCTAGAGCTTCAAGCTATTTCCCTTTGAAATGTTTTCACAGTGGCATCTCCCTGGTATTTAGAAATCACCATGATTAATTCCTCATAGCTTCTTAAATATATGCAAAAAGAAAAGGACTTTGATTTATGTTACTAAAGGCAGTCACATCACAGACTGTCTCCTGAAGCTAACCTTTAAAAACAGTAATAAATATTTTATACCATATGATGAAAATATCATGGGTTCCCGTCTCATAAAGGAAACAGTTACATACGTGGAAACTCCTTGCTCACTAGTCTGTGGAAAGAAACTGTAATGCAGAACTTAGACACGTGCGTATACAAGTTGGTATGCATAAGCACAATGCAACGGCCACTATTAGATAAACAGAAAATCTTGCACATTATGATGCAAACTGTGCTCAGAATTTAGGCCACCAGTGATCTGAGGCCACCAACAGTTAAGATTTATTACTTTTTCTGTTTTTAATTGCAAATATCATTTAAAAGGATAATTCTGCATTTCAAATAGAACAAGGTATAACATTTACACCAGCAGTCTGGCAGTGAAAGGAAGGAAAAAGAACAATCAAAATTCTGCTTTTTCTCCATAATCCTGGCATACAGTATGCTTAAACATTTCTCCTTAAACCTTCACAGCCACGATCACTGGCTCATGAAAAGTAACAAGGAATAGTTCAAAACATACTAAACAATGGATTATGACTGGTACTGAGACAATGTCATACTGCCACTCTGCAATGATATGCTGATTTCTAAACAACCCAAAAATCCATGCAGCCAGTCCAACAGCTGGAAGTAGCAACAGCAACCTTTAAATTTCAGGACAATGAAGTCCAGCTATAGCATGCACTAGAACAGCAAGATGCAAAATCTGAGAGCACATATGGAAGGGATGATCTGTGCCTGAAGGCTACACAGATTCAAAACTTCCACTTTAAAAACAAAACAAACAAAACCCAAAAACCCTACAACAACAACAAAAACCAACTTTCACATGGATGGTTTTAAAGAAGTTGCCTAAGCTCAGTTTTTGTCAGAGCCTGTGCATCTCACTGTCCTCGCTAAACTATTGATGCATGTACACATTATATTAAAGCATGGACATGGCCAAATGCTCTCCTTCCCACTAGGACTACAGAAGTAAAGCCTGCAAAAGAAATTGCTTCCTAGAAGCCATTAATGTAGGGCGTTCAGCTTAGAAGAAACCGCCTACACTGAAGCATCCAAAAAAGGTGCATTTGAAGTTGGTAATCTTTTTCAAAGGTCTCAGCTCAGAGCCTACAGATATTTCCTTGTGCACTTCTGAAAGTGTAGGCTTTACTCCCAGACTTCACTTCTTGGAAAATAAATTAAGAAAATACCTTACTAAAGAGGTTTTAAAAAAATGTGAGTGATTGTGAAAGAGCAATGTTTAACTTAAAACATCCCCATGTTCTGAACTTTGACTCAGTTAAAAAAAGTGGCAAGAAATTAGACCAAGAAGAGTACTGAGGTTAAGAGCTATCGTAAAATCAAACCACAATTCATAGTCCTATTATTAACTGGTGCCTATCAAAGGGCCATATAGTCAACAGACTTACTCCAGCCACCTAGCAAGATACAGTGGCACCACTGTGAGCTGCTTTGACAAAATTACATTGCTCGGTTTTTGCAGCTGGTGACACTTCAAACCATTTCACTCACTTATCGTCCCACTGCCAAGGCAGCAGCAGAGCCAAACCTCAAAACCAGCTTTGTTGACCGTCAGACCTGCATCTCAACAACTTTCCTGAGCAATGTAATACAAGTCCCCTCAGAAACGTGTACTGCTACCTTAATTTCCTACCGCTGCCTCAATAGGGAAAGCAGAAGCAGCTGTGCTCCACCCCAGCACCAGACTCCTTTCTCCCACACCTTCCTTTTGCTCTCCTACCTTAACTGCTGCTCACCCTGCCCTCTGCACAGAGCATCCTCTCAAACTTCTTGTGCATGCTTTCTCTTTCTCAGTAATATTGTTAATCAAATTATATATCTATGTATCTATTATATACCTATATATGTAAGGGTAATAGTCAAGCCATACTTGGCCTTAGATGAGGGACTCTTATTACTCTAATCTTTGTTTCACTCCTGCTGCTGTACTCCTCTGTTTCATTAGTCATCTTGCTTTACCTGAGTCTGTTCTCATACAAAACCCACTCTGCAAGCCCCCTGTGTGAGTAACTCACCACAGCTGTAAGCTCTGTGCTAGAAGTCAGCTGCACAGGCCTGGGCAGAACTCCACTGGCTTCAGCAATACTCTGTTGCAAACACAATTACTTAATTATAAAGGAAATGATGAATGCTATTACAGGACCCATATTTGACCTGCTTTTCTGAAGGACCTGCACACACCTCTTGGTACTGAAATAACCAGAGTTTAATCACAGTTTGTAAAGTACTTGGTGGTTATCGAATAGAGGTACAATACAGAAGGGTTTGTAGTAAAGTCCAAAAAGGATTTTAAAATGTGGTTTTGAAGTTGACATTTTTTCTTCAGTCTCTTTAAAGCAGTTTATTTTGCTGTCCGGCTTGAATATAATGGATCAGGAACTGTTTGAGTTTCACATCAGATAAGCAGCTAGGTAATTATGGAAACAGAATGGAACTTCAATTATAAAAAACCCCATAGATTGTTCTATTGTGATCTTCCACTGCATTGCTGTTTCCTATAAATGAACATATTCTGCAAGCTGGGAAGAAACCATCAATTAAAATAATCAAAAGCCCTCCTAGAAACTTAGACATGTTTCCCCATTGTGGAAAAAAAACCCCAGAACATTGTATCTGAAGGGTTGGGAGATTTGAATTACCTCTTCCAAAGCTCACTTTAAGTTTTCCTCTCAGATTATTTTAATTAAATCTATTCTTATAGGGTGGTTTGGCTTTTTTTATTTTTACATAAACTATATGAAAGCTTGATGTACTCTGATAAATCTAGAAGATTAGAGAATTTTACCAATAGCTTTTGTCCTGATTTCCTACCAGTCATTTTCAGCTGAAGCAACTTGTTTGACTAACATGCTGTCTCCAACCATGCCAGCATTCAAATACTTCTAGAAGTGAAACATCAGTAGTTGCATTTACAGGTATCTAATAAGAAAGGCAACTTTTCAGATCCTGTTCTGAAAAGATGCAATATAATTGAACACATGGTCAATCATAAGGACAAATCCATAACTGGAGTTACCTACAGTGTCAGTCTATTAACTGAACAGTTGCCACCTTTTCCCCAAATACCCATGTTTTGTCAGCAGAGCGGGTGCTCTACAGTCAATGCCACCCCAGTACAGCCACATATGTACCAATATTTCAAAGGAGATCAGGTCCAACAGAGGCAACACCACTTCTGCAGATGCTCAAGATTATAAATGAGACTGAGGGGTTCATATACAAGAGCACTTGCACATGCTGGCTCCTTCCTTTTCTTTCTCTAGCTAATCAAGAAGCAATTCTGTACCCTGGGCACTGGGAAGAAGGAACGCTCACACACTGCACACTAGGCTCCACTGAGAACCTGCTGGTTACGAACAGTGATGAAAACACAGCCTCTTGAGAAGTCTTTCAACTGTGGGTATGAGCTCAGCACACACTCAGGGGCTCTCGGAGCCTCTGTATCAGCAGCTGCTCTTTCATTTTCCCTCTTCCCAGGCTCATTTTCTTTCTCTTGTTCAGAGATTACTCCGATTCTAATCAAAACAGGGAAGAAAAAGCCCCACAGAATGCTAGGGTGACAAAATTATACAAAGGATAAAGGAGTTGAGTAGTATTGAGACCATACCCATTCGTAAAAGAGATTATGGTTGCACTTGCTTCTTAACAATAGAGAAAATAAAGCCACAAAAGGTCCCTAGATGAGCAAACATAATGAAACCTGCCAAGATGAGTGATAAAAATTATAGAAGAATCATACAGGTCTCCAGGAAACTGCCAGAATTAACTATAAAACACTTTTTCCTGCTACCTGAAGTCTGCAGCTTTTTAAAATCCGAATGAAAAACTTGCGTAAGTATGCCGCAACGTTGGTATTTCACCTCGTATCTGCCCTTATGGTATCTCTTCTCTGCTCTATCTGAGGATTGAGTATACCAAACAGCATCCAGGACTTTTTAGAAATTCATACGGTAGAGGACAAATTAAGTGCAGCGTCACACTCCACGTTATGCCATCTCCAGCACCCACAGCAGCTGGAAGGAAGCCATCCTGCACTATTGCTGGCAACACCTGCATGGCCACAAAAAGGCAATTGCTTCATCAAGATCTGAGCTCACAGCAAGTGAAGATGCTGCTTTTTCACACTAAGGTGACAACTGTTCTGAGATGTTAAAGGTATTAACAAATGAACTCCTGCTCAAAGGGACCAACAAAACATGAAGAATGCAGGGCAAAAAAAGGATTCAGTAGATGAACATAACCTTAATTTCTAATGTGTCCTCACTCTTATATGTGCAAAAGAAAGTAAGTCTGAAAAGGCTCTGCTGCTATTAAATAATTGTGTTTCTTATCTCAGAGTGAACATTTTATCTTTTCTATACATACAAAGAAACCCCACCTGTTTTCTTTTTTAAAGCATGGAACAGGCAGCTTAGATGGCAATTTTAATTGAATGTGTTCAGGCTGTTGCACGAGAATAGTAGTGTGTAGACTTGTGGCTGAGAAGAAAAGGCTTTCCCCTACCACCTACACCTCTACTTCATTACAAATATCCCTGCTGGTTCACATAACTCAGCTCAAAGTTTGATACTTGTAAAATGTCTAGAGGCAGGAATTGAAACAGAAACATATAAACTCTAGCAGAATTCAGTAGTTAATAACTATTTCTCATTCACATTCCATTCAGGGCCAATATACCTGCTGAAATGCTTGAACGGCATACCATTATTTTTTTGGTGTCTGTGCATATGTGCACATGTACTATTTTACCCATATAAATGCACACACAAGGACTAGAAATGAAATTGCTGACTGTAAAACACGCTAGACATGCTTCTCCCTGTACAAATAAAAGGGAGAAGCACGATTATATTTGCGCTAAAATAACTAGCATTTGCAACCTCTATGCCAAAACAGAGAATTTAGTCTTCATACAACAACCTGAGTCTTGTACAACAGTACGCTTAGAGAACTCAAATGACATGGTAAGATGACTACCCTAGGAGTACAAGCCAGAAAAACGGTGCAATTACTGGCATGAGTCCATTCATATGGGAACGCGTAAGCATGGGCTGTCTAACAGAGGACTTAGCTCAGTAGCTTTGTATTTTAATGCAAAGGATTCTTAACATGTCTTAATATGTTATAATACATAACAGAAAGGGTGAGCTGAAATCTGTCACTCTGAATATGAATCACTGAATACAGCGTCCCTAGAAAGGAGGCTATTATTAAAGCAAAGCCGTGATTGAGGCTCTCAGCACCTATGGAAGCTCATTACATCCCACAAATGCACAGGGTGAAGATCCACACTACCTTCACATGTGCAGACAGCACCGTCAGTGACCATGCCTCACCCCAGAGCACAATCTGACTAAAAGCGTTTCAAAGAATTAAAAATCTCCAGTGCAAGGTTTAAATTACATAAATTATCTACCAAAGCATGCAGAGACTGCATACTAAACCAGTCTTAATCATGATCCTAATCCTCAAGGAAGCAGGATGGAGTATCACAAGACCCTTATTAAAACTGCAAATTATTTCAGTGGGAGTTTGTCCTGAATGAAAACATGCTCCTACAACTGTAGAAATAGAGAAAGAGAGGAAAAATAGCTATCAAGGAAAGGGGGGTGGAACTAGGAATCACAGCTTCAACTTACAATTAATTATGATACTAAAACACAGATGCTATTTAAATGTGAAAAATGCTAAAGTAATGTAATTTGGTATTCACTTACTTTTCATCTCAGTATAATTCAGGAGAAAAGGTTTGCCTTCCGTGTTCTTGTAGTGGAACACTGCTTCATTCAGTTAGCAAAACATTTCAATTTTCAAATTATGTTCTGCCTTTGATTCCCAGAAATTATTTCCTTTCCACATCACCCATAGCAAGTAAACCAACCGTGATCCTCCCCCCAATAAACAAACACAAGTATAAATACAAAAATCAGGTCACCTGAATTTCAGAAAGCAAACAGCAAGAGAACAGAAAAAACAAAAGCACTAGGCAATGAAATCTGCTTGAGTATTTCTGAAAACCTCTTCTTACTAGTTCAATATTTATGGCCTGTTAAATAATTACACATACAAGAGCTTCACATGCTCAACTTTCATTTTCCTGCGATTCTCTCCCATTGAAATAACTGCAAGATTAATTATAGCCATAAAAAGGCAGCAAACCCTTTTATGACTATTCCTGTTTATGAACTGCATGAACACATTAGACCAATAGGAAAAATACTTAAATGCCAGTGTTTAAATCTTTGTAGCAGTCAACTAGTAAAAGCTCAGAGTCGATCTGAGGTACGGGAACACTGCAAATGTCAAAGCTTTTAATGCTACACGAAAAAGTGACTTTCTCACAAGGTAACACTGCTCAAGAAAAGAACAATAAAAACATCAGAAAAGACCCAACTGGTATCTTCTATTGGTTTTCCTATTGGACTTGGCCCTCTGAAAAGGTCATTTCTGAGATACAAGCTCTAAACACCTTCCCTTAAAGGAAGAACACATTTTGTTTTGAACAGGTATTACTTAAAACTTTTTAGCACTGGTAGAATTTGAGCACAATCATTATATACCCTAAATTCATTTACATCTCTAGATAAGTAAAATGCTGAGACCACCACAGCCATATAGTAATCAAAAACGAGATGTAATTCACTGCCCATGAGCCACAGATAAAGTTATCCCACTACTAGGGATAAACAGCTAGGCTTTGAGTGCGCTGAATTTCCTTTGGTGTAAAAGGATAATTTCACGCTTCAAGAAAAGGAACAGGATGCAGGAAAAACTGGATTTGGTTCTTTACACTGTCAAAAACTTCTTGTGTTAGTCCCTACGGTTTTGTGTCCTTTGGGATACTGAGGTCAGTTTGTGGTTGCTCAACAAGGACACACCCAGAGGCATTCAAAGCAGTTACAGTGGTTAAGGAACCAGTGATACCATGTCACCAGGGGCACTTTGGAAGCAGGCATACGCTGGCTGAGATAGGATGATTAAATCATAAGTAAAGGTACAATTGTGAGAATTTAAAGCGTTATATACACTTAGGATAAAATGGACTTTTAAAAATCTGCACTGGACCATAAGCCACAATCTGTAGGAAACTACTAGTCTGCTAATAGGCCTCAAAAAGTCTTGTCCATCTCTAGTGTACTGTTAAACACTTCCACGGAAAGGAGTTTTCAAGAGCCTCGAACCCTCTGCTAGGTAGACCTGGAAGCCAGGTAGCATATTAAACACATAATTAATTTTTAAGTTATATTTTGGATGTGGTAAAGCTTTGACAGAGGTGTGTGAACTATGCAAAAACTGTATTTTGGTTGTAGAATTGTGTTATTTCCAATTATCTGTCAAAATAATCTGAAACGAGAGACAAGGAGGGGTTGAGGGAACAGCATTTGCTCAGCCATCAGAAGAGAAGGCTAAAGGAAGATTTTATTGCTACTTTCAACTACAAAATGGGAGGGACTAGAGAAGATGGAGCCAGACTGTTCTCAGAGGTGCATAGTGACAGAACGGAAGGTGACAGATGCAGACTGCAAAACAGGAAATTCCTGTGAGATATAGGAATCTTTTTTTTCATTAATAAGTGTGGTCAAATATGTGGACAGAGTGCACTTTGAGCAGGGGATTGGACCAGATGACCACCAGAAGTCCCTTCTATCTTAAATTATTCCATGACTTCATGGAGAGATTATCATGGGGTGTTTTCATTTTATTCTGTCTCAATAAATTTGATCACTTTGATAAATCAAAGCTTTCATCATTAGCCCTACAAACCAGTCTGGGCATGCGGAAAATGAGATTGCCTCATTTGTGCCTGGTCACCGGGAAGATCCTGTAGCTCTAGAAGTGTCCTCACGTCCTGTACCTTGTCCTGTATTTGTTTTACAGATGAGGTGGAAACTGAGAATGTGGTCCTCAGCTGCTGTAACCCAGCAGTGCTCCCAACAGCCCACCAGGGACAGTGATGGGGGGACAATGACAAGATGCTGTATTTTATGCTGGCAATAGCCAGTTAGTGTAATGGGACTGTTGTTAAAATGCACACCTGTACACCTGACTTTAACATCACCTTATTCAATTCCCTGAATGATCTGTAACAAATTAATCCAACAGAATGGTCTTTAATTTACATGTTCCACTGCATTTACAATCCCCCACCATTTTATCACATATATACCAACATATCTGCTCTTAATGTTGGGGGGGTGGGAGGGGGAAGAGTAAAAGGGGAGGAATCCTGTTACTGCCCCAGGTCCTAAAACCTGGCATCTGGCTGTGCCTGGCTGATTTGGCCTATTTTTTTTCCTTCTGCTATTTGAAGTTCAATGGCCCAGTGTATGTGATGCCCTGAATGAGACAGTCCACCCTTCTCCAGGGCAAATTCTCCAAGGGCAAGGAACAGTTTATTAAGTCACTTTCCACAAAAGTGCAGTAATGTCATCAAACACACTCAGTCATGCAGGATATCTGGATCAAAGAAGAATAATAGAGACTTAATATCCTTTGGGGTGAATGGGAAGCTAGAACAGGGCTGTGCATTGTGGAGTGAGCAATACCATCAGCACTACCAACGATTACAGAATTTTGCATTCGGGCAACTTAATAGAAAATGAGAACAGAACTGGTCACCACTGCGAGAGATCAGCATATGCAGCAGCAGCACAGAGTACCTGGGACCATGGAAAATACCCATTAAAAATATTAACTGTTAAGTTTGGATACATCTCCCTGAAAGACTCATGACATGTACCTCAAAATAAAAAGGACTGCATGAACTGGTACTGTATTTCAAACCAACATTTGGGGTTTGATTTTATATTCCATTTCCTTCTGAAGAAAAAAAAAAAAAAAAAAAAAAAATCTATTTCCAGGACTGCTGCTTATTAAACCTGCCCTATTAAATCATTCCCCTATTAAATGCAATATGATTTCAGGTCCTTCCTTCTCTTTTTCTTCCTCATAACACCCTACTATACCTTTCTGTATAACAATTTCTGCTCTTAACTAGACGAATGTCACATATCTGATGAAGAAATAAGCGGTGAGTTTATGCTGCCTGCACTCCTCGATCTCATTATATATACAATGTCCTAAGGCAAGAGTTTGCCAGCTTATATTTTCACTTGCTCTATCCCTTTAATTTGTATTCCCATCAGTGCTGTTGCTGTTTGTTAGCATCGGGTTTTATTTTTCTCTAGAGGTTTTTTGTTTAAGTCACTGGTTAAATAATCAAAATACATCAGAGGGAAATTTAAAATTTCTTTCTTGTAAAAAAGCAGAATGATTCAATACCTGTGCTAGAACAGCATTAGGTGGATAGCATTCATTTTGCTGGAGGTCTCTGTTAGCTCAGTAATAAAAATGACATCTCTTCCCCCTCTCTCAGCTTCAAGAAACTGGATAGGAAATAGTGAGGGATCTTTTCATATGCATAAGCAATGCGTATATCAGCAGCAGCTGCACTGCAGCTCTAGGGTGATCACCAAGTCACACACAGATGCTTTTAGTAAGAGTAATGAAATATAGGTCCAGGGATCTGGCTGTGGTGGGCTCTCCAATGGGAGCACATGTAAGCTATGAAAGATCTCCCCGCAGTCGGGAGAGGCATGCTGCTGTATAACCTTGCAGCAATTATAAGATTCTCAGCATTCGAGCCTACTCTGAGGTCAAAAATGTTGTCTGTATCTGAAAACAGCTGCTGGTGAGGTACATGGGAGTCACAGGCATTGGGCTGACAGAGGCACTAACTCTACTCCCACTACTTCAAGATACTCCGCTATCCTTTTCAATGATTTTAATGATTTTAATGATAGTATGCTCCCTGCATACTAACAAGTGGGCATGACAAAGACGAAATCTATTATCATTTTAGAGAACCTTCCATTAATGGCAGTTTTGCGCCCACTCCTCCATGGCAGGCAAGGAAAGGCAGCAACGGCTGATGTCAAACTGCTCCTCCCCAGGCTATTTTCTTGGCATGTATCCTGCAAGGCCAAAGTGGTTCATTTGCTTTACGTACAAGCAGCCAACCTTTCCTGAACGGAGGCCTAGTTCAGGGTATCACTGGATCTAAAGAGGCTTTGTCAAGGAAGACGAGGCTGGAAGTTGGCATGCCCAAGTACTAACTCTTCCCTTTCCCCACCAGAAGGACCACTGCAGCACAGCTAAATGGTGTTTCTTTGTTCCCTCTCACCCACCATACCATTTCTTTTCATTTATTAATTATGTTTCTCAAAATAACTTTCTTGCCTTCAATATCAAATTCCTTCTCCCTTACCCAGCTTCAGTCAACACGACTTCTTAAACTGTGAATTCAGTCCCTTCTGCCCCTTGTGAACAACACTAATTTCTGAGTTTATATGGTTTTGCTTCTCTTGATTTATGGGCTCATTCTGCTTCCACACAGAAACAGAAAGTATAATAAAACACACTTTCCCCAAAACTGACAGTATTTCTGATGATGACTTCAGAGAGAACAGAGCCAGCCCACAACATGCCCCTGAGTAGATCAGCTCACAGAAAAGGGGGACACATTTCTTTGAAACCTTTATATAAATCAAATGAGATAAAATAAATTCAGGAGCCAGCTAATAGTACTGAAGAACTGACAGATGGCAGAACACAGAGGTTTAGTGGTGACATTCACATGTTACATGAATAATCCACTTGGACAAACCTATGGATGTGAGAGCATGTTTAGGTTAAGGATGTGGCTCAAAGAAAAATGAAGAAATAAGCAGTTTCTTATTTGTAATGATCCATTTCAAGCCAAAAGCCTGGATAGCCATCTTCTCCTAAATCAGCCCATGCTAGAAGTTAATCAGCCTTCAACGATCACCAAAACCCACAACAGGGAGAAGTCCTGTAGATCTCATCAGTTGAGAATTCAGTGGGACTCAAAACATACCCTTACAGCTACTGCTCCTAGCCACATCCAGTGGCTTGAAGAAAACGCAGTCTTAAAAAAAATAATTGCATAAATAGCAGAAAAGGCCCCACACATCACAGGTCCAACAGAAATCAGGCCAGCTGTGATGCCATCTTACCTATCTGACAGGAGTCAGGTCATGCTGTCCTGAACACCTGGTGATACTGTTATGTACAAAGCTGAGCAACTTCAGTAATCTGGGAAACTGAAAAAGCAAAGTACTGTTCTGGTTTTGCAGTGGGGTTATCAGAGAGAGAGAGAGACCACAAACTTTTACATTTAACCGACCATTAGAGATGGGTACACAACATCCTTAACTATCAACAAGAGAGCACAAAATGTTTTTTAAAACACACCACAAAGCATTCAGAAAATAAAAAGCCATTTAGCAGGTAGCTAGATGCTGAGAGGAACTGCCTTGTTTTCATCACATTCTAAGCTGGAAATACTCCTAAAATGCCAACAGCCAGCAATATCAACACTCTGAACCTCCCTAGCTCGAATGGACAAGTGTATGGACAATGTCCCAGTGTTGCATTAATTGAGGAGTAACCCTAGATCCTGGCAGAGGTGCTGGTAATTATGTGGCCTGTCTGAAAAAACAATTGATTTTATAAAGTAGTTTGATCTTGCCAAAGGTGAGACATCTCCATTTCCTAACCCCACTTCCCTAGGGAAACTCCCCAGTGTCTTTGGTTCCTCCAAAGGGCTGTGCTGCATTCCTAAACATGAAAATGAGACAGTCATAGGGACCTGCAGTCATTCCTCAGCTACAGGGAGAAAGTGCAGCCTTGCTTTCATCAGGAAGAAAGAAAATGGAACTAGAAGAAGGGACCATACAGAATTCTCCAACTATACATTTTGCCTCTTACTACGTTTTCTGTCATTACAGCCTCTTCTTTGCCCTTAAATAACATTTACATGCACAAACAGCCAGACCTTTTATGCTAAGGGTACAAATTAAAAGCAAAGCCTAACGCTCCAGTTTCTTGTTTAGAAGTCCACCATGTTTATAATTTGCTGCTGCCTTGGCCGGTGGTGGTAGGAAGACCTGCAAACATATGTGAATTAACCTCACAACCAGCACTGTGCTTACACATTACCAGGTTGATTCTGTTTCCTCACAGAGCAGATCAGATCAGCCTTTGAGATGACACATACTTTTAACAAGGATACAAACCATCTGGAAAGAATGTCCTTACCATGCAAATTAAAGCCTATAGCTACCAACAGTCATAAGATTAGAACTACTTGATCTTTACCCGATTAAAGTGTGAACTTCAAATCTGAATAATCCTATAAAACAAGTAGAGTTCCAAAATTCTAGTTTCAGCCATTTTTAAGATTCAAAAGCAAGCTTTTAATTGGTACAGACAGAAACACTGACTTCTCTTGTGAGCTTGCTGCAAGTCAGACAGAGGCTTGTATCAAGTACCCTGTGAAAGTTGAGACTCAAGTTCATGCATTCACTACCCAAAAATTGATCTATTTTGGCCAAAATTCGTAACAAAACCTGAATAACTTATGCTGAGGCAAAGCATGGTCAATCTGCTCAAGACAGCTATAAACAAATAAAATATGGTACAGTCTGAGCTGGTTTCAAAGCCTTTATATTTAAAAAAAAGCACCCCACAAACAAACAAAAAACCCAACAAATTAAGAATTGGTCGATGCAGGTACTACTGCTTTCACTAGGAATTCCTGATTCATCTGTTAGGCATATGCTGTAGAATGGGAACAAAATTCTTCCTGTGCTGAGGTGACACTAGTCTACTCCCATCAGCAACAGGGAGATATTTCAAGGGCCATCTATTTTGCTGAAACAGAACCACCACCACAGACGTCAGTCTCTTAGAAGGTTTCAAGCAGGAAATATAAAAAATAAAATCCCACCACACAAACCTGAACAAATTACTTTCCTCTCAGGATGGCAGTCCCATACTGTAACAATCAGAGGCTCAGGTCAAGTCTCTTGTGCAATACTTAAGCTTTAAGGCTGATTTCCCCAGAGGATGAAATAAGTGGGGGGAAAAATGGAAGGTGGAATGGAAGATGATTAAGAGAAATCGTCAGGGATCGTAGCGCTGCATGGCCTATACACAGTCCTTGCTATGGCCTCTGACAAGAGATTTACAGACAGACACTGCAGGGAATGGAGCTGCTTCGTTATTCAGCCCCCCTCCAGGCAATCAAGTAGTGGATGTAGCATTAATAAGATAGCTTTTGACTAAGGAGGATGCAGGGTGAAAGACCAATACATACAGTTCATAAATATGTTAATGTAGTTACTGAAGTTAATTTTTTCTGTAGCCTGTATATGGCTACAAAAATTATTTTATTCATTTTATGCAAAAGAAGTGCATTCATCTTTCTTAATTAGAGAGAAAGTAGGACTGGTACTAGGCTTAAAAATCAAAGTATGGTTAATTGGTTAATTTTGAAGTCCTCTATGTGTCCCATTCTAGTGAAATCTGGTAAAATACTTCCTCCAACACTGCTTCTGACTCACAGGAATATATTTGTGAAGTACATGGCTGGAAATTCAACAGAAGGGCTTGTACTAGTTTCTTGGTCTGTCCAAGAACAAAAATGCAGACATAAGTAAGCACACAAATAAAAGTCTACATATTAATTAGTGTTTTCATTAAAATATACCTGGGATTTCCTTCAACTTAACATCAGACAACCCTTCACAGTTCTAGAACAATGGAGCATGAATGGACCTCCTCAGAGTCAAAAGAGCAAGATAAATGTGCTACATGAAAATCAAGCATGTCCATTTACTTGCTGAAATCAATGGGTTTTTAAAAGGTGTTATCTGCAGTTAACATCTGTCATACTTACTCTCAGCTTTAGGTATTTTACATTGCTTCTCTTTCATCTGCTACCTTTTTCTTCATTTGTTCTCAAAGGCAAAAAAAAAAAAATTAAGCAATACTCTAACATTGCAAAGTTCCTTGGCAATGACAGAAGCACTGTCTGCAGTGATGATAAATCCCAATATGCTACCATGCAAAATGCTGCAAATCTGAGTTTCCAAAAGGCCTGATCCCAAGTGAGTGTGAATCTTTGTGCACTGCTGCTGCTCATGAGCTCTACAACCAGATAAACTGTAACAGAGCTAGAGATGTTTTAAGATCCGTTACAGACAGAAATATACACCAGACAGTGCTGCCTGTGTCACATCCTGGAAAACTGGTACATTCAGAAGTTTGGAAACCAACTGATTTGAATGACCTGGATCTTTTGTGTCTTTATTTTCTGCTCTAACAGATGCAAAAGCTGACAGAACATCCTGCGAATGCTGGGAATAACACCTCAAATTTCTCCACACTTTGGTAAGACAACAAGTCTGAGAAACACTGCTTTTTTGTGCTACTCACTGCATGCTGCTTCTGATTCATCTGACCCATCAGGACATTCTTCTTCACCATCACATTTCCACCTGGCTGGGATGCAGTGGCCATTGTCACAAGTGAAATCTGACTCAGCACAAGTTTTCTTTGCTGCAAGAAAAAAAAAAGTACTTGGCATGAAAATGAGCAGTGCAGAAGACCTCCATTGCATCTTATCCCACTAGGGATGATACTGATTGTCCTGTACTGAGAAGTTTCAATATTGCTTCTTCATGACACAGTCAAACAGGTAAAGACGGGTGTTTCTTCTTACTAGAAGTCTTATCCCTCCATTATTTAACATGCATTCACCCTTTTATGTCTTTTTACAGACATTCAAAAACCAGGAATGTTCTTTTTCAAAATAATTTTCTAAGGCTTTTACTGCAAAAAGCTGCTGCATACATGGAACAGAAAGCGTGTTGCATGATTTACAGACAGGTAAGACAAACAAGTCTCACCTTTAGAGTACTATAATCTAAGTAATGATGTTTTTATCTATGTAATCTGTTCATGGCTTTTTAATACATTTGTCACCATAGTAGATGATCATAAATCACTCCTCCAAACACTAAAAATAATTTCATTAAATGTCAACCACTCCGTGCTCTTTGCTTTGCTTGCATTAATCTAGGGCTTGAAAAAGATGCAAGAAAAACTCAAGCAATTAATTGGTCTATTCCTCTGTGCCTGTGGTGCAGCACAACCAGTGCCCTGTAATACAAACCAGCACCCTCCCATGGCAGCAGAAAGTAATCCATAGATTTCTTCAGTCCTTGGCCTCAGTGTCAATGTGACTATCAGTCACTCATTGCTTTTGCAATGGTGATTTTAGTGGCTTTTCTGCTAGGAATTAGACTGAACAGCCATGCCGTGGGAGTCATGAGCAGTGGCTCAGGCTCAGTGTTACCACCCTTGAAGTGCAAGACTATGGCTAACTGGTGTCTATCTTTGTTACTGATCAATTTACATAGGAAGTGGTGGCAGGGAGATTTGTTTCTTCCCTCTGCAAAGCTGCTCACAACCTAATAGGATCACAGTAAAATTCAGGTAGTAAAGGACCTCAGGAGGTCATCAAGTCCAACCTCCTGCTCAAGACAGGGTCAGCTCTGAGGTCAGATCAGGTTACCCTGGGTTCAGTCTGGTCTTAAAAACCCTCAAGATGGAGACAACACAACCTCCCTGGGCAATCTGTTCCACTGCTTCGCTGCCGTCACAGTGAGGTTTGAGCTTGATAGCTATTCCCTGATATATGTCATGTGCACACATCATTGCTACATCAATATTTCTTTCAGCAAACATTTTCAAACCATTAATCGCAACAAATAAGCCTCCAGGGTTTGATTTTTTTTTTCTTACATGAGCTGCTGTCAGGGAGAAAACCATGTTAAATATAGGTCCTGCCCACACAGGAAACAAGGAACATGAACTGTGTGAGATGCTGGAGAGGTCTACATGGCCGAAATCAAGTACTCATGTTCTAATGCACAAAACATGCAGCTTCCCTGAATAGGCATCCAGCAGGAAAACACTGCAAAGCATCAGTAGGCAGCTGTACAATCTCTCAGGATGTATTTTATAAAGGGAACATACATTTACTCTCCTTCTGTTGCTAAGTGAGCCAGATTCTGAAAAAAGGGACAATTTTCAGTCATTCAGAAACAGATATTTTGAACTAATATAAGCAAAAAACCCAACCCCATATAGAACGAGATTTTTGCAGGAGACCAGTCATACTAAGAATCCAGCCTGATCTTCCAAAGATGTTGCACATCCATTATCAGAGGGCACAAACCTTCCCCTGAACATCTCCAGTTCGAAAACCAAAACTTGTGAAACTGGCTATCGAGCGTCACTTCTGACTTATTTAATATGTTTGATTTAATTAATCTGATGTATTTAATGGTCAGAAGCTCTGACCAGATACAGATGGCATATGCACGCATAAGCAAAGACGGAGCACTCCCCTACTTATTGTGAACCTGACTCGGTAAAATGTTGGTACTTGCGGTTAGGGGAAGGTTATAGCATCAACAAATAAAACAATCACATCTCCATCGAGAAAGCAGACTAGTATAATACTGGAGATATAAAAAATTTAGTTTCTAAAGTATATTTAGTTTTATACTAGCTCTCTCAATGTCCTAATGGCTTGCTTTTCATAGGAAAACTGTCCTTTGACTCATTTTCTAGAGATCCAGACAGCAACGCAACTATTTTTCCACCTCAAAACAAACCTTCCCTTTTTCCATCCACCTAACGCTCTGATCACTTATTTCTGGGACATGCAGACGCAAGCGTGAGCGAGGGGGTCAGCCACAGAAAGGAGTGTAACAGGCATTCCCTTCAACATGGCCAACCTGCTCACAGCAGATGGTGGCACTGATTGCTTTGTTCCCCTGACGCTGCTCTTAGGCAGCACAATTAATAGATTGCCAGGATTCACAAAAGGGGGAGAAAAGCATTACTGATAGTTGCAGGGTGTCATTTGGAAGCACAGCTCCTCTTTGCAAAATGAAGTTGGGCACAACTGCTCATCAGCGGAGGCCCAACCGAAAAGCATCATCCCTGTCCGCATGCCCACCCAAAGGTCCGACAATCCCATGCCAGATAAATCAGCAGGGTACAAATGCATTTGGTCCTTTGTCTGAACCTAAACTGCCTAATCTCTTAAAGGAGTGTGATGATTAAGGCAGGAGGGCTCAAACCTTTCTATGATTATTATATTTACTTCTACTATGTCTTTTTTTTTTTTTTACTGTTTCTGCTTTTTGTTATTTATATTTAATTTGGGATTTTTTGTTTAGTGTTTTGTTTTTTTTTTTTATTACTATTACTTTCCAACACACTGGGTCATGGCTGTGTGGACTGTTTTAATTCCAATAAACTCTGCTTTGTGCTGCAAACAGCAACCCAGATCACAGGTTGCAAGAATACAGGAGCACTGTCTCATTTCTCACCTCTAATGCAAGACTGGAATCACTTTATTTCCAACCAGATTCACCTTCTGGCACTCAATTGTCATGTCTCTGGGATCACAACGCAGGCAGGGAGCAGTTAATTAAAATATCAGCTCCCTGTCTTTTTCTTCCTTTTTCAAGTCCAATAACCCTTTCTATTAATCTCCCATGTAATACACCTTCCATCAATTCTCTATTAAAAAATTTATTGAGTCTCACACCATAAATTGTCAGTGGTACATTAAAATGTAAAATAAATAAATACATCCCTTTTAGACAATGGTGAGGACACAGGTTCATTTAATGGTTTCACCTGGCTCAGAAACAGTCAAGCAAAATTAATTGTTCCCCTGAGATCCATTTCCTTTGCCATAAGCAGCCCAGACAACTCCACTCACACGTCTCTTCAAAACTAATATAAACAAACAAGGGTAAGTAGTCACAGCATCCCTATGCCTCTGCTCCTTGGGGGCCAAACTGATACCTGGAACAAGAAAAGAGAAGGCTACTGAAGCACACATAGAGCCTTTCATCTTCTCCCCGCTCAGATGCAGAATGACACCAAAGAGACCTCCTTTCTTTTGACTTGTGCTTGATTTGCCTTTGGTACTTGCTTTTCCTTCCTCACATCTGCAGCTGGACAGATCTGTCAGAAACTCCAGGGTGGAAGTCGGTGCCTGTATGACCACGGGGCTCAACTTCCACAGGGGATGAGCCCTGGCTTGGGCAACTTTCGAAAGGAAAGCTTGGTCAAAGGAAGTCATTGCTGCTTCTTTGCTCCCAGGAAGAATGGTAAGGGGGGAAATGAAGGCTTCAAATTTATCCAGTCATGACAGAAAAATATGCTAATACACTAAATTTTAAACTAAAATGCATCAAACCAACATGGCCCCTCATTTTGCAAGACATCCCTTTTTCTTCCCATTACTCACATCTCTTATCCTGAACTGCAAGTAAGGATTCAGGGTTCATCCCTACAGCAAATTAAAAGCAGAGAACCCAGGGAGACTGGTTTAGAATATGACCATTTATAGAGGGAATTCATTTTAAAAAAAAGCAATTGCTGGGGATATGTATAATTAGGTTGGAAGAAATAAATATATACTGAAAGAAAGAAATCTTTTACTGGCTAGGAGCAGGGACTAGATGATCTAAATGTGATTTCTAACTTCCAGAAATACTTCTCTTCAAAAGGCCAAATCCCTGACCCTAAAACCAACAGGTATCTGAATCTAACTGAGAAGTCCAGGATTTATTCTTTCCTCCTCTTTCTAATAAAACCCAGCACCCCACCCTTCCACCGCCCCCACAAGACCTTAGTCACTTCATTTAACCTGACTTAACTTTTGTTTCAGTTTTAGAGGCTCTATAAGGCAGGAACAGCTTTACAGTTACTCTTTAGAAGATATCAGGCCCTCTGTGATTCCATTTCCAATTCGTGCCTCTTGCTTAATCCTATTCTGCACATCTGTAATACTAAGCAATATACCACACTACAACAGCTTCATTTTTTGCTACTCCTAATTTTCCCAAACCAACACAGCTGAAAAGCAGAGTGAATATATTTCCTCTCTTACCATCAACAGTTCTGTGAGCAAAGCTGTAGCTGTTCAACAGCAGCAGTAATGTAGAAGCACATGTAAAAGCAGATTTTCTGATTACAACTTGCCTATAAAGGACAGTTAATACAAAGATTTCCTCCCCCCCAAGAGAATGAACCCCTGTGTAGTAATAAAAGACTCTAAACACATGGTTTTTAGATTAGGGGTTTTGTCCAATCTCTGGCTTGTGTTTCTAAACAGAAGACCAGGCTGATGAGACCATCCTCGAGCACTAACCCACAAAGACTCCACAGACTGCACTCTCTCCCTGTTTTCCCGTCAGTAACTGTTGGCCTGTTTCCACCAATTCTGAAAGGGGAGAAAGATGTGAAAAATAAATCTACTCCTACAAGTTTCATAAAATTGGTAGCTGAATAGAGAACAATCAAAACAACAGCTCCACAGAAGGAGATGAGGACAGAAAGTGGCCATTGGGACTGGTGTGCCACGTGTGCTGCCAGCCAGCTGGATCTGTGCAGCTTCTGCATCTCATAGCCAAGGTAGCTTTAATGCAGAGGGAAGAAGGCAATTAGGGATTAAAACACAAATGACCAAACTCCCAGACACTAAAACCACTGAAAACTTTGGTTTCATTTGTTACACCATCCTCATTCTTTTACACAGATCCTGCTCCTATTTTAGCTCCTGAATCCACACCAGACTTCTTGTCAAACCTTGTTTCTGTTGTCATTTGCAGCCAGTATTCAAGCCTTCTTGTGGAAACTACTTTCACCTAAGCTGCTGTAAAATAAAATAAAATGCCATACAATGGAAATTTTGCTGTGATCCTTCTGCAGCAGTAGAATAGCACAACCCTGTAGGATGTGAGAATGGGAAGATGATGGTAGGTCATAAAGAAAAATTGAAATTCATAAAACAGGGTTTCATTTCATGCTGGGAAACTTCAATGGCAACTTTGATCAGTGGCTTATCAGAGCCACTGACAAGACTCCATACGAGAAGAAGAAAAAGTAGCATCACATGAGTTCAGGAGCTTAACACAGACTGTCGCCATCACTCAGCCCCGAGAGGTGCCAATGGCAGCTTGAAGTGTAACATTGGCCACGAGCTAGCGTTTCCCAGAACAAAATACATCATTATTATGGCTCACTCTGCACTTCTTAAGGACCTCAGTTAATCCAGTCTCACAGTAAGCAAAATTCACCCCGGCTGAACCATTTGCTTGGTCCAACGATGTTTGCTGCTAACCAAGAGAAAGGTAGGGTCTGGGCTCATCATTCAGCTCTCAGAGATTCTGGGCTATGCAAAACATCAAGCAAACAGACATCTTTGGTTTATATCCTCAGTCAACTCCTGATTGCAAACACAGCCACCATGACATTGCAGATGCCCCTCCCAAACAAGAACTCCCAGCAATACAAGGTGGCAAATTGGGTTTTTTTGGTTGTTGCTTTTTTGTTGTTGTTGTTTCTTTGGGGGTTTTTTTTTGGTTTGTTTTTTAATTTGAAGCTGTGTTCAACACAAACTTGATATACTCTCCCAAACACAGAAAACTCTTGGAGGACGAGACTAAGCCCTAACCATGCACTTCATCAGCATCCCTGCCCTTCAAAAAAAGTCTGTGGTATTGATCCCAGATCCTTTGGCCAGGTTATACACCCAAAGGACATCTTAGTCCTTTTAAGGAGATTTGAAAATCCTAATCTACATCTGACAATACTGCAGCCTGAGGACTCCTGATTCATGCTGTTGTCTCACGTGGTATTGATTTCGCAAATGAGGAAGTGTAACAGGGAGTGCAGGACCATCCACCGCAGTGTGATTTCCTGGTCACAGCAGGTGCTCCATTCCTGGCTGTGCCCAGCTGCCCCCACTTCAGGCACCAAAACACTGCATGTTCGGAGCCCAATCCCACCAGCAGCACCTCTGCCAGGGCTATGTGGTCAGCTGCAGGCGGCCCCTCTCTGCCAAATCCTCATCATAGGAAATCCCAGGAACATGTTGTTTTGCAGCTACAAAGAGCAACAGATAAGATCGAAGAGTGGAAATGTCAGGAAATCCTAGTGGATGTGGACAGCTGAGTACTTATAATTTTCAGACAACTAAGGACAACTTGAGGTAATGAAAGGGAGCATTTAACCACTCTCTGAATCTGGCTACTTTTTTTGATGCTGCCATCTCAGCAGGCAATTACGTTTCTAAAGCAAGATTAATCAGATCACCTCAAACAGCTGGTGCTTAGACACAGACCACAGTCCCTTTGATACTCCACCACAAATACATTTTAAAGAAACTTCTCTACAAGACCCCCTAAACAGGCCCCAGAAAACAATGCCTGATTGACAGAAGCCTAGTCAGAAGGTTTAGGGACAGCTTGAAGCTGCTATTACTGTAACCAAAACATGCGGCTGCTGAGTCTAAACTGGCCTCTCTGATCAACCAAATCATATCAATCGTATTAAAAGGAGAAAAAGAGATGCCACCTATGATTTTCCATTAGTATCAAAAGGTATCCTCCTTTGTGCATTTCAAATGGTAACACGAGTAAGCCTCCTATTTAGAATTATTTAAATACATTTTCATGTTTAATGCCAAGTTTAACATGAGGAAAATGGCAGCACCTAATTGCAAGCTATGGAAAGCTATAGAAAAAACACAAAATGCTGAAAACTGCATTTTGTTCTCATATATGAAATTAAAGTGACTTCAACTAACAAATACATGCCTTCACTGATAAATTTACTCTGTAATCAAGGCAAAACTGAACAAAATTTTTCTTTAACCTGTCCTCAGGTTAGTGATGGCATTTCAGACTTCAAGACGGGGCTATATGCTCAAAAGTTGCTCTGTTTTTTACCAAACATACATTTTGGTCTAATGAATGCAGCATTCATCCCTACAAACCACGCTTCACCAGTAGGAGAAGCAGGAATCCCTGAAGAGAATTCAAGCACAAAACGACCACTTGGACTGGTGTGCTCCTTCAAGGGCATCAGAGGTCTCTAAAACATACTACTTGGGTATTCAAGCCAAGTTCTCCATCGGAGTTTGAAAGCTTCGGCAGGGCTCTGGGGCTTTGTCTTGCTCAGGGAGCTTCACAGCTGGGAACAGCCTTGGCAGAGAGCTCAAGTGCTGCTTCGCTTCAGAGGAAGATGCTCCACATTCCTTCAGGCAAGGCTCCCTCCAACATCTGCTCCCTCCATTTTTCCTTCAGGTTTCTCTTCTGGTGGTGTGGTTTTTGGTTTTTGTTTTGTTTTTTTTTTTAAGATCCACTCGTAAAGCATCAGTGATCTTTTAAGCTGACAAAACCAGGTTTTGTGACAACTGTCTCATTGCTATTCTCCAGGAACCCACATCACTTCATCACCTCAGTATTCAAGTCCCTGGAGTTTAGAAAACAAAAACAAAACAAAAACAGAGCCCCCCCCCCCCCCCCCCCAACAAAAACCCAAAAATCCAAACCAAACAAACAACCCACAAGAAAACCAGTGAACACCCCCCCATTCTACAATCATGTCCTTCTGCAGAGGAAGGGAGAGGAAGGGACAGATTTTCCTAACAGCATCTTAAACACATCTCCAGCTTTGCTCAGAAATAGGTCAACAACACTGCCCAGCCTGCAGCCACCTCTGCGTGCTACCGATCAGCCTCACTGCAATGTGGCAAGCCGGCAGGTGCAAAAAAGCGCCTGCCATTCAGTGTTGAAACATGCCCACCAACAAAATCTCACTGATGCTCGTCCTCATACAGCAGCTACACTGACAAGGAGGCTGGCAAGGGTACAGACAGGGTCAGGTTTCAGATGTAATTTTTATTACAACAAAGATTATGCAAGGTAGCACTGTACTAAAGGGCTATGAGAAAGCTGGTTCCTCTTAATTAAGAGATCTGAGAACCTGAAAGGCACAAGTCATGCACATCCTCGGTTACAGGTACATGGACACAAAGACATTAAATGACATGCCAAAAGTCATGCATCAAATCTGTGGCACAGCCAAGGATATGACCCACATCTTTCATCCACATCTGCTAGTGCAGTATCTTAAGCTCAAGTCAAGATTTCCTCTTTATGGAAAAGAGCAGCCATCACTCTGTCAGGGAAGTTGAATGTGTTTCCAGAACTCCATATTGCTGCAGTCATGACCTCTTCAAAGAATTTGGTATGCTATGAGTTTCCAGTTTGTTTCTAAACACTTCTTTGATTAAAGCTCATCCGCACTGACTTCTGCTGACAGAATTGCCAGCTTTGTCTGTCCGCTCTGGGTTTTGTTTTGCTTTCTTTTAACAAGCAGCAAGATATTGTTGCAAGACACAAGCTCTTGGGTGGCACCTACATGTATGCTATTTCACAATAAAGGGCATCTGCAAATTCCTCAAGAGGCACTTGACATTATTCTGTCTTTTTATTTCTGGGAATTAATCACTAGTCTACCCTGATGAAACATCAACAAGGTCCATGAATAATTATTGGCCTCAGTTGTCTCTGTGCAAAATTGGACGCAGACCTTTTTATGACACCCTATGATGTCTGTTTTCAATATAGGTTTAATAACCAACCCTCGCCCAAGTCAGAGTTAAATGCCTCAAAGAGGCACTTGTAGATACTGCTGTTCAACAGGATGGTCACAGAGATATGAAAATATTCCTGGTCAGGAACGTGAAAATAATGAAAAACTACACAGACTCTGAAACCTGGGAGTGATGACAAGGGTTGCACTCTTCAGCCAGGCTGATTCTGTGCTGCAGTCCCTGGAGCTTGAAAACTCCTGATATCCCCAAGTTATTGATGGCTTTCCCTCTCCACAGAGATGTTAAACAATCAACCCCCTGATGAAAAAGTCCTCAGGAAGCCTAGCTAAGACATACTGAAGGCCCTTTCTGCTAGCAAATATATTAAAGCAGAAATTGTTAACAAAGCAATTCATTAATAAAATAAGTTGTTCATGGAGCAGTTTTGGTTCCCACCTACAAATATGCCTAAAGCTCATCAGACAGGCACTAGGGAAGCAGAACAGCCATGCTTTAAGGCTGAATTTGCCTTCAGTTATTCAGAAAAGGAGAAGACTAAGGGCATGTAAATGCAGATCCTTTCACTAAGTGATCCTGAGAAGGGATATTAGGAAAAGGAGGGCCTTCTTATATAGTTTTCTGCTCTATTTGAGGTTTTTAAGGATTATTCCTTTTTCATAGGTGGTGGTGACAAAACCTTCAAAACTAGTGGAGAGGATGGCAAAGAACATTCCCAAAGCCTGAAGGGCTACTCTTTCTTGCCTGGATTATGCTGTTGCATTGAGAAATTTACAATACTGGAGTTTATAGGGGAGGCACCATGTTGCTGAAGCTGCCTTTCACAGCTTGGACACTAAGTTCTCATTGCCTGAATTTAGTATACGTTCTGAGGTTAAAGCACACCAAAACAAAACATTGCATCTTCAGCAGAATTTCATGCCAAGTTTACTAAAAATCAAGTTTGCACGCAGGAGGTGAATCCAGGAGTCCCCAAATCTCCACAGACCCAGTTACAACAAACCCCATGTCATGCTCTCACCAGAGTTGCATGATATACACTGACTTTAGGGTTAAAATCAACATGAGGTGTTTCTGGCAATCCTTAACCCCTGGCTGCATGATTGGTACTTCACTGCTAGAGTCTGCCCTTGCACAACTGCATATGCGTTTTGCATCCCAGGTCACTCAGTCAACACGGGCTACAGCAGGATAAAACACATCTGCCGGGAAGCAGCAGCAATTCCCCGGTCACCTTTGCCACCAGAAGCAGAGCAGTGTGATTACACAACAGGAGTCACAAAAATTGCAGGCAAAAATCACTTCCTTTACAACAGCCTTAAGATAGCCAGAAGAGAAACATGTATCATCTAAGCCCAGTTTTGCAGAACTTGGTGTGGGTCCAGGCTGCATACTGTTCCTACAACTGCATGGAAAAACAGTAACCTGATATTTACACCTGCAAACTCTGTATTTGTAAGCATGGTAAACCACACACACACGACATTCCTATGAACAAACGTTACACGTTCCCAAAAACGTGTTAGTTGCCAACAGCCCGGGTATCTCTGACCTGTAATATAAATTACCCAAATCTAATGACACACTGGAAGCCCAGCAGAACTCAATGCAAAACTCACAATTTCTAACAACCCAAAGAAAAGAGGAATATAACAAAGAAAAAAAGCAAAGGTTCTTTAAGAGTCATGATCAATAACATAAATCACATACTTGAAGACTGAACCCTCTCAGTAGCAAAAGAATGCCTTCTGTTGGTAGGAAAGAGGGAGAGGGCACCAGAGAGGTGTAACAGATCTGGGATGACTGCGGAAGTATTGCCAGTTCTGTGCACAAATCCATGTGGTTGGCCAGTATGGAAAGGAGACATGGGTCTATGCTCCCAATCAGGGAATTACATGCGTAGTAACACACCTGAGCAGTCTGTTTTGCAGCTAACAGCAGGAGAAATGAAGCTGTTACTCTGCTTGGTTCTGCCACTTTTTTTTTTTTTAATATTAGAAGCAACAGCACTTTCATGTCACTTCTATACACAGTCCAGTTGCTTCCTGTTGGATCAATGTTTGCTCTTTTTCTCCTGTTCCTAATTTAACCAATAAGTTGCAGGGCAAAAAAATACAAGAAATACTCTATACGGTTGAAAAACCCCACACGCCATGTTTTACTTTTCTGGGAGGCTAAAATACTAGAGTTAAAATGCCCATTGGACAGCCTTGGAAAAATGAAAAGTCAATAGCAATGAAAGGAGTGCGGATTTTTCTAAAGATGTGATCGAGTGTTTTCAGCTTTATCCTCTTTTTCATTTTGCTTTGCTTTTAGCAAAATTATGCCACTTTTTGAAGTAAAAATTGTTTTCTAGGATTATTTTAAAAATGTTCCCCTTTTTGACCATTCATTCCTTGTCCGGAATTCTTTAACTGCTTCAGACACCAAAAATACAAATGGCAAATGGAAAGTAATAACTGGTATGCCGCTTAAGAAAACCCCTGTGCTATAACATACGCTACTGAAAAGCATTACTATGTCATACCAATATGTATGGTATAGGAACCTGCACTGAATTAACTGGGTAGCAACACACCAGGAACATCCAAGATGATAAAAAAAAAATTTAGACCCTGGTTCTTAATGAGCTTTAGACAGACCAGTGCCACAGATGTCCATACATATGTACCTGTTAAGATATCTTTTCTACAGCTCCATTAGCTGCTCTGTAAAGAAGACATGAATTGCAACCAATGACTAATTTGCCAGGAATCTTGCTTTTTAAGACCACTGAATCAGAGCTCTGGGAATTGTAAGGGATCACACACAAAAGCATTTTCAAAAACGTCTCAAAGCCAGCATCATTTCAGGCTGAACAGCAGGTTCATCCTCTGATCCAAGTCTGTTACAGCGGAACAGTGCCAAACAAATGTCTATTAATATTCTGCCAGGAAGCATGAGTGGATGGGCTCTTGCATTACATTAAGTGAAGTGGTCAGGTTATAAGAGTTAGGCATCAGTCATGCAGTTCCTCCAAGTCAAGCACAAACCTCTTCACTCATCATCATGTGTTGTCAAATGCTTTTTTGCATCGCAATATTAAATACTAGTACCCTGGGGATAGGAAATGAATAGGCACAACATAGAAATTATGATGCATGCAATAATACCCTTTAACCCATTAACAAGTATGACCAAGCTTACTTATTCTGAGCTCTCTAATCATCAAGGCAAGAAGACATCACCAGCTACTGTATCACACTGACAGGACCTTCAACGGCAAGTGCGGTTCAAAGGTCCATAGGCAACACGAAAAGGCTTTGCCTTTTTATGTAAAAAACAAAGCTACCATGTGGCACAGCATCACACATACAATTAGTCAGGAAAGTTAATACAGTAGAAGCAGATGGTGGAACCATGTCAACATTTTCAGTGGGCACATCTCCCCTTACTCTCGAGTTGTTGTGAACTGAGGTCATGGGGGAGCAGCAGCAGATTGTCAATAAGCCAGACCACACCAGGGATCAACATTACCCTTTTACCTACCCATGTGAGGTACCAGTGTGCTCCCACCTCTATTGCCATAGCTCCCATCCTCTCTACCACATCCCCATGCCACAGGGTAGCACCATTAACCTCACTGCACACAGAGAGAAACTGAGGCAAAGAGACAGTCTCTGTCTTACCCTGGTTGTGCTGGGAGATGCTGACAAGGAAAGACAATAAAAACACACCTTCTGTGGCCCTTACACTGCTCATTTTGCTGAGATTTCTGCAGCCAAATAAATTACCAAATGCCATACAAATCACTTGTACAGCGCAAGTACACTTGTACAATGTACAATCACTTGTACATCACTCCAAAGTACTTTATAGATTCGCAAAGAGCAACTGCTCCTCTGATGCTTCTCACCTGCCAGCCCTAAAGCTCACCTAACACAGGACAGGAACAAAAGGCTTTTGTTCACCACCAATTGCACTGGATGCACAGAAAATGTAAAACCTGAACCACAAAGATCGCACAAAGAAATACAATACAGGAAACACTGATTCGATGACTTTGAAGTAACAGCCCTGCACACAGCCCTCAGAAAAAGTCTCCTCTGCTGTTGTTGTCAACGAGTTCTGCACAATTCTCTAGCTCCGTACTGCATGGATTTCAATGGTACCCAGGTGAGGATGGCAGGAGCTTTCAGCTTTGCAAGTAATTTAATTAAAATAAAATGAACAACCAGCAGTCACTCAAACTGCACGTATGCTCCAGTCACTACAGCTGCTGAATTCTGCAGCCCTCAGTCCAACCTGATTTCCTTTAAAGCTCCTGGAAACCCATTAATTAAAACACATTATTTACACCTTCCAGGGGCTTGAAACCATGGGATCCACTTGATGGAATTTATGCAATTACGTACAGTCAGTCCTAGCGATAGGCTCCATTCTTGCTCTTGCTCTCCTCTGCTCCCACACTCGGCCATTTCCTTCCCCCCAGCTTGTCCATGCAGTGCTGTTCGGCCTGGGCTTGCCACAGTGCTATCAGCTGCCATGGAAATGAGCAGGAGGCAACAAAGGAACTGCAAGTCTCTTGCTGGAGATGGAGGAGTTGCAAGGCGATAGCGCAGGAAGGCCAAGACAAAGAGAAACCAATTTGCCTGCTGCCTGTAAATGCAAACAACCCTCCCTCTTTGTGCAAGATGCTGATGAATAGACTTCTCCCCTGATTTAGAAATCCAAGCCCTTCCAGCCAAATGCAACCAGGCTAGGTGGATGGAGCATCCTGCCTTCAGTCCTTTGCAGCAGCCCATCCATTAGTGCTTGGTGGCACATCATTGTAATGAGGTGAGCCAAAAGCAAACCTGGAGGATGTGTAGTTTAACTTACTTAATAAGCAATACCCATGTCACTCGTACAGCAGCATCAGCTGCAGACAGATCTCTACTTTCAGGAGCTTTTCTTTTTTCACTCCATTAAGTAGTCATGCTCATCAGCGATTCCCTTGACTTTGTAAGAAAAAGGCATTTTAAAACATACATTAGAAAGTATGACTGACAAGCATAACAAAGTCTGCTGTGTCTTTGAACTGATTTCCAAAAAGGTGTTTTACAAGAATAAAGGAAAGATAAAGTTATATGGAACCATGAACTTTTTACTGCTTAAGGAGTCCTACATGAACACTACTGAAAGATCAAGTACCATAAGCCCAAGACATCCACATATATAATCCTCCCAATGATTATTACCTTTTTTTTTCCTTCTATGTGTTTCTCAGTTTTTTTCATGAGGCCAGTGACTTAGCTATGTAAAACCTATGGAAACCCTCTTTATTGAGCCATAAAAAGGAGAAAACTGTGAAAATAAGCCTCTATCAAAGCCTAATAGCTTTCTTCCAGCAATACAAAAGTGGATTTTGGCCTTATTCTCTTGTGGTTCATTCACAATAGGAAAGAAAGCAAAAAGCAGAGAAAGCATTTCTTGCACGATGCAGAAGCAGCTCTGCAGATTTCAGTCTGTAATTCCAAATACCCAGCCTGCCCACACCATGTCCTCAGCTGCTGTGAGAAATTACTTATCTGCTCTGAAGTCACTGTAGCTACTCCAATTCAGATTACATCTCAAAGCCTCTTTCACTGAGATGTATTGCAACAGCGCATTGGCATTATTTAAGTCCAGATATAAATGTACTGCAGAAGAGGTATTTTCACCACAAGCCCAGAAACACAGGACTTTGTATCAATATTTGGCTCCTGATTAAGTCTTTTGTCACTGTGATTTTTATAAGAACAGCTACAAACAGATTTGTAGGAGAGCAGTGACCATGAAAATGTCTCTGAGATTACTGTTTTATTATGCTTTCTCTCTTTTCCAGCATTGCCCATTCTGTACTGGGTCCTTACAGGTGATAAAGTACCAATACTTTCCACCTGGGACAGCCAGAATGAAATGCCAGACACTTTAACAAGAAAGTCAGCAATATAATTTTAGGCTGTTCAGAAGTAGAATTTGTAAAAGCCTAGCAATTTGAGTATGGAATCCTAAACTTGCAATACTTCAGTAATTTTCTGGGTCCCCTGCATCAACATACACTAAAACCATTAATCTATGTGTACAATTTTAATTCAACGGGATTTTAAGTTATCTTTTAAGTCTATTATAACACATATACTGTCGATATTGTGTGGCTACCACTGCAATACAGTGAATGATCTGTGGCCCCCAGCTAATCAGTACCCTCTAGAAATGAAAAAGTAGCATCAGAACCAAAAGGTGAGATTCAGAGGTGGAAATTCTGCCTCCAGCAGAAGGGACAGCATCCCCCAATTCAGCATGACAGAAATTAAGGAACAAGCAGAGGAATAATTTTCATATGCTCCTCCAAACTCTTCTCTAAATAGCAGCACAGGTAAGACCCTGTATGAAGACTGTGGCTACAACGTAAAGTTAAAATGTTTCATAACTACTAAATACCATCCAGCCCATCACCACCAGAATTGGGACTGGTGAGCAATATCAGAATTAAACATCCCCTCTACAAATGGTTTCCAGTCACCTAAGTGTTACCAAGACAACTCCAGCGACCAGAATACAAATTACCTTTGGGGTACCACGGTAAATTCCAGCACTTACCAACCCTGCATGCAAATTTAAATCACAACAATTTAAGTGACAACTGTGTACACAGCAGAAACTATTAAACTATCACAGGAGTCAATGGTACTATAGTCAGGAAAAATGTTACTGGAGGCAACAACAAAACAGAGCAAAAGGAGGAGGAGACACACACATAAAGAAGTTCAGCCTAGTAATTCGTGAGTGCCAGACGAGGGCTTCTCATTCCCTAGGAAACATCACTTTTTCTTTGAGTCCTCCTTGTCCCGGATATCAATTATAAGTAAGTCCCTATGTTGGGGCAAAACTTTACACATAAAGCCAGGCAGCTTAGGGTGCTGGGAGAAGCCTGGTTATAAATGACCGCGGAGATGTGCATTTCAATTGTTTTATTTCTGACAACTGCAAAAAAAGGAAGAAGAAAAGAAATATACCTTCTTTCACCTTTGGCACTGATGTGCCAGGCAATCTTAAAACTCAAGTGTGTGAAAGAAATGCTCTGGATGCACAAACTGTTCTGCAAAAATGCTGATAAACCAAGCACAGAGGTAGTTACATTACCAGCCTGAAAAATTAAGATAGTAAATAGCTTCCGCAAGTGTAACTATAAGGACTCAGGCAACATAACTAAGAATTTTAAGATGCATGACAAGCTCAGAGACTGAAATCTGAGAATGAGGGAGCAGTGGGAAACACTGAAAGCTGCGCTCCCTATTAAAGCTCATTAACACAGAAATTTTTTTATTCTGTGAGAATATTTTTCACTGCGAAGTCCCAAACACTTGACAACCAGAACAGTTAGAGCCAGATTTTCAGGGGTAAACTGGTGGTGCCCTCAATTTTAGGCTTCCGTCAGGAGGTAAGTTCATCTGAAGCTTCTCATGACCAGCAAGAGCCAAGACAGCCAAACTCCTTTCCTACCCTGCTGTGCCATCTTCACGCAGACTGTAATAAAAAACAAAAACCCAACCAAATAAGAAAAAAAAACCAACAAAACCCCCACAACACACACACCCTCAACAAAAACCCAAAGTCCTGTATTTTGGTGGGGGCATGCTAAACTGGATCCTTCAAGAGCAAACAGTGGGGCAAAAAGAATGAGAAAGATAGACAGACAAGTGAAATAAGCCACTCGGCTACCAGAGCACCAACAGCCATTTAAGTTATTTGTTTTGTTGGATATATGGAATAAATAAGATTTATTATTAGGCTCCATATTCCTCCAGCAAGACTCTTGAAATATTCCTGACAGGAAGTCGGGACCCTCTGGCAGCTTTGCAGATCCCCCACACAAATGAAAGCCAGCTCAGAAGTCCTGCTGTCTACAGCTCACACGGCTGCTTGGGAGTTCCTGAAATGTTCACACACCTTTATTTTTCCTCTTACAGTGACAGTTTATCAAGTGCTTGGCTACAAGAGGATTTACTGATTAAAGTATCAAGTGCAAGCAGCTCAACTGCAGAGCCAAAAGCAAGGCAATGTGAGCCTGACCTCTCTCTTCCACCTTTCCTTTTGCAAAGGTGAAGTCTTTTCTACCAGGTGAGTAAAGTGCATCTTTTAAGTAAAAAAATTCTCATTCTCCTGCCAGCTTAAATTGCTGTTGAATAGTCCATATGACCAGGCAGGAGCCTCTGTTAGTGTACGACAATTTGCCTGCTGGGACTCTCTGCAGCTACAGTCAGTTGAAATATTGATAATTCCACAGAAGACGACATGGGATACGACCTCCTGTTATTAGGCCCTTCCTTGCCCAGCTGGGAGCAATGGATTAAATTCCAGAAAAGTTTATTTCAAAAATCAAGACAAGTCTCTTCATGTCTGTACATTTAAAAACCCTCACAATTTATAGTATATGAATGTTCACAAAAATATTTTGTAAGGCCTATCACGTATGGTATTGGCTGGCCCAAGGATGTTGAAGTATGCTAATCAGAGGACTCCAATGGGTCATGGCACACAGTCATCCAAAAAAGTCTCTGTTATTTTGGGTCAAAGAGATGTCACAGAGACTAAAAAAAAAAAAAAAAAAAAAAGCTGTTTTCAATTCAAATCAAACTCATTTGTCGCTCCACTTGACAGTAAAAGAAGCAAACTGTATTTCCCCAAATTCTGTACACTCTGGAGCCTCTGCTGCTTGTGCAAGGAGCCAGGAAGAGCAGTTGTGCCAGCACACAGTGGTCATCATGACAGTAAGGGTGGATCTGACGGAAATTTAGGTTTTTAGTGACAACTCAAGAGAAGATAAAAATGGGATCTAACTGCCATGCTGGGCTACGTGAGCCCAATATTACTTGGACATTAAGCACAAGTAGGGAAGAGAAGAACAACAGAGTATGATAGTCATAAATTCTAGTGACGATATGCTGAACTAGCTGTGCTGTGCAGGCCTTCCCCTGCAAATCCCGCAGTTACTGCAGTCCGTGGTTTATCTCGCGTGGTCACCAGTACTAGGAAAGATGAATAGTAATTTCAGACCAAATTTGCTGAGCAATCACCCACCCCTTGATGGCAACATTATAATTAAAAATAATAAAAAACCTGGAGATACAGAACTCCAGTTTCCTGAAAGATCACTCCCAACTATTCATCATTGTCAGAAGCTGCCCACTGAGTGGACAAGCCCTACCAGACCCAGGTACAGGGCTTTCAAGGGGCTCAATATCTAGACCAGTGGGATCTTCAAAACCAGCCAATATCTTTCACGATCTTTTCATCTCTGAATCAATCCAGCAGCTGACTGAGGTTATAAACCTCAAAACTCCCTCAGTCTTTCCATCTCATAAACCATTTCTCTGCTCCTTCTCCCTCCCTTCCCATTTCAAATCAAGTTGTAAGTTTTAGCCCAAGCAATATAGTCTGGTCATGTCTCACACTTGCACTGATCATCTCACTTATGCCTGGTTTCATGAGACACTACACTTTACAGCAGGACTGAGTATAAATGGAAAGCTCATAACTCCCGATCAGATGCAGCTGAGTGGCCTGATGTGCTCTGCTGCAGTTCCTGGCCAGCCAAGTGAAACAAGACTCCCTGAAACCTTCTGACCATGTAGAATATGGGAGAAGCAGCTTGAAACAGCTCCAAGGATCAAACTGCATTCAGAAATGCTTTACTGCTGGAGTAGCCACTATGAGCAGGCAAGAGCAGGGGAGATCAATAGCACTGACCAGGGATGAACTCAGAAGCAAAATCGCAGTTTGACAAAAAGCAATTCCCACCAGACTCCCTAAGCTTGATGCACATCCACTGTAACTCCAACTCCAGCAAAACCACAGCAGGACTTAAATTTAGCCCTTTCTATGCTACCCCTTCAACAATCATACAGAATGTATACAGAATTTCTTTTTAGCAGAAACAACTGCTAAAAGACTGGCAGTTTACTACTGAATTCACAACCCATGGTTTCTTTAGAGTTTTTCTTAGCTCCTCCACTCTGAATTACATGCATTTACAGTCTGAGGTTCTGCATGCTTTCCCACTTACCTGTTCAACAGCCTCAGACCAAAAAATCTGAAGCCTCTGCAGTTCTGAAAACATGCTGCCCTTCAATAATTAGCTAGAGTTCTTCATAACGTTACTGAAGCACTCAAGCCAAAATAAAAAATAATTATTTCAGCATTGTCTTGAATGCAAGAATAAAATAAAATCTGCTTTCAGAGTACTCATCATATTCCAGGTGGCCAAGTGTGCACTGGCAGCTGGCACTGCAGTCACAGCAACACAGTAATTGAACACTCAGTGGTGTGCAATACAGGGATGTGGAAGAAGTCTAACCAGAAGAATCACCTCTTCTCCCTATGGTGGCAAGTCCTTCATTCTCAGACCAGAGCCACAATGGAGGCAGGAGGAGCTTCTGCTGCACATTCCCTCTGCAAGTCAGTACATGAAAACAATACAGAGTCCCTCACTTCTCTGTCAGGCCTTACAAACCAAAATAATAAAAGCCAAGTAGGAAGATGAAAGCGCACTATGCTCAGCCTTAACTTCCCTGCTCACCAGCCATTGCCCGAAGGCCACAGCACCCTCTGACTGTTTTGAGACAGGAGAGGTAAGGATTTTTCCTGGAGATCCTATTTCACACCATGGGAAGATGCTGTTCCTTCATACACGCAAACCAAAGACACTTCTAACTCACTGAGAGTTGAACAGGGCTGTAACATGGTGTAATAAATTAACCTGGCCCTGCTTGTAATCCAGCGCCAAGAATGTGACTAATTTTAGTACCAATTGGAGCTGATGTACAAAAGCACCAAGTGCTCCCTGCAAACTGAAAAATAAAGGCGAGACTTAACAGAATCAATTAAAATCTTAATTCTGAAAAGAAAAATAAAAAGGGCAGACAGAGATCTTCACGATCCCCTACTATGCGACAGCTACAAGGAACAGCTGTTAAGGAAAAGCTATGTGATGTGCCTCATCTCATCTCTAAATTACCAAGTGCTTGTTTTCCCAGAAGCAGAAGATGGGAATAAAGAAAAACAAATCCCTCAGAAAGCCTAAGAAAGTCAACAACTGCAAGTTACTATTGTTAAAAATAATTTTGTTCTAATGACTCTGTCCTACAGTACTTGGCATTGGTAAATTCAATCCCAATATCATTAATAAGTTGGTGACTTCTCCATTTTCAGTATATGTGCACATTTCTCCATTAGTTGTCTCTGGCAAAGGAAAGGGAACTGGAAAGGACAGAAAGGGAAGGGTCCATCTGCATGGGGGAAAAAAATAACTGCACACTGGCTTTGATGCTTTTTACTTCTCACACATTTCTTTGGCTGTTATGGGAAGAAAAATAAGCAAAATAATGAATATGTAGCTGAACCCATTGCCAAGACAATAGCAGCTCAATCCCAGGTCAGATAATCACCTAACAGGTACCCTGGACATGCATAGGGCAAATTATCATGGAATGAATTATTAGTGAGGACAGACATCTGAAAACAACCACACACACCTCCCCTCAAAAAAAGCTAACAAAAAACCCAAACCCCAACTGACATAAAATATGGAGCAAATGCAACTGGAACATTTAGAAAGCAGAAGTTTCTCAAAATGGCCATATGTTTAACAGTCCTGTTCCTTGAAACTATGACCACCGGCCAGCAGGCGCTTCCCTTCTGATAGACAGAGCCATTCACGTGTCCCGCAGAAGCAGGTAACAAAGACTGACCCATCCTCCTTCCTCCACCTTCAGCTCTTTTATTTTCTTCGGTTTTCTTTTTCACAGATCTGGCTCCATTCTTTTCCTTTTTTTTCCTCTCAGCTCTCGGTTTGTAGCATTATTATGTTTCACTTTGTTCCTGGGTCAGCTAGGTCCTGTCATACAATTCAGTTGGCAGGTGAATTTTAAATGGGTCAGAACTGGTAGTAAGCTGTTAAAATGAAAATAAGCTGATTATCCCTGGGAATAGAAAAGAACAGAGGGGACTTTCAGAGTATCTGTGTCTTCAGGTAACCTTTGTTATGTAATGGAGCTGCCTTACACTGATATTCCCCCCTCCCTCCCCGCCCTTTTTCCATGGAAGCAACTAAATCAAGATTTGCTAACAGTGGAATAGCTGTTTATCAAGGGATAACTTGGTAAATGCATATAATGCCTGGAAACACCATAGGACTCTCAGGCTGTGAGAATCATAACCTCTGGGTCCTGCACCCACAGGGGTTGTGCTCATTGCATATGCAGGACAGGGGCCCCTCACAGTCCCTATAAGGCTGCTGCATAGTGAGCAAGGACCAGACACAGGTCTAAGGCCACGACACACAGAAGTGCCCAGATCCAAATTAAGGTCTAACTGTGACCTGTCCTGCACAGCAAAGACCTACTGGTTTGCTGTCAGTCTCCTGAAGACTATATTTGACTCTCCCCTAAAGCCAGATGCACTATGTACAAGGGCACAGAGTTATTTTGGAGACAGATGAGTTTATAAATAGTTGCTTAGAAGTCTTCAGGCTCATGCCAGTTCTCTGTGAAAATCAAACACAGGCTCAAGATTTAGATCAAACCCTCATAGTCCTTCTCCACAGGTCATCCAAGGCCAAGTGGACACCAGTCACTAATATTTAAAACATAACTGATGATGGCTGCTTATGGGACACTTCAAAATTATATCCTCTCAAGAAATCCTCACTGATCAAAATCCAAATCAGAAGACAAACCCCTCGCTCAGATGGAGAGCAAAATCTGGCCTTCTGTGTTTCAGATGCAGTAAAACAAGAAAAGTGGAAAGCAGTAGACACCTGCTGTTGCCCTTGCAGTCACAGTCCAGTTTTCTCTGCACCAGCTTTTCTGCTTTGAGATCAGAATGGTTGACAAGTTTTTAAATAGCAGAGCAATAGAAAATCTGCAATTACTTCAGCTTCAGGCCTGTCCTTAGAGATTCAGTGTTATCTAAAAACTAATAAAAACATTCAGAACATACACAACAAAATTACAATTTGAAATATTTTTTCATAGTCAGCAATAAGAGACTACTTAAATTTGATTTACGTAAACATAAAACAGTGGAAAATATACAGCCTGCAGTGATATTTCCATCTCCTTCCCAATCACCACCTTGAAAAGTATGTATTGTTTTCTGCTTTATTTTAATTAATTCTTAAAACTGGATATTTGTCAGGTTTTATTGGTTGTTTTCACTGGTTTCCATGCAGAAAAGAGGCTACCAAGGTGAAGCTTAGTTTGTAGCTTAGTCCTTTTATTATTAGTATACATTTTTTGTGATTTTCTTTTATAAATCAATAAAATATTTTATAACAATAAAAGTGAAAAAGAAACAAAAAAATAAAACTTCCCTCTAACCTGCAAAGGCACAGCAGAGTCCTAAATCAGTGACACCTGAGGTGCATTACATTTGGCTGAACCCCCTTTCTGTGGCTGCAATGCCCATGGCTTGTTTCCTTCTCTGGACCCCAAGTATCCCCAGGAAGAAATCCCAACGCAAGGTGAAACAAGTATGTGAGCACACACACACCAGCCCACAACCTCTACTCTTCTAGTGCAATGTGTTGCCAACTCCAAAATAAGCTAGAAGGGGGGGGAGGAGGGGAAAAACAAAACAAAAAAAAAAAAGGGACTCAAGCCAGTCTCTACATCCACACACACACCCCCTTTCCTTGCCAGGATTCATATGTAACCTGTCAGTTGTAAAATCTGCTTTCTGCAGGGACAAACCTCTGGAGCAGCTACATCCCAGATGTCTCCAAGCTGACCACTCTGACAACAGCCACAGCCACACTCATCAGCTCTCATGTCCCAACCCAATGCTGTATAGTGCTGGACAGAAGCACAGTAAGATGACATTCCCACACTGTAGCGTTTTGCAATCTGTGTTATGAGAAGATAATAAATCAAGAGCATCATAACATCACATTCAAACAGTGACAATGCTACCTACCTTCCCCCTAGTGTACCTATAAATCACACCCCCCCTTCCTGGGGTAAGGGTAAGAGACATTACCAGGAAGCTCCCTAGGCTAGTAAAAGGATCCGATTATTATCCACGATTATCCACTAGTGGTTGTTCAGGTTGGCAGTGATGAGGTAGCTGAGAGAGGCGCAAAGACAATCAAAAAGGACTTTAGAGAATTGGGGCAATTGCTTGAAGGATCAGGAGCACAGGTAGCATTTTCCTCCATCTCATCGGTAGCCAGGAAACATACGGAAAGGAACAGAAAGTCCCATCTCATTAACATGTGGCTCAGAGGCTGGTGCCAGTGGTGGAATTTGGGGTTTTTTTGATCATGGGGCAGTTAACATGGCCCCAGGCCTGCTGGAGACAGATGGTGTTCACCTGTTGCAAAGGGGGAAAAGGATTCTGGCTCAGGCGTTAGCAGGCCTCGTTGAGAGGGCTTTAAACTAGATGCAAAGGGGGAAGGGGATAAAAACAGGCTTGCTAGGAATGAGCCTAGGGGTGGCATACCTGTGTTGGAAAAGAGATCAATAGATCAACTGAATTGCATTTATACCAATGCATGCAGCATGGGCAATAAACAGGAGGAGCTGGAAGCCATCGTGCGCCAGGGAAACTGTGATGTGGTCGCCATCACGGAAACATGGTGGGATGACTCGCACAACTGAAGCACTGCAATGGATGGCTACAAGCTCTTTAGAAGGGACAGGCAAGGAAGGAGAGGTGGAGGGGTAGCCTTGTATGTTAGAGAGTGTTTTGACTGTCTAGAACTCAATAACAGTAATGATAAGGTTGAGTGCTTATGGGTAAGGGTCGGGGGAAGGCCAATAAGGGAGGCATCCTGGTGGGAGTCTGTTATAGACCACCCAACCAGAATGAGGAGACAGATGAAGTACTCTAACAAGCAGTTGGCTGAAGTCTCACAATCTCTAGCCCTAGTTCTTGTGGGAGGCTGCAACTTACCAGATATCTGCTGGAAATTAAACACAGCAGAGAGAAAGCAGTCTCGGAGGTTCCTGGAGTGTGTGGGAGATAACTTCCTGATGCAGCTGGTAAGCGAGTCAACCAGGGGAGGTGCCCCACTGGACCTGCTGTTGACAAACAGAGAAGGCCTGGTGGGTGATGTGGTGGTCAGAGGCTGTCTTGGGCTCAGCAACCACGACATGAGAGAGTTCTCGATTCTTGGAGAAGTAAGGAAGAGGGTCAGCAAAACCGCTACCCTGAACTTCAGAAGGGCAGACTTTAGATTGTTAAGGAGTCTGGTTAACAGAGTCCCTTGGGGAGGCAGTCCTGAAGGGCAAAGGAGTCCAGGAAGGCTGGATGTTATTAAAGAAGGAGGTCTCAAAGGCACAGGTGCAGGCCGTCCCTGTGTGCCCTAAGTCAAGCAGGTGGGGGAGAAGACCGGCTTGGCTGAATAGGGAGCTTTGGCTGGAACTCAAGGAAAAAAAGGAGAGTTTACTGCCTTTGGAAGAAGGGGCAGGTGACTCAGGAGGACTACAAGGATGTTGTGAGGTTATGCAGGGAAAAGATTAGGAAGGCGAAGGCCCAGCTGGAACTTAAACTGGCCGCCACCATTAAAGATAACAAAAAAATGTTTTTATAAATACATCAGTGACAAAAGGAGGGCCAGGGAGAATCTCCCTCCTTTGTATGATGCGGAAGGTAACCTTGCCATAAAAGATGAGGAGAAGGCTGAGGTACTTAATGCTTTCTTTGCTTCAGTCCCACAGCATTCTCCTGGAGAAGCTGGCTTCTCACGGCTTGGACAAGTGCACTCTGCGCTGGTTTAAAAACTGGCTAGATGGCCGAGCCCAGAGAGTAGTAGTGAATGGAGTCAAATCCAGTTGGCACCCAGTCATGAGTGGTGTTCCCCAGGGCTCAGTGTTGGGGCCGGTCCTGGCCAATATCTTCACTGATGATCTGGATGAGGCGATTGAGTGCACCCTCAGTAAGGCTGCAGATGACACCGAGTTGGGTGGAAGTGTCGATCTGCTTGAGGGCAGGAAGGCCCTACAGAGGGACCTGGACAGGCTGGATTGTTGAGCTGCAGCCAATGGTATGAGATTCAACAAGGCTAAGTCCCGAGTCCTGCACTTGGGTCACAACAACCCCATGCAATGCTACAGGCTTGGGGAAGAGCGGCTGGAGAGCTGCCCAGTGGAAAAAGATCCAGGGGTGTTGGTTGACAGCCAGCTGAACATGAGCCAGCAGTGTGCTCAGGTGGCCAAGAAGGCCAACAGCAACCTGATTTGTGTCAGGAATAGTGTGGCCAGCAGGAGCTGGGAGGTGATAGTGCCCCTGTACTCAGCACTGGTGAGGCCGCAGCTTGAGTACTGTGTGTGGTTTTGGACCCCTCACTACAAGAAAGACATTGAGGTGCTGGAGCATGTCCAGAGAAGGGCAACAAAGTTGGTGAAGGGTCTAGAGAACAAGTCTTATGAGGAGCAGCTGAGGAAACTGGGGTTGTTTAGACTGGAGAAGAGGAGGCTGAGGGGAAACCTTATCACTCTCTACAACTACCTTAAAGGAGGTTGTAGCGAGGTGGGGGTCGGTCTCTTCTCCCAAGTAAGAAGCGATAGGGCAAGAGGAAATAGCCTCAAGCTGCGCCAGGGGAGGTTTAGGTTGGATATTACAAAAAACTTCTTCACCGAAAGGGTTGTCAGGCATTGGAACAGGCTGCCCAGGGAGGTGGTGGAGTCTCCATCCCTGGAGGTATTTAAAAGAAGGGTAAATGTGGTGCTTGAGGATATGGTTTAGTGGTGGACTTGGCAGTGATAGGTTAGCGGTTGGACTCAATCTTAATGGTCTTTTCCAACCTTAAACAATTCCATGATTCTATGATTCCAGAATATGTGCATATCTAATTTGATAGATTCAAAAGGTCAAAACTTTACCTGCATTTACTTTAATGATATTCATATATTAATAAAACCTTCTAGGAATCACCCACTTGCTCCAGGTCCTGCCACAGGGATGGGCAGCCAGGGCAAGCCAGCTAGGAAATTATTATGTATTCCATGTCAAGGACAACAATTCAAAGTCATACACAGAAAAAAAAGATGCTAAATAAGGTAATGTCTTAATAGTTCTAATTTAGCTTTAAAATAACCATTTTTATTTCAATTTATGTGCATTATACAACATTAGAATCTCCCGTTTGAAGACATACAGCCCTTTATTCAAAAGTATTAAGATGCTCTAGAAATCTTCCCAAATAGATTGTAAGGTGCAAGCAAGAAATCAATCTACCTGCACAGAAAATTCAGCTGCTTCTAATCCATTTAAGAGGCCAAAGCACCAAACAGCCTGTGGAATTGGAATAATATACCATTCATCTGAAACTCTGAGAAAATATCGATCCCAAAGAGTCAGTTCTCTTTCCTCCTCCAGCTGCATGTATTGGAGAGCCAACACCTGCCACAGTTTTACGCTCTTTTGCCAGTATGAAGGAATATTGATGTTTGCCCAGGGGAATGGATTAAAAAAACAGAGACACACAAACAATGTTTAACTTTAACGGCATTTTCTAAAATTACCTTTTTTTTAAGACTCCCTTAGAAAATAAGTAACTAGTTCATCCCTGATTAGTTTGAAAGATTTAATGCAAAACGTGGCAGAAGGCAGCATGACAAATCAGATATTAAGTATAAACAAAAGCAAGCAGCCAACTTTTCGGGCAATGTCTTATCCAAACAGCATTATACAGCTGCTAACAGTTGCAAAATGCTTTAAACTTTAGCATCGAGGATGGTCACCACTTTGTGTGACAGCACTGCCTATACCCTAAAAGGGAAACAACTCATTAGCAGAAAACATAATACTTGAAAAGTTTTAACCTGCTTGCTGGAAATCAATATTCTAGCATGTGTATGCTTGCACATGCACACATATCCACACACATACATAGTCGTTAGGACCTTAACGATCCATCCTCAGTTATTTGGAAAGTATGCAACTCTTCAACTGCTACAACCATCTATATAGCAGAAATATACCTTTCCAACCATCCTCAAGCTCAGGAATATTACTCATGTGGTTACATATCTCTGCTTTCCAGAAGATATGATTTACTTACGAGCCAATAAACACATACAGGGGCACTGCTTATAATGCTCAAGTGCCTGTTATTGCTTACTTATTCTAAGATTGAGTGGACAACCTCACGACCAAAGGATGTACATATGATATGCGGAGAACCTCCCAGTTACCCTGCGGCTCCCACAACTTGGAATACCCCCCTAGCCACTTTTGCAGTGTCATTCTCTGAAGAATGGAAACCTGTCCTCCGCTCAGTTTTCAAAACTCACTCAAACAGCTGTACAAAAAACAAGACAGGACTGAGCACGTAGGAATATTCAGTCTTTGTGACACCCCGTCAGAAACTTTACTGGGGTCCTACGAGCCATGCTAGCAGGCTATCCTTCTGCAGCACCGAAGGCAGTGAACAGTCTGATTTTTAACAATACAAATGAGTCGAATTGATACATTACATTTTCAAAGCTTGTTTTTTTAAAAGAGCTGCCAGAAGCCTTAGCCTACTACTAATGGCAGCAAGTAGAGCTGCCAAAGAACACCAAAGAAATCAGATTTCACTGGAAATCTGGGAAAGTCAGGGAGACCTGAAGTTAGTGCTTCCTCCTCCCTTGCTTCCATCAATGGATGTACGCTAGTACAGCACCGATGGCAAGGATTGCCAAGCCCAGCTGTAGCTGTAGGCAGCACTTTATGAAGACAAGTAATACCTGAAGCTGGTTTCAGACTATGTGCTCCATTTTGACCACCCTCTCATCCATTTGAAATTGCAGATGGGAATCCTGCTCCTTAGTAAGAAAAATCTTTCTGACAGCAATATTGAACTAGGAAGCATCTGGTCTGCCTTCCCCTACCCTAATCTCATGGGAACAGTAGCTACCACTCAGTAATCTGACCTTTTGACTGGGTTGTGCTTGAATTATTCTGGTAGGCTCACCCTTTCAACCCATCTCCTGCTTTCAGTTCACCTTAATTTATTGCCTATTTCCATAATATGCTCCTTTGGTGACCTGTGTATAAACTTATCGCTTGTCACTTATACAATTCAACATTTTTTTTTCCAGTATGAAATACTTTCATATTTACTTAGCATCTGCATAGTATTTTGGACTAAAAAGCTCTCACTTCAGATATCCCAGGTCTTATCCTAATGTTATGTTTCCTTCTCATTTGCCTTGTAACGTTTGCAAGAATGAATCATGAAATTAATAAAACTCAAGTTACAATATTGCTTTTGTTACTGTGCTTGGAATAGACAGACCTTATCATCACAATGTGCTGAGCCACCCTAATAGCTGTCAGGACATCATAAACTCACCATGCTCAATATCACACACCCATTCTTAAGTAAGGCTGAGGTTTCTCCAAAGCATCACTTGAGATGGCATTGTCCTAGAAACACTTCCTATGAAGAGTCAATACCAATGTCAAAGCCAAACAGGTTTAATTCCACTCCTAAGAATGTTCTCCACTTTCAAGACACTCATTGGAAACATTTACTGAACTGTTCCCTCTAACTCACAGGACATTCTGAGCGAGTGTGATAGACACATTGCCAGCAATGGCTGCTGCTAGCAGAAATGAGTGATGTTTAGACTTTCATGTCCCACTAAAAACTAATATAAATTATGAGTTTGTGTACACCTACAGTGTATCACATTCACTGGTCTGTACTTCTGAATCTGTAAATTGATCGTTAATGTAGCACCAAGGCCACATTCGTATCTTTACTGTAGACTTGGATGGCACAGCATCTCATATCAGAGCAGTAAAAATCATTCCTCAAAGCAATCAAGCAAATAAACATGTTTCACAGAAGAGATCAGACCCCACCATGATCCAGCCTTATTGATGCATATTAGCTCAAATTTGGAGCCACTCACCTCTCTCTCCTACCCCCTTGCCACACAGCATGCATAGCACACACTTGTGCATAGGCACTGAGAGCTTTATGATACTGTACATGGCAATGACCAGCTAAGTTTAAAATACAGCCACAAGAATCTATAGCAAATAAACCACAATGAAATTCTGGGCCTGTCAGGGTGAGTGTTTAGATTGTCTCAGGCGTAGCATGAAGCACACAGGAAGCTTCTGTGTTTTACCTTCTTTCTAAGGGGTAGAAAGCTTCATTTTATTACCTGCCCTTGAATAATTATAACTATTTGCTCAATGGTCCAGCACCTCAGCACATGAGTAAGACTAAAACTTTTTCCTAGTGACTCTCCACTGACTTCACTAAGTTTTATTACATCTAGATCTCAGACTGGCAGAAGTGTGAACAAACACGAGTCTCATGTTCTAGGTCCAGGCAGCCCAGAGACTCCACTTTAAGCTGGCTCTGATCCCAACAACATCAACTAAATCACTTAACCTCTCTTCGTTTCCTATCTTTCATCTGAAACATTAACACATACTTCACAGCCCTGATTAAAAAAATAAAAATCTATTATTTAAAGTTTGCACAGTGCTTTGAAGATGAAAAGGCCTATGTTTTGTCACTAGGACGGCGGCTTCAACAGAGAAATGTGGTTTATTTTCCTCAGGAAATTTCTGCCATTGAGTTCTGTTTGAAGAATGTATTTATCTAGAGAAAAATCTACTTTATATGAATAAAAGTATTGTATTTAACAACATGGCGGGGGGGTGGGGGGGAGGGAAGGAGCCACGGCACAACAGGAAAAGATCGTGGACATTAAACATTGGCAGGATCAGAAAACTGCATTGTCTCTCTAAAGCACCCTGGAGATTTAGAGGATTCCTGGAGTGTTCCTACGTGTCCATGGCAGAAGCCAGAGCAGGAAGCTGTCAAAACTCTGAGGGTCCTAAGCTTCAAGAAGAGCTTGCCTTTTCCTTAGTTCCCCTCACTTGATACTTGCATTAATAACATAGCAGACCTTCACTGTGAAGTCAGAACCTTACTTCCTGGTGTCAATAGAGACTTTCTGTTTGGATGAACAGTTCTTGCTCCCTAAGAGGGTTTCAGTTCATCAAAGCTGCATCAGTATGTATTGCCATAATAAAGTGCATGTTGCAGAACATGACCAAAAGGAACATCTTATATACTTTCTTGAATTCTTGCTGGTCAGAGGCTTATGACAGCTGGGGCCTGAAGCAAGGCAGCTACATGGATCTAGATTTGTCTGTTGTTTCCACACACTGACCCAGTCCTACCACACAAACTGCCAAGTTTATGCTACTTTCACAAAATATGACATGTGATTTTTTTTTTTCCTTTTTCCCTTTATTTCTTTCAAAGAGTGGGGTTGTTTTAATTTTGTTTAATTTGTTGTGGCTGCTGGCATGTGTGAGGAGAGCAGCATCCCAGTCACAATAGTTTTGGAAGCTGGATTCATTGTATTGTGATGGTTGCTCAGGGCTCTCTCTACATTTTTTCATTTCTTTGGCAGAGCTGCAAGCAGTACAATGTCAGAAGACAAATTACAGAGGCATTTACCCAGTTCTGGGGCTTGTCGTTTGCTATTCAGCCTTGACTGAACTGGCACGATGTACTGAGTTTGCTCCACTGCTTGTGGGACAATTTTCTTGGCACTACAAAGAGACTCATCATCATATTTTTGGACAAATGCACTGTGCTCAACATACCAAACTATTTTAGGCCACCACCCTAGTCAACATAAACCAGCATAGCTTTATGGAAATGAACACTGCTGCTTACATTCACTGCTGCTAAGGATTCAGCCCTCTAACGTTGTATCACTTTGAGAACATGGCTTTTAAAAAATACAGTGTGTACAGTGTGTTTACTCCTGTACAAGCTTTAAAATAGTCATCATAAAAGCTTTCAATACAATAATAAACCAACACCATTCACACAAAAGCAGTATGTGAACTCTGTCAGCTTATAAATAATGAGCACATACAATACATATGCTGCTACCAGGTATATTTGTAAAATCACCCACAGCTCAGCAATGGCAGAAGTCACTCTGGGGCAAGTCTACCAGAGCAGCCCTCTTCATACCCAGTAACCTGACTTAATCTCACATCTCACAAGGTGTTAGTTCTCCTTCAGTAGTCTTCTTGCCCCTAATTCTCTTTCCTTTTCCCCCAAAGCATTTTTCCTCTATCACAACAGCCATTTCAGCATCTGACTTCAACTGTTACTGTGAGAAATTCTTTTACTGCACCATTTCCTGACTATGTAAGATACAGGCAGGTACCTATTTCACACATAACCAGCCTGGTCACCTCTCCCTGTCAGTTCTTGGGTTTCATGCTCCACACCTTGAGTTTGAGAGAGATTCACTGAAATATTAGCCAAACTGCTTGAGCTTGTTCACGGACTCACAGCTTCACAGGAAGACCTTTAAAGCAAAAAGGAACCTATTTTTTATGTTTAAATGAAATATGTGAGAAATGAGACAGTAGAAACAAAGGCTCACATTCTTCCTCCTTCCACATATCTCCTCCCATTTGACCTTTCCTGCACAATCAAAGCAGTGCTGCAACTAAGGCTGTGACAAGATACCAAGCATCAGAACAAGGATTTAACTCACTCTCAAAGTGCAATGGAGCTGTGGAAAATCTCTAGGCAGATGCTGTTATTTTAGGATCCAGCTCTTTTATCCCTAAAACCATTCAGAAGCAAGGAGAACATATGTCACAGCACTTCTCTCAGGGAAGACGGGATTCCTCCTCTCCTACCGCTGTGGAGTCTCCCCTAACCCATGAAGTGCTGTTTGGGCTGATTGAGAAAGGAAAATTCCAAGCAAAATCCCTCCTCCTTTAGAACAGAAGAGGAAACAAATATAACAGAACTTTCAGTCTAGATGCCAGGGTTCCTACCAGCACTAAAAAAATGCTTTTGAGAACTAGCCATACTCCTAGTCCAATGACAAGATACTCAGTAAAGCCCTGAATGCCCTCACAGGAAAGGTTTGGGTGGGAAATGAAATTAAAAACATCTGTGGAGATATAATGGATCAAATCAACTGTGGCAAATGCAGTTCTGCAAATCTAAGGTGAGCTACACTCCCTTATAGTAGTCCTGTGTTCATACCCATGTCAAGAAATCCCATCAGGCGTGCAGTCCTAATGCAAGAAAACACATTTTCTCAAAGATGCAGCACTATAATTCACTTCAACGCCTTTCCTAATATGCTATAAGGTTCTGGAAATTATTCCTTGAACAGGTTAATTCATTAAGTGGTTGGAATACTTTCCATTCTTTGCTTACACAATTAGTTTGTCCTGTGGTTTTGCTTTAATGATTATTTGTATAAGGTATTAAGTTGACTAGTAACAGACAATTTAAAGAAAAAATAAATTGGCTAAATCTAGTCAAGTTAAACTAGGTTTCTGCACCAAACATGGAAACATAATGCAATTCTGCTTCCTTTCACCACCTTTTTGATGGATGGTGGTATTATGTAATAGGGATATTATGGAGGAGGATAAACCTTGCATTAGCACAATACGACAGTGCATGACGGCTTCAATAAAACGGCTGCATTGCTCACTCTGGAAGTAAAGAGGAAGACCTGATCTTAGAAGGAAAAAATCATTACAGGTTTTAAGAAGGAACAATCTAGCTGGGGATTCAAAGCAAGGATAACGGCCACTGGCTTCATCTCCCTTTACATGGAAAGGCTCAAAATTAGCCATGTCTGCATTATCTTTCAAGCTCTCTGTAATACTAATACAAAAACACAGGGATTAGCAGAGAACTTGGTTTTAATGTCAACCTCTCATTCTCTGTTCTCTTCTGTTCCACCCTCCCAACACCCCCATTTGCCCAAGTCGTTCAGTCCCTGTATGCTGTCCCAGCCCAGCATGGTAACAGCTCTTGGCAAAGATTACCCTTACCCCACGCCTGCTGCATGACCTCCTGAACTACAAGGTCCTAACTCTTCATGACAGTTGCCTTGGGGGATGCCTCCATAAAAATTAACAGTTCTTAATCACCAACAAATCTGTTAGGTTCCTAGATCCCACGTGTATGGGTGTGCGCGCACATGTATGTACATCAGAAAGAAAGAATCTAAGAACAACATTTCCTGATTTTGTTCTTTACTGAGACATAGCCACTGGAGACATTTCTGTTTGTCTGGGCAGCACTAAGACAAAACATCAAGTAATGCAAACATGCCAGCTCTTCTTAGTTTTAATCCTTTTCCCAATTCTTTTTTCTAATCTGTAGCATCATTTTGCACCTAAGTGAACTCTAGCAACACCACGGAGTCTTTCTTGCACAAAATATTAAAATAAAGGCTAAATCATAGAATTTAGGAAGGAAGTGCTGAAGATCAAAAGATAGAGAACTGCACTACTGACTCAGAGGCCAGAAAATGGTCCTGAGACTTCAGCAAGCCTGAGGGGACCTCAACAGAGTAACGCTAACAAGGATGTTTTCTGAATTACCTGAAGGAAAACAAAGTTCGGAGGCACTGGGTCTTTAGCTGAACAAGTCTAAGACCCAGGATATCTCCTCATCCCATGCAGGAAGGGGAGGGTGGGGGGCACACACAGAATATCCTACTTTCTAGGAAATGACAGCTGCAAACTGTAATGGGAATTATGCTGTTTGCGGTCTCCAACGTTTCATCTTCACAAAGAAGAGCTTGCTGCTACACAAACTCTTTCCTATGCCAGGGATCTCCCAGTCTTTCAGAGACCATCTACATTGTCACTGCCATGAGACAGCGACCATCACTTCTGTGTCATGCACATCCACAGTGAATAACAACTACAGCAAGCCAGTCTCTCCCCATCAGACTGTGTGCACATATCCCAGGTTGAAAGTCTCATTTTCTTATCAGAGTCTATTTTCCTTCAGGCTAAATCCTTCACCATCTTTTCTCTGACTCCTGCCATATGCAAATGTCAAAGGGTCATATACAAAACAGTGAGATGGAAAGGAATGAGGACGGAAGCATCTACTACCAGAGTAGCGCTGCCTGCAGACTCTCAGTCCTGGACAATAGGGGTTTTCATCCTTGCTGTCTTTCAGCATAAAGCACTATGCAAATATACAATGATAGGAGATCCCAAGATGTAGATTTTAATGACTGGCTTTCACTGGGATCCTGATTATGCTTTGCTTGCAGTGCTCGTCTTGTTTGGAATAATGTCACACCATTTTCCTGATAAAGAAAAGGAAGACTGCTGATCATCTGGATTCACTGAATCTCAGAAAATACAGATTTTTCTCTTCCAATTCAAAGATGTATCAGTGACAAACTTTCTAGCAGCTACTCAGGGACTTAAAAGAGCAGTTAAACTTCCACGCTTAACTATATCGTTTTCCTAAAAAGATTTTGTGGGCCCCCGTACCATTTGTGTATTTGGAATGGATTTCCACACTTTTGAACTGAAACAGATGGATATTAAGTGACAAAAATTTTCATTTAGCAATCACAGATTCCAGAGTTTTGAGGACTAATTCAAAAAGTACCAAAGAAGCCATGACAAGGCCAACACTCTTGCTGTTTGTGCTGGGTCATGTCAGGAGCTCGCTCCCAAAAGTCGGCCATCCTCCATGAGACTGAACTTCCCAATTTCAAAACTCAGGATTGTTTTTCCTCCTGGACTTCCCCCCTTCCTCTTTGCTCCAAACACATACATGTTTACACATCAGACATAAGCAAATGGGAGATTGTCATGCCTTCTAGAGGTTTGAAAGGACAGAAATAAAGAAAAATAATATTTGCAACTGCTCAGACACTGTGGTCTCACAGGCTGAGGCACAGGCTCTTTTCATTGCATTTTATGCCAGAATATTTCTCTGCCTAGCTGGACAGGCTGAATTAGCACAGAGATGCCATGTCTGCTCATCAGATGAGCAACAGCCTGTTTAGCCAGCGTAATTTTACCTTGTTTCACTGTGATCCTAAAAGGCCTTCATCCTTCCTACATAATCTCCACGAACACCACTTCTGGAGACCCAGTTGCCTTCTAGTTTCCTATTTCAGTGCCTTTTCTGCCAACCTTCACACCTGGGATGGGCAGGCTTTACACCAGCAATATGCCCTCACTGTTGCCCCCTTTCTTCAGGGCCAGCACCAGGGCAAGAGTTTCCCATGAGTGCTGGCTACCATCACCCTAGAAGGGATCATCCTCCTCTTTGAAATAAAGCTTAATGAGGAAACAGCTTCAGTAAAGGCTGATTGGGGCTACATAAAAGGCCTTTGAAAAACATTCAAAGATCCTTGTGAAAATTACATATCTCCAGCTAACAGATACAGCAGCTGTCCTAATGCACTTAAATTCACCGTGGGTAGTTAGGGCTCCTTCACTGACACTTAAGCCAATGTTTTATTTCACATTTGTTGCACAGTACGTATGCACACACTAGGAATCATCCCACAGCACTGACACACAGATGTGCAATACCAGTGACACACTTGTGTCCTTGGATCCTCAAAGTCTCCAAAGGAAGAGACAAACACCACCAGGCTCTAGTACTTGCTTCCTTATGGAGTAATATAGAAACCTGTAGATCCCCAGACTCTCATGGGAATGCCAGGTGTGGAAAAATCAGCAGCACTCCCAAGTGGAGGGACATGGAGGTGACTGCCTCTCACAGCTGCCCAGGATGACTTTACCCCCCAGGCCACTGGCTTTGAATAATGTGACTGGGTCTTTGAAAAAGTCTCCACAAGTTTAAGAGCAAGTCAGACTGAGAGCAGCTGTAGAGAAGAACAGAAAAAGGTCTATTTCTCAGGAAGATCAGCCTCTTGTACAGGAAGGACAGGGTGTCCAGTGTGCCAGAGACATGTTCTTTGCCAAAATGCCAAAAAGAAGCCATAGAAAGTTGTAAATCAGTCTGCCAGTTTCACAAGCATAAAGTGACTCCAAAGCTAACCCTAGATTACAAAGAATTACTTTTCTGTTTGTGTTAAGCAACCCGTCTCCAACAACACTGAAAAAAGCTCACTATTTAAGCAGCAAGTGTTGGGACCACCTGACAGTTATCAGCAGAGACAACAACAGTTAAAATAAAAACCAAGTATAATTAAGATGAGGCAAGCACTTTGGTTACAAGTTCTGCATTCTCCCCCCACCCCAGAAATAGTATGTTTTCTACACAGATAAACAAGTATTCTGGTTATGGCATGCATTAAGGAACTGGGGGGGTAATCAGACCATGGAAATCATAAAGCAAGTTAAAAGCAAAAAGTTTTCAACATCCTGACACAAGAGGAAATATATAGAAGTCTAATTAGCACTGACCACTGCACGTTAGGCTTGCTATTTCCCAAGGGGCTTGACATTTTGGATGCTGTGAGAACACTGAGAATTATCAGCTCTTGCAGAAAGAACTGTTGTTAAAATCTAAAACCCACTTTGAAATAAAGGCTATTTGCACAGCATTAAAATAATATCTGGAACTGTCAATCTGGGCTCAGTGGGAGCAGAACTACTTGGCACATGAACCTGCCAAGTGATGTACTGTGGAGATTTTTGAAAAATGTTGCCTCGCATCCTTCCACCCATAGCTGAGACTACCAACACAAGCAGAATTGCATCTACTCCAGGGCAGCCACTACTATCTGACCTGTGTCTCTCCACCTGCCTTCAGAAAGTTACCTTTGCAATACATTTGGCCACTCCTGACCAACAAAAAAATTCCTACAAACCCCAAGCACAACTTACTTTTTCAAGTTGTTTTCCATTAATGTCTCCTACAGGGAGACATCTACCTCTACAGGATAAACAAACCACCCTGCAAGCTGCAGCACAGCCACAGCTAGTCTACAGGCAGGCAAGGCACACAAAACTGCTTCTTCCAATTATGAAGAGGAAATTTCCAAAGGATTTCCTCTGGATGGCAGCTGAAACTGCCATTATCCTGTGGGCAATATCAAACCTCCTGGTTCCTTGGGAGGGTTTTCTCTAGAGCAAATGCACTAGATCATGTTGTATTTCATCCCAATGATGTACAGCATCCTTCTCTCTGCCCTGCCTGATGCTGTCATCACCTCTGATCCACACTGAATGTGGGCATCAACGCCTTCACACAAGTCTTGCTGACCATGTCATCCTTTCACTGCGTTTTTGCACCAAACAAAAGTTTCCTCTCCTCCTTTTAATGCTTGGCTATCAGACTGCTTACCGGAGTCTCCTCATCTCTCTTGTCTACTCCAATCTGCCAACAAGTCTAAGGATCTTCAATACCATTTTCTGTGTTTCCTCATTCCCAGAAAGCCTCCATTGAATGGCTGCCCACTATAGAACTTCCATTCAGATCTCTCAGAAAGCCCCACAGCACTGAAGAGAAACCTTGTTTGGGAGTTTGGCCACTTCAAACAGGAGTTGTCATCATGATCAGCAAACTACTGACGCTGAAGCCAAACTTGGCAACAGAGATTTCCTTGAGGCACTCATGACAAGAAGTCATATCACCTTCTGAAATAAATATGGTATCAGTCATGACAAATGCTCTGTGACTGGTCTTTATTTTCATCTAACTAAGAAGGGGGATTGATCTGCTTAAGGTCAGTTCCCATCACATCAGTTTATATTTGTGTCATTTTTATTTTCTTATTCATTATTTCATTTGTTTTGCATTCCTAGAATCCAAGATCTTCACAATAAAGACCTCAATGTCTTTTTTTTTTTTGCTACAGAAACAAAAAACAGCACCCAATTCTGCTGATGCGAGCACAAAGTCAGAGGCACATCCATTCAGGATAATTTTTCAATGCCACACAGCTCTCCACTGTCACAGGGGGTCTGGATGCAGTCATTACTCCTGTTGATCTTTAGGATCCAGAGATCAAGAACCAGCTTTATCATTCCGCTCTTTGATGAGCTGAGGTATCGTGGCCCCTGGAAGTAATGATGACCATATGTGTTTGCCTAAAGTTATTAGAGTTACACTGTGTGAACCAGAGATTACTGGAAAGGTTCACTGACTTCAGAGCCTGTGTCAACATACACCAGGTGAGAATTTGACTCATTCTTTGCCTAATGGAGAGACAAAAGCACGGAGCTTCTGCTCCTGAGCCCATGAGAGAGAGATTTGTGCACCTTGGCCGAATGAGCTGAATTTGTGCTTAAAAACAACCAACTCTCCCTCCCCGCCCCTAACCAGTATTTGTCACTTTTCTAATGGAGAAAAGGGACAAGTTAAACACATATACTTCTGTCCAGACAGCACCAGAGACAGCTGTAGAACCACATGCATTTAATTAACTCAATATGTAAGTTGCAGGCAAATATTGTACAAAATTCAGACCTGGGACAAATAGAGACCAAAAATAGGTGAACAAAATCTGCATGGAAGTGATACTCCTTTGAAACTAATTTAAATGTTTTCTGAAAGCAATATATGTCAGTACAAATCCACCCTGCATGTTAGCAATCAGACAGAGTCCTCTCAAACTTTGAGAAGTGAAGGGCAGTGTTTGTTTATACTGCAGCATCCCAGAGATTTCCAGATTTCTCACAGAGCACTGAAATCACCAGGAACTATCACCATGCAGTCCCTCCATCTTAATCATGCATTACTTAAAAGGGACAGAAGAAACAAGCTTGCCATAAGCAACAGCAAGTATTTAAAGACAGGCCCATTTGGATGTGCAAAAGCACTTTAAATGGCTGGTTAGAAAGCTCAGTGGTTCTTAGCCCATCTGACTGCCAGCAAGTCTTCATAAATTAAGACATTTTGAAACCAAAGGAAGCTCTTCTCTCAGTTTCATCAATATCATAAAAATCTTAAGAATGGTTTCAGCTGGAAAGGACCTTTAAAGGTCATCTAGTACAGCAGTCCCTCGTGCAGGAAAAGGGTGTGCTGCCCGCGTGGGTCTCACCTGCCTCCAGAAGAGCCTGCATGGCCTTCCCAGCTTCCCAGCTCTGGGATAGGCTCTGTCACTGAAAGCTTTCAGGGTGATATTGGAGCTCCTGACCCCAGCCCCTTCCCCAGCTGCTAGCCCTCCAGTTTGATCCCAAATGAGTCTTTTTGGTACAAAAAAATTTTGTGTGTGGTTCCAATTGAACTCTCCCCCCACCCCTCTATCTTTAAGATCAAATCAAGTTTACCTGCTACAAAGAAGTCTAGCAGAATCAAATCTATTTCAGCTTTTAAATCACTTGGACCCAAACTAAACTGCATGGTGCATTCATCAAAGGGTTAAAACACGTGTCTAGTCTTGTGGGTGTAAACTTACAGTGCCGTATTTCTGATGATTTTTGGAATGCAGTTTTTGTAATTTATAAAAACAACTTAAGCCAAAAGTTATTGATTTACAGCTTTTTTTTATTACTCACACTGTAATGAAAATATAAAAGCACCTTTTTTTACCATCTCAGCATATTGATGCCTTATAATGATCCAGTACATTACATTAAGACCAAGAGAATTAAAAGGCAATAACACACTTGTGTCAAAAGCTAATATAGACATCTGCACATACTAAGTGCTGTTTTATTTAAGTGGTCTTCACAAGAACAGCCAAATCTTCTTTACACACAGTACAACCTTTGTTTACATGCCTGCTCAGAGCAGCGTGATTAACTTGACCAGGCCTGGTAACAGAGTAGCCCTCTTTAGACAGAAGAGTGAGATACAATATAATTACTCTCTCAGGAGAAGGCTAAAGGCAAGCCTCGGAGCTGACTTTCTCAGACACTCACGTACAATTGTGTCTCAGCATTTAATTAGTCTGATCTGACCTGAAAACGTTTGCTATCAAATCAGCTCTGTGAAGGAATGCACAGTGCAAAGACAAAGTGGGACTGACTCAAAACAAATCCAACCTACCACTGTAAAATAGAATTAAAAATAAAAGATATAATCGGTGTTTCAATGGCTTTTAAAATCACTACGCATTGTCAAATATTCATCTCTGACAAGGATCTGCAGCACTCAGAAGAAGATACGGAATTACCTCTGGGTCCCACCAACTGTAGAAGAGCTCATTAGAATTGCATCCGAGAAACAATTTTCTCATGCTGCAAGTCGAGTTTTATTTAAACAAAGTAAAAGCCAGACAACTAAAATTACAGGAAACCAGGCACCACATGCATCTCAGAATCTCTAAGGCCCTGTACTGGAGAGCAATCACTCAGCCCTGAATGCCTGGGCTGGACTCTCCATGAGAATACAAAGAGCTTTCCACTTCCCCCACCAATCCTTAATTCCTCAATCAGATAATGCTGTTGGGAGCTTAAATGATTGGCATTGGAAGCCAAATGCAAGTTGTTAAACACAAAGAAAACAAAGGTTTATAATACTTTGTTTTCTGTCTTAGTTCATACTTTGCTTGCGCAGCGTTGCAGTTTAACCCCAGCCGGCAACTTAAACCCAGAGAGCCGCTCCCTCCCTCCCGGTGGGATGGGGGAGAGAATTGGAAGAGAAAAAGGGAGAAAACTTGTAGGTTGAGATAAAAACAGTTTAACAGGTAAAGCAAACACCATGCACACAAGCAAAGCAAAACAAGGTGTTCATTCACTACCTCCCATGGGCAGGCAGGTGTTCAGCCGTCTCCAGGAAAGCAGGGCTCCATCACGAGTAACGGTTACTTGGAAAGACAAACGCCATCGCTCTGAATGTCCCCCCCTTCCTTCTTCTTCCCCAGCTTTATATGCTGGGCTTGATGTCATATGGTGTGGGATATCCCTTGGGTCAGTTGGGATCATCTGTATTGGATGTGTCCCCTCCCAGCTTCTTGTGCACCCCCAGCCCACTTACTGGTGGGATGGGGTGAGAAGCAGAAAAGGCCTTGACTCTGTGTAAGCCCTGCTGAGCAGTAACTAAACATCCTTGTATTATCAACACTGTTTCCAGCACAAATCCAAAACACAGCCCTATACCAGCTACTATAAAAGAAATTAACTCTATCCCTGCAAAAACCAGCACACACAGCTATCCAGCAGATATGAGTACCTTGTACTCAGAGTCCAATACTGGATGGCATGAACCTATAGTGCCACATTTCACCCAGGATGTATTATTTCTTGAAGTTCTCCAGCTCCTCAGATTTTCCTCTATCTGCTGACCGTAGTCACCTCCTAAGATGTGGCCCTTCGAGTACTCATCCTCAATGCTCAACAACCCTGGTCTTGTTCTGTCAATCCCTAGGTTTATTCCTCGCCATAGGAGCTTTGTGCAGTTTATTTTGGAGGTAATTAGGCAGCTATATTACAGTCCTTCTCACACAGCCTGAGTGTTAGACTCAGTGCTGACCAGTGAGCGAATAGGGTGGGAAATGGAGCAAAGGAGGAGCATGTGTGGGGATAAAGGAACCACAAAGCTTCCTACAGTAAAGAATCAGCTTGCTTCTTGATTGCTCCTTGCAGATGTTTGGGTTTTCACCACAGAATCCGTACGTCTAAAACAAAACTCTGATCTTTACTCTAAACTCCCCACAGCCTCATTTCTCAGTCAGTCAGCAACTACCCTCACATTATACTACTTGCCTGTAGCCCGTGCCTCATTTTTCAACTGATGCCTTTTTATATTTTTTCCCCACTCCAAACAGCACCTCACAGTCCCTGGGCCTCTCTCTGCTTACAGGTACAGGTCTTGTCCAGAATCTCATCAGTCCCAGTAACTGCAGGATCCTTTTCTCTGTCCTTGAATAGATGCATGGCTATCTACCTCCAGCCAAGGACTAGTACAAACAGTAAGAAAAACTGACCAGCACTTTGGTACATCAACCCTCTCTATGCATCCCTCCACCAATGAACTCATGCTTCCCTCATACTGCAGCAAGGGACAAACTTTCATCTTTTCTCCAACCTATTTTCAAAGCAGTCCCGTCGTCGTCCCCAGTCACTAATGTCCTCATGCTTCCCCATGTGATGACTTCAGAAATGGTCTTTTTGTTCCACAGTAACATAACAGCAAATACAACACAGTCCCAAACACACTAGAACTCAAATGACAAATTATGTTACTATAGTCAAGCTAGTCCTTATGCCTCTCATCCAACTTGCTGGCCCATTTCTAATACTACTCCAAAAATTGCAAGTAGTATCTTTTTAACTAACTAAAATAAATACGGTCATCAGCCCTACTATCTCTGTATTCTCCCTAAGTTTAAAGAACTTCCAGAAGCAACAGAAAAAGCCAGGACTGACTGATGTCTAGGTGACCTCTAAAAGGGCCTTTCCAACCCAAACCATTGTATGATTCTGTAAGTCCCATACAGCTGGGCATGAAACCCCAGGTTAAGTTTCACCCTGCTTTTACTTTTGCAACCTCATTTTGGTAGGACAGTCCCCAGGGATACCTATTCATATGCAACGTGAGGTCTCCATTTCCTTCCCCATGCCAAAAATAATGCATTACCATCTGTTCACAGCTAACAGACATGCAGTGCTTCCACAATGATCCTGTGTAAGAGCTGGAAAACTCACACTGATCTCTGCCCAACACACACACACAGAGACAAAACCGATGAAAACATGCCATCCCCTCAGCCATGCACGTCCATCCTCCCTCTCGTGTCACCAGCAGAAAGATGAGAATTAGTAAGAATGCTGCTTCCCAAGAGCTTTGCTGAACAAGGAATACATCTGTCTCATTCTGTTTTATTATTTATAACACCCAAATCTCTCTCCTAACCAGCCAGTGTAAAGGCAGCAACGAGAAGTGAATGTGAATGGAAAGGTTCATACACATACAAAAAATAATGCCAAAATAACAAGAAATTTCTTGTGCAGTGAGAACTGAGAATTTCAAAATGAAGTCAACCAAAAAGCAACCTGTCAGGGCAGTAACAAAAGGAAGTAGGTGCCTCCTGCATGGGAATTGCTCCATCTGCAAATTCTGCTGAAGAACAGATGTCTATAAAAAGAAAAACATCCAGCAATGAAGGCAACTCCCCACTAGTCAAATGAAGGAAATACATCCTTCCAAAGAAAATATAATCAAATAAGGGGAGAAAGCTACGGGGACAGAACAAAAGAGGCATCCTAAAACACTTGTTAGAGTCCACTTTGTGGTTTTATGTGCATAACAGAGAGCTACCAGAACTGCAGAGTCAATATTACTGCATGGTCATTATTAGCTCAAAATGTTTTTTGAAGTTACGTGGCTCAGAGGGGAAAAAAGATGATCAAGGACACACATAATCGTGCTGCCAGCAACAAAATGCTGAAATAGAAGTAATTTATAATGAGAATTTCTCTTGGCATACTCACCATTGCCACATGTAAAAATGGAAATAAAAAGAATTCTGCCTAGAGTTTGTATTACCTATTGATTTTAAGGCCAATACCAACTAATAGCAATTATTTTTAATTGACTTGTGCAGAACCATATGCTCCAGCATAGGCCTAAACCTATATTAATATATGACAAAAAATAGCTTCTTTTCTGTGATCTAAAAGCATACTACAATTCCCATACACAATCATAGGACTATCCACTAAGATTTCTGGTTCAGAGTACTGATTATCTATACCACCCTCCCAATTAAAAAAAGATGGAGCTAAAATGATTTGATATTATCCCAGAAACAGGAGGATGCTTATAATACTTGTAAGGCTGCCATCTGGCCTCTGCAGTTCTCCACTACAGACAGCCTGAAAGTTCAAGGAGTTATCTGACATTCACTTGTAGAAAAAAAAGTATAAGAAGAGATATAGTGGTTTCAGTTGCCAACCTTACAGGCATTTCTTACCACTCACACACTGGCTGACCAAGCAGGCACTCTGGTCTGTTTTCAGTGATTAAGTCGGCGCTCCTATGCCAGACTGAACTTCCAGGCACACCCTCAAAATGGAAGCGAAAGAGCATCACCTCTTCAGCTCTCACTGGTACCTCTGGGCCACAGGGAAGACAGGTTGGCAGAAGAGGCAGACAAGGCAAGGGCTCTCGAAGAATGACTGTGATTTTCTGCATTGCTGCTCATTACACTTACCTCAATGTAATGACTCTTACACAGGGATCTGAGTTACTTTGGATACTGGGATTTGAAGATTTTCTTTATTGTTTCCTATCCTGGAGGATCACTAGGGAACACCAACCAGTTGACGGACAAGAGATACATGACAGCGCCTGCTCTGTTTTTAAACCACCTAACAGAGAATTCTTAAGATCAGCTAGCTCCCAGGGAAAACAAACTGTGTGTTTCTCAACTGCCATTACGCCTAAATGAAACAAGGCTGTTTTGCAGATTAAACTGATAAATTCATATCCCTGATGATGCAAGTCAAATAATTTCTGTTTATTTCAGCCCTCTCAAGGTTTTACCTTAATATATTCACACCTCCATTTTATCTTAACAAGTATGTCTTCAATTAGGAAGCTCACATCTTTATGGGAAGGCAATCGAGGGAAGATTTCCACTTAATCCTGCATATATTGAGGCAGAAATTAGTTCTTTTGCTCCATTAAAATGAAGCCTCAAAATACTAAAATTGGTTTTTCTTTTCTTAATTATTCCTGCTGTTGCAAAACTACAAGCGCATATGTCACTGGAATAGAAAAATTAGTCTCATAGGTAGTAAGTTTCATTGAGTTCTCGGAACCATATCATCCGTCCACCAGACTTTTTAATTTGCCACATGAATGGTTCAGTGTAACACCAGCTCTTGGAGTATTTGGGTAGGACAGAGTTCATGCTGAGTCCTTGCCTGAGCCAAACAAAAGTATTCCTCAATGTGTACACAGATTAGAGAATATTTTTTTTTTCCCCACAGCAGTATTTAGATCACTTTTTATCACTTTCGGAGCAGATGGCTAATTTATATATGGTTATTTTCATGCAAACTTTACCCGCATCTTGTATGACCACACTGAAAGCAAAAGAAAAATCTGCAGAGTTGGCGTTCCATAGCGGGGGCGTGGGGATGGGACGGGGGCGGAATTCTTCCACATTGGTAACTGAGACCAGTTACTGGGGAGTTCGCATCAGCCTCGTAAAAACAACACTCCACTTGAATGGAGACTACTCAGGGCTGAGGTACAAATCTTGTACTTAGTGAACTCAAAAAGTAACCTATTAAGGAGTTAAACTCAAAATGAATTGAGAATTAATTCCAGAACCCCACAGATTTTGACTGACATGAGCCCTTGCAAAAGTCTTCAGCATTTTCCTTTTTACCTGCTTGTATGAATCAGTATCGCATAATCAGGACAAGTTCCTGCATAGCACTCCATGTGTCTCTCAGGGCCAGAAGAGGTCCTGGGGTGAGACAGTACAGCAGGCCATGGTACAAGAGGACAATAATTACTGGCAGTTCTGACAAGCTGTGATACCTCTGGAAGCAATAAATCCTAGGACTTACATATGTGTCTCCTATTATTAAGAAAAGCCAAGCATTCTCAGACTCAAGCAACTTCTGAAAACCATATCTGGTTTCAATGGCCATTGCTTAGCTTTACTTTCTTACCAACCCATTCCTCCCAAAATTTAACCTAAAATATATTCCTCCTAAAATATAACTGAACACCAAGTTTGGGGAAGGAGAAGTACATAGTCAACGTGCCTTCCATCTTCAGTAAAGTCAGTCCACTCGAAATACCCAAAGTATTCAAACAGTACCTGGTATTCAAAAACACCGCCTCCCCCATCACCACCATCTTCAGTTTCACCAAAGGTTCTCACTCTTTCACTGCCTTAACACATTTTAAAAGTTTAAATGAATATAGTACCAATATCTCAGTATAAAGGGGGGTGGGGGAGGAAGGAAGCCACTCGACTAGACGTTCGTAATCTTGATTTTGTAGTATTTTAATTACGTTCAGTGAGGAAATTATTTAAACTCTATCAATTTAAGCCACATTTAACTCAAATTAAGGATGCACACACAAAATTCTATAACAATTGCCTAGAAGAATTTAACTGAAATTGATGCAACTTCTGCCTATGCATAAGCCCAGGTTAGGTAGAATATGTGTCTATTTTTGGTGAAATTTTTATCTGGAAATGGATTAATTTAGTAGTATTAATCCTAAATAGTGAGAGAATTGTAATTGGCTTTGTGGAGAAAAGAAAAAGGCAATTAATTTCAACTTACATTGAACAAGATATATCAGGGTATAATATTGACAAAGCAGATGATACTATTCCCCTATGCAGAATGCCAACTGGCACCCAGTTTCAAAATGCTAGTTTAAAAAAAAACCAAAATAAGACTAAAGAAATCAACCATTTGAAAGACTACATTGCACATAACTAGATCACAAACAAATTACTTTCCTCTGCAGGAATATGAGAAGAGAAACAACTCTACTGTAGTTAAGGGAAGCAACCACATACTTTTTCAAAACATGTGTATAAACATGGAAGTATCTACATGTGTATGTACTTCCCCTTCATTGCCAAGACCTATATGACCTCAGGGACAGAGCACAAAAGTCAGAAATCTGGACAATTCACTAATCCTATGTCCAAAAGACACAAGAGCACAATACTTGGTGGTGCTATACTTTTTTCGTATTCTATATTATTCTTTGATAACAGAACTCTGCATTATTAACGATTTGAAGGGTATCATCTTTCACTACCCTTATAGCTAACAGGTGAAGGAAACTCATAAAGGGAGGACAGGGTCACCTTTAAAACAACCCACACAGTTTGCAACTGTCACAGACACAGCCCAACATACCTGTCACTGCAGAGCCTTGGGGAATAAGGCTGTCTAGAGACGCTCCTACTGGGGAGCTGGAGCCAACCACCATGTGTACAGATCCTCTGGGTTCTGCCCAGCCACACCTTGCCAAAGCTGCAACATTAAGAGCGCCTTAAACTGCTGCCTTCATGCGGGTAGGGACGATCCAGGCCTCCATCTTTATCCGCACAAAGATTTTAAACATCCCCTGGATGGAGCAGCAGTAGAAGCAGCAGTCGTTGGATTACGCTCACCACCTGATTGCTGCCACCACCAAAGGTCTACAGAGCAAGACCCTTTTATATCCACTTTCCACTCCCAATACTGCCTACAAAACACAGGCTTGCAAGAACAATGACCTGCCTAAATAAATACGGTGCTGAGATTTCTCTGCTCAGCAGGAACCACGTATGATCAAGGAGGACACAACGGTTCCTCTCCCAACAGCCAGACCCCTACATACATCAGTGTTGGCGTTGGTCATACTGGCCTCCAGCACAACTCAGACTTCTCTACTATAATGCAAGATCAGCATCTTGTGAGATCAGTCCTCGCATTAGCTGAGTTTATCTCATAACTCTGCTTGCAGGCTCCCCCTGAAGCAACTATATTATACATTTCTTTAGAAAACACACAGTAGTTTAGAAACTACTGTTCTAAAAGAGCATTAAGTTTATAAAAATCACACATTCAAAGCAAACTGTCAGGCAAGAGTTCCTGAACAACCTTAATTGAGCTCCCTTGTGTATTCACATTATAATACAGACTTACATATTCCTGGGCTATTTTCTTTCCCTAGCAGCTGTACCTCATTTACAGAGCAGGGAGTTACTGAAAATTTCTCTTCGCCATTTGAATAACCAGGTACAGAAATAAATCTTCAGTAAACATTAGCCAGCCTCTCCACTGAATGCAAAGCTGGCAATTCCCTTGTGACATTTAATAGTGCTCTCCCAACAGCCTCTAACTCAAAATATATATGTAATACATAAATAACAAAATGCTTGAAAAACATATCAGCTCCACACAGAAAAGGTCAGACTAAAAGGTCACAGTTTGGCAAATATTAAAGTACAGGAAAGCTTGTCATATATATTGGAAGTGTCAGATAAATCCTTGCTATGAAACTACTACCAACTATGTGTAATTTTAAAAAATTATGACCTGTGAGACTTGAGCTATTAATCATTCAAGGCAAAGACAGTTTCAGCTTTTACTGCAGATGGGCACCCATCGCCTGGCTGAGACAGCTATGCCCCCCTGCCCACTGGAGATGCTAAGGGACTCTCACTCTTCCCTCAAACCTGAGGGGCTCTCAGTGTCACACAACAGCAAAATCCCAAAATGCACCAAACCACATGTTGTTTCCAGGCAATAATATCAGCAGTTCCCACAATCACTTGGATTTGTTCTTCTTTTACCACCTGGGTTGCAAAAAAATTTCTTTCTGATTTTTTTTTTCTGAAGTCAGCAGTATGGTAATCCTTGGAGAATTACCAAGCTGCGCATTAGGCAAGTAGTTAAAAAACCCTAGTGTTTGGCAAACAATATTCTTGCTATAGGTCTTTTTAAAAAAGAAAGAAAAAACCCCCACGAACACAAAACCCCCCCAACCAAAAAACACCCCACCCAAAACCAAATAAAATCAAACAAAACCAAAACCACCACAAAACAGAAAGCAAATTTCTGTAATAAATTTTGAAGCAAAGCTATACTGCTTTGAAAATATGATCGCATTACTGTGTGTAAATTTGCAACTATTTCATGCATTCTACTTTAAGATGAGCTGTAAAAGGAAGAAAATTTATTATTGCACCCTTTTCTCCCCTCTTCTTGGTTTTATGAGCCACAAAGGAAGTTCTCACACAAAAAACACTTTTCTCTGCTTTTCTTTTTAAAAAGAAACATTCAGGTCTTGTCTCCCTCTGAATATGTCAGAACTAGCAAGTTTATATTATCACGGGTAGCGAATAAAATCTGATTAACTAAAATGGAGGGGATTTCTTTTTAATAGTATTTAAGCCTATTAGACAGCAACAGAAAACTTCTGTTTCATTAAAAACACTTGAGAGAAAAAGCTTGTTGCTAAGTATTCAGTGACGTTGCTCCACCAGTAATGCACTGAAAGCTCTTAATCCACAACCCATGGATCACACAAAGAAACCTTCCCAAGAAGAAAAGATGAACCAGCAACAGTCCTACTGGTTCAGGTGACGTGGCAGGGAAAGCCACACACAGTCAGACAGTGAAAATAAAACACATTAAATATCCAAAAGGTTGGTGATATCCTCTCCCCCCCCCCCCCCCCCCCCCAAAAAAAAAAATCACAAGCAGAGCTAAACTGATTTCTACTCTATAATGTGTTTTCCTTTACAAAATGTGTTCCAACTTTATCTGTTTTCAACAGAAGTGCTAACAGGCTGTGTAGAGTGGAAGCACACATATAACTTAGATATAATTTAGCAGCTAAATTATCTTTGTGGTAAAGGTCTGTTACTAAATCACTTCACTAGAAAATTAATAATAATGAAATAGTTATTAGCATCCCTTGGACATATGTGCCATCCTCAGCATGTTTTTGATAATAAAGTGGTCCTTAGCCCTGTGCCAGCTAAGTCAGTAAACACATAGCACTTTGCTTGAAAACTACTTAGAAACCAAAGCTGAACTGATATCTTTGCTTCACACTTAAAGGCTAGAACATTTTCATCTCATGTTCGTTTCATAGTCAATAAAAATGCAGACTACGTTTTTAAAGAAAAACCCCAACCTACACAGAGGAGAGGAAAACCAAAAAGCAAATTGATAACAATAAATACAGGGCAAGAACTCTTGGAAAGCAGCGTTCAAACAAGATGATACAAGAAAAAAAAAAATCTCCAGGCAGCAAAATTAAAAACGAAAGACTTTTTAAAATATGCTAAAAGCAAGAGTAATCATGTAGGAAGTGCTCAACAATAGTTTCCATTCCACAACAGAAGATAACAAAATACTTCTATTTTAACAAGTAACACAAGGCTGTTAAACAGCAGTTATTAAATTCAGACTTTTTAAGGCAAGTAAGCTGCACTCAAGAGTTTAGAAGAGCTGGCTATGGGGAGGCAACAAAAAATACTGTTTATTTTCATTAAACCTTAGAATACTCATGTCATTCCAGGAGACTCAAAGAAAGCTAATGTTATGTCAGAATTTAAATACAATGAATGAGTGTTTATCGACCTGTCACCTAATATCAGTTCTAGCTAATCTAAGGAAGTGAATTACCTTCATCTTTAATTTTAAGACAATCAACAGAAGTTTATAAAAACGCAATCCTGTCAAATTAACCAGTTGTTTTCCTTGGCAGGCTTACAGAAATACCAGGTTTTTCAGCTTATCAAAGTAGATGTGACAAGCAATTCAATTACTGACTGGGAGCACCTACCTGGCAAATAAAAATGGGGTATTAGAAGGTTCATTTAGCCTAGCAGGCAAGTCTACCGTGCTCCAGTGACTTTAGGTTGAAGGTAAGTTCAGACTGGAAGTGTAACAACATTTCTAGGAGCTAATAAATCTCAAAACAGTGTTGCAGAGTCCACTGCTGGTTCTGCAGCAATAAGCTGTTAAATGAAATTCTAATTTTTGAAGGGATGAAAGGAAGAAGAAAAGGGGAATTACCTGTCCATGAAGCAAAGCGCAAATCCTGGACAATCACACAGATGACAGCTCTGCTCTCACTTGTGCGCAAACTCATTACAAAATATAAGAATAAATGTTCAAGAAAGATTTGTACATGTGCTTCCTCCGTAGGCTGCTCATGCCCTGACACAAGAAAACAGAAGGACATGCGCCTCAATGAGAAACAGTTGCTAATGCACCACTACTGCTGCCAGACTACCAGTATTAACCTTCTAGAACAATTATGAAAGCAATAAAGTGAAAATGAATAGTTATCTGGCTACTGCCAATTGTTATTATGAAAGATGAGTACTGAAGTTATTACAAATTTCACGTGCTTCATAAAGCATTAAATACCGAGATGTGACAAGGTAGTCACCAAAGGAGTCAGGAAATGATCACTGGAAAATAAACTAACCAACTGTTCAGCCCAGGCCCTGATTACACAAAGCAGTGACCGGCTAGCCTCATCAAGCAAAAGTCTATTGCAACAAAATGCCCAGGAAACATGAGCTGGAAATAAAGAGATGAAAATGCACCTCCATGGGCATTGCACACCACAGTTACAACTGCAGTACTTTCCATCAAACATTATCAAGTAGAGCAGTACTGCTTGATAATGTAACACTGTGATGTTTAGAAAGGCAGAAGTGACAGAGCTGGAGTTATGCTAGGCTGGGCAGAAGACAGAAAGACCCCGCAGCAGACCATAAACCGTAAAACCAACTGAGTGAATCAGGCTCAAAAAGCATTGCATCCTGAGTGAAATGAAATCTCTTAAGATACTTGCAGGCTAATGCAAAGAGCAACACAGCAAGAGTGACACACTGAGAGGGGGCTGAGACCATTTTGGGAAAACAAACGAAAGAAGCTGTTAATAAAAATGTATAAGTGTTAACATCTGACAGTAGTTCGAGATGATGCAGTTAGCTTCATTACACTTTGCGGATTACCCTGAAAGAATACAAGTTTCCAAAGAACTGGCCCAGTTTTGCTTCCACTGAGTATTTGCCACTGACTTCAGCCGGGAAAGGCCTGCAATCACTATCAGCAAGCATTACATGACTTATGCCTACTTACAAAGACAACAGTGAACATGTCTTTGGGTTGGACACAGCAAAAGGTATCATCTCTATACCACCTCTCAGCTGCTCCACTGCCCCTCTCCAGCGCCAAACTGCTTGAATCCCTCCAGAGTATTTATTTGCCTATGCATTAGGTATGCTGCAAAATGTCCTCAGTCACTAATCCCAGCAGAATTCTGGGTTTGGGGTTTTTTTGGCAGAACCAGGCCACACGGCTCCAGAGCCAAGACCAGACAGTCTTTGTAAACTACTAACCAAGTAATGTTGAAGAATTTCTGGGGAAAGATGAAATAGACCTACCTATAAGTATCAACAGTGACCAGATAAACAAACACAGCCAAAGGCGTGTTTGAAGCTTTGCTAGCTTTGGGTTACATTTTGCCTCATCTTTCAATGTGTTTGGAACATTAAGGCAGTTTCTCTGTAACATATATAAAAACTTGCGAACACAAGTGGGTATCTTACAGTATAGTTATTTTTATTTGAGGTTGTTTGAAATGACCTACATAACTTATGGCTAATGTATCAACTATTGCAGCTTTCCCAAAGGCATGTTGATAAAACCTTGCTGCTTCATCATGTGCAACATATGTATTGTGGTCTGGACTTGCCATCATTTACAACTTTGCCAAACAAATAATTTCAACTGAAGTGTCCTACATATAGTCTATAGCACAGGCTACACATTTTATTCCCCCACCTTGAAGTCAGACACCACAAATCTGAGCTATACCAGCCTGTGAAGTCAGAGGAAGAGTGGTTCTGAAATTTTAAAAAAGTACTTAAACAACTGTTTTCTGTAGTTTTACAACTACTTATGAGCCAACTAAGGAGGAAAATCAGGTTTTCTTGCTTCTACTCCTCTACTTGCAATAGTGAGGAACTGATTCAGGAGATGTTACAATATACACAGTTGTGTCACAAATACTTGCATAATCTGAAAGAGCAGAGTTCAGTGTGCAATAGTCACTCATGTTCCATTATTCATAAATGCTCTCATAGCATTTCCACAAATGCCCAGCAGTTAATGAATCCTGAAAGCTTTTGGTTCAAACAATTATTCCTCATGAAAATGTGTATCAAAACATATTATTTGTTACTCTATTTGCTTCTCCCCTTTTAAATTTGAATTGCTGAGCAGGAAGCAGAAACAAAACCTTCACTGTTGGGCACAGCCACAGTAGAACAAATTATGAAGGTGAAGGAGCTGTTGAGCATATACTAAATAAAAACAAGTCCTTCAAAGTGCAGCATTGTGCACACCACACATTTATATAAAATAAGGGTCAGCTTATGAGTTATTTACAAGCAAAAGGGGGATATGACTGATGAATATTATTCATTATTTTCAGTTCAAAATAGCTGCAATTAACCATGCCTTTGCTATTACCTGAACAGTTAATCTACAATGTAGTGGCACTAGGGAACAGCACAGCAATGCCCAGTTTCAGCTGATAACCATGGGAATTGCATTACAAGAGTCACTTCAACACCTTCTCTAACCCTGCCTACTGCATGAAAGGGATATTCTTCTGGGAATGCTGCAGCTCAGGGCTAACAGCAGCCATGTAACCTCAGCCCTCTATGCTGCACTGGTCAGCAGCAAAGAAAGATGTACAGGAACACTGAGGGTGGATTCTCTACATCCTCCCATCAGCTCACAGGGGGAGAAAGTCATGGCTTGATAAGAAACACATTTTATGCACAGAACTTGGACTGAAAGAAGAGTGGAGAGGGGCAACTCAGTCCAACTGGCTTTGAAGTCCAACCTGCCTGATCAAGCAGTTTCTGCCACACCAAATAACGGTCTGCGCTCCCCCAGGAGATAGGGCAATCTTCACGCATCACAAGGGAGAAAAATCTGGTCGTCATGCTTGCAATCCTCTCCTTGCCACGGGTGAAAGGTGCATTGGGAGATGTTACAATCTGTTTCCATCTGAATTACTTGAACTGATAAGCATTTTCAAGTGCCCGAGTTTCGCCTCCCAGCGAGACTGGATCTGGGAGCTGCCCCATTATATCTGCATGCTCTCTCACACACATACATCCTCGCTCTATGGAGCGAGTGTTTGTTGTAAACATATGGAGAGGCCCTGCTGGAGGCCAGCATTTAATGCTCTAGTTAATAACATTTTTGAATTAAAAAAAAAAGGGGGGGGGAGGGAGAAAAAGGGGAAAATAAAATCAGTAGTATGAGAACACAGATGACAAGCACAAAGGCTCTCAGGTGTAACAGGATTTGCCAAGGTTTGAGAAGCAAGCTTAAAGACAGCCTGGGGCTCTAAGGAACATGGCCCCCATACAATACATGAAGGAACTGGTGCCTATAGATATATATATAAAAACACATACATGCACAGAGGAAAGGGGGATTCAGCGTGTTTGTGGTCATTTTGAGGTGTGCTGATGGCATTTGCATTGGGCTGGGGTTTCTTCACAACATTCTCAAATACAATATAACAGTTATTTTTAAATGTCAGACAACATTTAGCTGTCTGTCCTGCATGGTCCTCCTCCTCCTCGTACATGGAATAGCAGTCGTCTGGCTGATGCTTGGGGTTGTTTTCCTCCTGGCTGGATTTCTCAATTCAGCTGCCAGCATTTTTGTTCTTTGATGACTGGGTTTTTAAGCTGGTACCCACTGCCAGTGATAATGGCTAGTCAGGTCTATTACATCACAGTGTAATACTGACAGCCTACATCCCAGAATGGGGGAAAAAAAAAAAGGTTGGATGACAGAGAGGCAGAATGTGTGGGTATGGATTTCGCTCCAGGATCAGCTGTGCCTTCCTTGACTAATTAATCTGTGAGATCTGAACAGTCAGTAGAATGGAAAAAAAAAAATGGGTCAAATTGGCAGCATGGGACTTAAATAGATAAAAATGAGGCATTAGCTTAGACTGTGTGCTTTGTCCAGGTTTGAAAACAGCACAATATAAAATACAGTCTTAGAAAATGAGATGTACTGATGACAAATTAGATGAGGTCACACTCTACAAGGCAACTTGTTCTACACACAGGAAAGACAGCATCAGTACCTTTACAAAAGGCTAGACTATGACACTGTTAGGATGCAGAGATGGACAATGCATGCTTAATGTACCAAAATTAGACAGGCTTCTTACAGGGAAGGGTAACACCTAAAAGATAAAGGCAGATCTAATCCACACAGCTACAGTTTTACAATATCAATGTTGATCTGAAGTATGTGCATTTCTTTTCCACAGTCTGGGAAGCTCAAATAGGCAATCTCAAGAAGGAAGCCCAGCATCCCATCCTGTGTGTTACTAACCGTTTTGCTCATTCAGTTTGCAATTTGTGGAAGCAGAGCTGAAAGACTGACCACCATATTTACCCTGTCATCCCTTACTGCAAAGTGGGCTCGTGTTTGACTGGGGTAAAGCTGACTGGTCACCACCGGGACATGGAACAAGAGCTTTGGTTTCTGTCAGGGAAATAATATTCATTTCCTGCACTACTTCTACACCAAGTCCATTGAAAACTAAGCTTCAAGATGTTCAAGAGATGAACGAAGGGGGTTTTTTTGAGGCCAGAACAGGACTCCTCTCTGCAGCTTCTGTGATGTCTTATACAGGTGCACAAGACCCTTTCTCCCTAAAAATGCAAGAAACTCAGAGGCAGGAGACCTACTTCCTTACAGCTTTGAGACTTCTGTCCCTCATTCAAATTACTTTAAAAATCACTCCATAACTAAATGAAGCCACCTATATACCAAGAGTGAGTGTATGCAAGTCTTGTTTTTACAGGAAAATGAGGCTAGGCAGCTGAAGACACCTTGTGACAAACTGGACCTAATTCTAAGCACATTCATAGTTGACAGACCACTTCTGCCAAGAAGGAAAGCTGTAGTGTATATTGAGCCAGAGGATACCAGACATATTCATGTCCAGGCACTAAGTTCTTCTACCCCTCTCAAACACAGCACTGATTTAATCTAAGAAGGTTTACAGAAAATAACTTGTTCTTGCCTTTCTTCACAGAGTGCCTCTTTTCCCACTCGCCTCTGCCCACTCCCTTCCTACCCTTAGAGCACGAGTAGACTTAATTTGATCTGTTACCAGCTCTCATTTGGGAGAAATCTTGCCTTGTACGAGGTACCAAAGAATAAGGCTGGGGACTCAAGAATGTTTTAAAAGGATCACTGAGCAGGACAACATTGCAACATAAATTCTCCCTCCCAGTCATGCACACAGACAACTGAGCCACCTGCCAACATTTAAGACAAATGAATAGAAGAGATTTCTTTGCGAATTTACTGACAAACTTCCCTCCTCCTCCACAAAGAGAAAGCCGTGCTCCTCCCCTGCTCTCGTTGGTAAGCTCACTCCCATCCTCTGCCCAGGATTTTATTTTAGTCTGGTAATTGTCTGCTACAGAAGTTACTTAAAGCTACATAAGACAAACAGCAGGCAAAAGCAGCTAAGAACCACTGAATTTGTCCAAAAGCATTACATGGTATATATTTCATTCTGTAACTTAACTAGGCAGCCACAATAAAAGCCCCAGACTTCCCTCCTTGTCCAGAAGCTATTCAGGCCCTGGAGAACGATCATGAGTAGCAGCTAATGTGAGTGATGCCATTTCTAATGCAACAAGGTCAAAATATATAATTACGGTTTTTTCTCTCAGGGTTTCTTTCTCTTGCTGTAGTTTTTTTGCCATAGTTTTTGCTCAGCTTGCTTTCCTGGGCTGGGGGCCATTCTCACTTGCCAGAGGGTAAATCAAGAACCAGCTCCAGTGAAGACAATACTGATACCTAATAAAAGAGAAATCCAGCTCTCAGTTTCTAAGGATACTCAGCATTCACTAGTGCCAACTCAAATGTTACAAAGAAAATTCATCCATTCAAGAGGTTAGTCTTCCATTCATATCGGATATTATCAGGTCAAAATTTACAGCAAGAAAACCACACAACCTTGATCCACATTAAAGCAAAAGCTAAGAGCAAAGCATGTGAACTGGGTAAATGGGACCTCATATGAGTCATTAGCATACCAGGAACACAGCAATAAACTTTCATTTACCAAGAGCACAGCAATAAACTTTCACTGGGATCTTTGCACTTTTAGTGGAGTCTTAAAGACATTAAAAGGGTAAAGAGTTGCCATGACAGTGAAAAAGAAAGATAGATCTATGAGGCGGGGCTTTACCAGCTTGGGTGGAGGACACTTGCTACTGGTTCTATGGGAATCATAGAATGTCCTGAGTCGGAAGGAATCCGCAAGGATCATTGAGTCTTACTCCTGTCCCTGCATAAGACAACCCCAAAATTGACACCATGTGTCTGAGGGTGCTGTCCAAATGTTTCTTGGATATTGTCAGGCTTCATGCTGTCAGTCAATTGCTCACCCAATGACTGTATTCACCTTCCTGGTTAAAACCACTGCTCTCCTTTCTGCACACAGCATTAGTAATAGCTAGTCATTCATATATTTGTGGATATCACCAAAGGACAGATTCCAAACGGAGGGCACTGGAGAGGCAACCAACACGTTATGGTATGGTCTAGATCTGTCCTTTATAGCGATGCCTATCATCATCTTTAGTAGACTCACATCCTCCTTTCCAGGCGTGTATGTTGCAGTGCTGCACTTCTATCTCACTTGCCTGCAGATCTGTTGCATCCCTTGCAGTGGGGTCAGCCCGCTGGGTGCATTTTGCTGTCACTTCCTTGGCAGGAAGGGGGCAGGTGGGAGGAGGAAGGGGTCACTCCCCATGGCACAAGAGCCTGTAATGCATTAACACATCTTCCATAGTGTTGCCTGAAGCAAAGAGCACATCTTCATTTCTGTCTCACAGTAACCACCACAACCTGCGATGCCTCCCTGATTCATGTATGTCTCTCCCTCTTTCCCTCCCTGGCAGTTTTCTGCTCTTTTCCTCTACCTGAAACTTACAGCACACTTGAAATCTGTCAAATGGTTTCCATTTGTATCCAGGAATCTCAGTATTAATAATACATTTTTACCTTATTATTTCTACTTTCAGTGAAACTTCATAACAAGCTGACAATTTCTACCTTATAAACACTCCCATGACATGCTTCCATGAAGCCTGGATGGCACCTAAAGCAGCAACAGGAACTGCCATTCAGCCACATGAGGGATGCTCACATCCTTCATCGTGGTACCTGCGGTTTGTTGTCATCAGGTCACTTACAGTGCAAAAGGTGCACATTTCAAAGCGCAGCTACTAGGGAAAAGCAAGTCCAGCTGTCCTCTGCTCTGAGAGGCAAGGAAAGGAAAGTGGAAGTTACCTGCTTTATTTTCCATATAACAAAAAAGGCAATGAAACAGGATAATACTGTCTCAAGAGCCAACCAAGAAAATCCCTCTTCCCTTTCCTTCCAGCCCCCCAAAAGAAAATGCAAAAGCAGCAAAAGCAAGAACCAGCAGACAAACCTGCAGGACAGCATAAGGGAGATGTAACATGACAGGAGACCCTCCAAAGTGCATGGCTAGTGAGGTGACTGATTAGGCACTACAGCCCAAGTAATGCTGGGACTGTGCAGTGGGCACAGGGTCCAGCTTTCCACGACACAACAAAAAACCTGGTGGTTTCTCTGAGGAAGAGAGGATTGATTATATTCAGTCAAAAGCCAAGGGATCATAAAATGTGAGCCTCAAAGTCTGCAAGCCTGGTTTCAGATCAAGTTCAATGTTCAAAAGATTACCATTCCTTTTAAAGCTTTTTTTTTCCTTCCTGCTCTTTCACAAAGCCCCTTGATCTCCACAACATACTCCTCTGCCTTCCTGCAAATCACAGTGATCCAATTTCATCCCACGTCCCCAACTTTCTTATTGCTCCACACCAGCTCTCAAGCCCTCTACAGTCCTGCTTGATGGGAACATGCGAAAGTCTCAACCCCTTCTCTTCTCCTCACCTTCCAGAGCATTGTCTTTGATAATACAAAATTTGGGTTATACAGGCTGTATTCACTCTGTTCCTGGTAACATTTCCTTGGCTGGTCCTGCACTGACAGGGTTGCTCACTTCCACTTGCACAAACTGCATTCTCCTCTCCTTGAATTCACCCAAGTCCTTCCCGTACCACACGCTATCAGAGGCTCAAATGCACACCAGCCCCACAAACCTGTGATCTGTGACTCAGAATTCAAGTCAGCACTTAAGCTGCTTTCCCAAACCCAAATCATCTGACCAAGCATGCCACAGAGTACAAACACAACCCACCTTAAAAATCAAGTTCTATGACCAGGTGTCGTTTGCTGAAGGAAATGTCTCCCTTGCTACTTCAGAACACAGCAGAATTTCTAGACAATTTAAGGGCTACGAAAATGCCTATGTAGTCCAAGTCCATCCTACTGCTTGAAGCTCTCCTGCCGTGAAAATGATTCTTTTAGCAATATTTATTACTTCTAGTATCACATGTGAAAATATAGTGTGGAACAAAATAATAATGGAAGATATACAAATTAACTTGTTACTAACACTAGAACTAAAAAAGACAAAGCCAATTGTTACTGACAGCCAGATTTGACATTTAAGCATGCATTGTGCACAGCTAGAGTCTCTCTTTTAATACAAGTGCAGATAAGAAATCCTCATCATGACAGACATGTTCAGCAGCTCCTAGGGCAGATGCAGCTGTGAAATGAATTTTGGTACAGTCCAGACCCCCAGCACAGCAACAACAGGAGATGTACACAAACACATGCTAAAGCAATGGGAATTCCTAAACAATTGGAATATGGATAACTGGGGATACCAGCAGAGCTAAAAAGCTGTATTCTGGAATCATTATTTCATCAGTAAACACAGGGGGTCTAATTTTGTTCTCAACTATAGCGATATAAAAAGTTACAGTGGAATTAGAGTAATAACACTGCAAGAAAAAAGTGTTAGTAACAGAATCAGGTTTGTACTACTTGTGGATCAATGGACAACAACATCTACTGTGCTGCTCTATCTTATTTTGCTTCAAAATTTGTGGCAGTCCCTACACTTACAATGGGAGGTACAGCAAAAATCGCTTCTGTTGGTAGTAAATCATACCCTCTAGAAGGTGCTGCAGAAAGTCTTACAAATAGCTCAGTGCTTCTCAAAAAGAAAAATGATATTGTAGAAAAAAAAGCAGCCAAATAACACAATAGCCTTATTTAGACATATCCTTCATGAAAAACTACCAGTCAAAATTATATGAAGGTGATATTCAATGGGTTCCATACTTGAGGTTTTAAATAACATCATCCATTATTAAAAAAACAAAGATGTTTACTGAATTGCTAAAGTTTCTTTACGATTTGGACCCGCTCAAGATTTTGGACTCTGAGCTCATCTCATAACCAGGCCAGAAGCATGAGCTGCTTGCTTGTTCCCAACATGTGCTACCACAAGCTAGGGATATGTTTCCTTTTACAGTGCAGGTTTTTTAAGTCACAAAAATGTCACAAAAAATTTCTAACTATCCAACAGTCTATTTTTCCCCCTAAATATATTCTATTCCAACAAATGATCTACTCCAGCAAAGTATAATTCCTTTTAAGGAGCCAGAAACTGTGGAACTCTGTCTCGAGGTTCAGATCACATATAAGATATTTAACATGCAGATAAAGAGTTAGATTAAAATAGTGTTAGCAGTTGCAAAAAACAGCTCCTATTGTCAATTCTGACAATATCTAATTTTTAAGTGCTTGGCTATGCCTTCAATGTTCTTTTAATAGAAATCTTTGAAGATTATTCTCAGGTTTTGGAAAGAAAAAAATCAGACAGAAAAATTACAATTGCAGGATGGAAGTTAAACATGCATCTACAGAGGTTTGCACAAAGGTTCATGCCCAGCTGAATTTTAATGGGGCTATTAAAAGCACATCCTCAACACAAAGGCAGAGCCATGACAGATTTCAAGCCCCTAATGACAAGTTCTTCAGTGAAGACCAAACACACACAAGTGAGACTATTTTCCTCAAGTCTCTCTGATAAATAGCTCATCTTTTGCTTTATCAACAAAACCTGTCTGAAGCAGATGCACAGTATATTTGGGTCTAGATAGCTAAACTAGGACAACTGAAAGCGGGGTTTTAAAAACAGAAGTTTTGAACAGTGTTCATCACAACCAGCGCTTCAACCAGATCCATTTTACTCCAATACAGTTCCTGTGACAGCGATGCACAGTCTCCAAGCCAAACCCTACAAAAGGGAAGGAGACAGTATGTGTCTTCGTTAAACCATCTATGAGAAAAGCAAGAATAAATTGAAAGGTAAGCAGTTCCTATACCTTCTGTGAATGAAGCTGCAAAATGCTATGAATAAGAATAGAGTATCCAGCTACCTTCATTACACACTCATTCTCACAATTCCCTTCCTGTGAGGGCATGCAAGGAAAGCTGTATGCACACTGCATATAAAACCTTGAACTTACAGAGGCAGCTGTGCATTTCATGAACTTCTGTATATCCAACAGGATAACCAGGTAGGCAATACCTATATGTATAGCATGCACCACCTAGGAAAAGTCACTATCCCTGGGAAGAAAGAAATGTATCAATACAGCAAATTCTTGTACTCCTTTTATTCTCAGACTGCAAAATGTGACTCCTAAATACTACCCCTTCACTTACCTTAACCTACTAAATCATTATGTTTTTTGCAGTATTGGTTGATCACCTCATTTACACAACATACAATCCACCAAATGCTGTTATCAGAGATCTCACGTAAACTCATGCAGCGAAGGCTATGGTCATACATTATTACATTTTCTCCAGTGTTGTTTCTTTTAAAAAAAAAAAAAAACAACAAAAAAAACCACCACACTACCCAACCCAAACACCCACAAAACCCCAAAACACATAGTCATCATGATGATCCAGGTATAATGATGCCCCAGAGTAACTCCAGCAGCCCAGGGGAGGGTGCTGTGGACCAAAGTGTGGGGTTAGCACAGTGGGTGGGAAACCTGGGAAGACAGGAACTTCTGAAAGTAATCTTTTCCACCTGTGAAAATGTAACATTTAATTTGCCCATACATTGGCTAGCCTCCAGTGTATTTCACTCATGGAGAATATCTATGACCTGAAGTCCTAAATAACATCTCCCATATTAGGGGAAATGAACCCCCATAACCACATCTAAACTAATAAAATCTAAAATCATTAGAGCCATGTCTTTCCACCCTCCCCCTTCCAATATAGTTAGTGTCAAAAGAATCAGAAGTAATCAGAAGAATTCCTGTTAGGCTTATCTCTCAGTCCAGTGGGATCTCTAAATCCTTTATCAGCATTCACAATGAAAAGTAAGATAAGACCCACACTTTTTCGGCCCAGATTATGACATACTGTGATATGCATTCACTAACTGACTGAAATTTACATCTTGCAGGAATCCAGTTTCTCAGGAATCTTCCTGCACTATGCTGAATTTTGTGTGTAAGCATCCGAAGGAGCAACAGCATCTCACAGTTTCCAGCTACCTTCAGTGACCCTTTTATAATCCGCATTTCAACCACTGGTGTATGACACACACACCCCCCACACACTTCAAGATAAGTTATAGACCAATAACAAATTTAAGAACACAACATGCCAGGGCCATGGGGGCCTTATAATAATATTTGTATTCTGGAAAAACCCTTGTGCCACTTAAATTCCCATAAGACTGTAGCTTTTGCGGGTGTCACTGATTTCTCTTGCAAAGAAATCAGGAACTGTTGCAGAATCAAAACTCCTTTGCTGACAACAGCTGCATCTGTACCAAAGGTTGCCTGAGCTCAGCTGATGAATCATTCTGACTCTGCAGAGCCTTGGTCTGAGGCTCCCAGATGGCCACAGATTAAAATTTGTTATACAAACTGGTGTTCACACGCTCAGTGACCTCTATAAATGAAATTTTGAGACCTCTTGACTCTCAGTGAGCGAGTTTACCATCATCACTAACACCAACATAGCTGAATGAGCAAGCCTTCCATACGGCATGAGACAGCCTTGGAGAAAAATCAAAATTCAGTGGGCTGGGATCCTCCAACATGGCAATAGCTGCTTCGCATCTCTCTTCCTGTACAACAGGAAGGCAGGATAGTCACAATGCTAAAGGAACAGCATTGTCCCCATCACACACTGTCTACATGGTGGAGCATCCCCTGCAAGGATATTGCCACCAATGCTTTGCTCTCCTCATCGTTTTCACACCCACCTGCTCAAACAGAGAGACCACACAGCATATCACACATCCCACGTGAATCAAAATACAATTTTAGTTTACCATTTTATGTATCTCTAGATCAGAACTGTATAATTAGCTGGAAGCAGTCAATGCCTAATTAAACAGAAAGTGAAATAAAAAAAAAACCTCAACAACTAACAGCCTAAACCAACCTGAAGTTATTAACAAAAATTGCAAGACTGATTTGCACGAGAAATAGTCACAAGAAAATGTGAAGAGTAACAGGAGCATAAATACTCTCGAAGCTTGCCACTTGGTCACCTATCAAATGAATTTCCACTAGGCACAAGAAAGCACCGAAAGATCTGGAGAAACCACCAACTTCAGGAAATTCTGCAGAGACCATGTCTCCTGTTAAAGCCAGGGGTTAAAATAAAAGACCTCATTCATCTTACAGACTCTTCCTAGAAAACATAAAAAATAAAGTCCCTGGGTTAACCTGAACCACAGCAGAGTGAAAGGGTTCATGAAGGAGGAATTACTCTTCTAGACACAAACTGGTTCCAACAAAGCAAGAGAGAAAATTTTTCTCTAACAGCCTGTGCACATTACTGAGGGCAAAAAGTATGTTACACACTAATATATCCAGCACTGGCTACTGCTAGAGGCAGGATGTCAGCCACAAAGGGCCAACAGACTGATCCTATATGACAATCCTATATTTCTGTGTATTTAACCATACGATTAAAACCTGCTGCTGCTACACATACTAATTAGATGGACAGCATTTATTTCAGCAGTCAGCACCCCCTATACTGACAGCATGGCAGCACCAGGTGACTAGGGCTGCTAGGCAAATGCTTATCTGTTTGGAGACGTCAGCACTGGCTCATCAAAGGACGCCCTGGTAAAGCTGGATGGAGAGTTAACATGCATCTCCACTGGACTGAATAAGGATCCTTACAAATCACCAAAGACTGAATTGTTCCAAGTGGAAGAGACACTGCCTGCAAGCATCTTGTAAAGAACCAGTGACAAAGCCAGATCCCAGGGAATATTCACTGGAGCCTCAGCGGAGGATGCTCAACAGTAGGCCTGAGAAGCTATAACTCAGGACTTTAGTTAGCTAAAGCTTCATGTACCTATTTCCAGTGCAGTGTCCAGTTCTGATCATGTCTATAGATGGTGCCATTTGCAGTTTGGCAATACATCCTGAAGCAGATTAATCAATGCATAGGAGAATCCGCACTGAGGAAAAAACATAACTTAAACTGATATGATTTACCTACCCTTCCAACAGCCCAGGTGCATGTCTGCAACCAAATGCAGAAAAAAATTCAATCTTGCCTCCAGGCGATTCTTATAAAGCATGGCCCCCCTCCCACCCGCTGCACAACCCCAGCACCAAGTGCAAGGCTCTCCTGCAGACCTTCAGGAATCTAATGGCCACTAATGTCTCTAATTAACCCTCCTAGCTCCCAGGAAAAGACAACAGACACTTCCACATAAGAAACAGTAGCCATAAACCATATAAGAGCAGCATTCTCTGGGTTGCAGAACAACACAAGCATCAAAGGCTCAGGGAAAACTTCACCACCGTTGCACACAGAAGCTCACAAGGCTTGAACAGTTACAATGACCGCACACATTAATTGACACACCATACAGTGCTGTTAACCTAACTGCTTTCTCAATATATTAACTATTTTCCCTCTGAATTTATCTCAGCCCTCAACTGATCACAGCAACACACTGGCCACCAAAAACGCTGTGGACTCAGGCCAAACCCAGTCTGACTGCTCAGGAGGTTGGTCAGCTCCACGCTGCAGTCCAAACTTTGGTCATTAGATGTAGTACAGTTGCATCACTCTTGTTAATCCCTGCTACTCAGCTGCCTTCAGGAAATGGATGGCTATAATCATCACACTGCCTTTTAACTGGAAAGACAGCATTAGATTTCATCAGCCATTTCACTGTCATGCTGCGTTGTCCACAAAGGATAATGAGCCCAAAGGCTCTGCCACTCCAACCGCTTTAGTTTGATAGCAAACATATTACTTCACGGCACACAATGACAGGAGACTGTGGTGCAGCATGCGGAGAGCCTGCAGACACTTGCAGAGACAAGACACCTTTGAATGCTCATGTATTTTTTTCTTGTAGACTCATATTTAGGCTTGGGCTTGAGTTTTCCCAGTTGACACAGCAGAAACTTAAGGCACTCATGGAAACAAAGACATCACACTGCTTTAAGGGTTTCTCTGGCTAAATAAATTAATAAAAATAATAATAAAAGAGTATTCCCTGAGGAAAAAACATTTTGTTGTATTTAGTAAGAACTTCTGGGTATCTGCAAGGCAAGTAATTTCGGATTGTAGCTTACCTGATCACTTTTTTTTTGTGCTTCTTTTTGGTTCATGCTCGATATTACAAAAATATGTTGTCTATATTCTACACGTATTTTCACATTCCTAAGACATGCTAAAAGCTGGGCTATAAACACAACAGTGAAGTGTTAAGTGAACTTTTCCAGCATCTCTCTTCACCTTTCTATTTTCCACTAACAAATCTTTTCCAGCTGAGTTCAGCAAACATGCATTTCTGAGCAAAGGCAGCAAGACCCCACACTGAGTCACAGTGAGTTTAGGTACAAACAGTTCCAAAGCAGAATTAAAACAAACAAAGCCAACAACAAGATCTCAGATGCTTATTTAAAGCTCCAAAGTGTTGATCTAAAAAGTTGGTGCTGACTAGGGGGAAAATGGAGTCGAAATATTTTTTAAATTTGTGAAATATTAGCAAAATTTACTGTTCAGGAATACCATACTAAGCTACGCACAATCACAAGGCACTAATAACCACCAGTACAACGTCCTAGGCTTGGAGCTCAGTGACACTGGGATAAATTCAGTCTCAATTTACAGTGGCATCACTAGGAAAGCTCTGTCCTCCCAAATCTAACCAACACACAGCAGGAAAGATTTTAGTTGCAGAGAACACGAATCAAGGAGGACCTTGTACTACTCCTCCCTGTTCTGCCTGGATGCAGTTTAACTGGATAGCATTACTCACACACAGCAAGCGCCCCCCCCTTTTTGCACTGCAACATAATATTAAAATAATTTAATCTTACATTATGTAATCTTGAGCTCCCTGCCTACACATGACTTCTAGAAAGCAACTTACATGTAAACCATACAGCAACCCTTAGTCCATACATTATACAAGTAATAAATCTGGAGAGAGGGGTAAAAACCCACCACCAAAACGAACAAAAATCCAAAACCAACAAACAAACAAAAAAAAAACAAACCAAACAAACAAAAACAGACCACAAAACCAAAATGAACAAATCCATACATTAGTAGGATAGCTAAGTCCTCCATTTCCAAATAAATGAATGTCAATCTACTGGTTACCTGAATGGTGCAGGGATTAGAGATTTCACCCATTCTGACAGAGGGTATTCTACAGTTTTGATCCATGACGCATTTTAAAGGAATGTATTCGTGAAGCAAGACACATGAGGAAGAATAAAGAACTTGAAACAGGAAAAAATGGACTGTAATAAGATTCAAGAATGCAAGGTTTCACTCTACTGTCATGCCAGGATTGATCCCATTAACTTCCACGGGGACAGGCCCTATTTACTCAATTGTAAACAATCAAAATGACGCCTGTGGATCGAGTCCAACAGAGCACTTCATTTTAAGCACAGCAGGCTCCACGGGCTCCATAAGGGCCATACCCCCACTTACGGGTAGGCACACGCCGCAGAGATTTGCTAGAGTGCACCATGGTGTGCTCAGAGAGGCTGTCAACACCATGGCGGACCTCCTGTATCGACCAGGCTAATCCTGCTTTCACTTCATCCAGTTCCTTATCAGAAGTATTACAGGATGAATAAGGTAACTTTACTTATGATGTGGGAGCAATTAACCAGCACTGGGTCCAAAGTGTCCATCTCACTGGTTAAACAAATATAAAGCCCATGAGGATCAGCATAAATATGACACTGTATCTTGCTCTTCCCTAGGCAGTTAAATACCATCCTGAGAGTTGTTTCTATCCAGAGGCAAGTGTGCAAGGGCAGACAGAAAACACACCATCATTAAGGACAAGGTAAAACGCATGAATTAAGGATGTGATGTTCAGTAGCACGCTTACGTGACAAGGAAAGTTTCCAAGGTTCCTGTTTGAAATCTGAACAAAGAACACCCTTATTTGCACTTCATTTCACTGTCTCTCCTTCCTCTATATTCTCAACGACTGTACAAAAGCCGCTGGCTAGAAATTCTGCTCTCATACCCACATTTCACTTACTGGATTTCACAACCGTTTAAAATTTTGCCAATTTTATTAGTTTTATATAAGCCACAGTAATCAATCATGAAGTAAAAGGATATGAAGTAAAAACGCAATAAACATTATTGCTTGACATCTGCTTGGTGACCAGTGAGACTAGCTGATGGCATTACTCCAGGATCTAATAGAGGAGTACATACCTTCAGATTAACATTAATTGGCATCATGAGCAAAAAGGCCAAGGACCAAATAGGCCACAGAAATTCAGCAAACCACTTTTCCCTCAGCCAAGTGGGAGGCACACAGGCAGCCTGCAACAGGGAAACAACTTTGTTATTCCCAGGCAGAAGCAGCTCACAGACACTGCCCCGACAGGTCTCCGCAGAGGGTGACAGATGATTTCATAGATGATAAAGTTTTAAGGAAAGTAAACAACAACAATATAAAAGACAGAGCAGATTACCTCTGATGTGACCAGAGGCATACTTTGAGGATGCTAATGGAGTAGAGAATTTATTTTAAAGCTTGTCTTTTTGTACCACACCCAGTAAGAACAAGTGCTTGAATCAAATGTGAGCATGCATAAAGATCCCTTTGCATGGAAGACAGTTTTAGACTCTGCATTTTTGGCAATAAGTTGTGCAAAACACTAAAATATTTATCAAGCAACTGTGGGCCAAAGACTCAGACACAGGCTCTGCATTATTTTGACAGAGTCTCTTGTGGCAGGTCAGAGAGCTCTTGGTACATCTGAAAAGATCAACTCCTCATAGACTGGGCTCTTTTTGTTACTCCAAAACTAGAGATTTTATGTCCTTGCTGACAGGATTCATTGTAAATGCAACTGTTGGGAAACTAACAATATCAGTGACTTCTCCTTCCCTGTTTATTTGGATTTACAATGCAGTTTTTGTTTCGTTTCTTCTCAGAAAACTCTGGCAACTTCCTCCTCTGGACAGGAGGCAGCACAGTAGTACATGGTCTTGTGCATCAACACCCAGGCATTACATAGGCTGTCTCAGAAAGTCAGACCTTCTCATGCAAAAACCTACCACACACACACCACACACAACCCCACAAAATAGACTTGTTATTAATACATCAACTTGTTAACAAAAGTTTCAGACCTCCTTAAGCTCTCAGGATCCAGGCCACAGGAAAACTGTCTATCACATGATTTGCCAGTTCCTGACATGTCAGTGTTTAAATGGTCACAGCAGGAGCCTGTTTACACCTGCTGCTTTCCCCTCTCTACTTCACCCCCCTGCCATCCCAGAGGCAGCACTGGATTCAGCACTGTGACACAAACAAAAACATCTTTTACTTGGTGATAGTGCCATGCCACTGCTGGGGATGAATGGGAAAAGCTGTTAGCAATACATTCACTAATCAGTTTTGCATTTCACAAATTAAGTTGGAACTATGAATTCAGACATGTGACTCACTGTATTTTAGACTGGCCATTTTTACATAATGCATGTTCCCTGCAAAGCCACAGAGCACAGGCAGAGGCAGCATGGCAGGCACCTGCTCCCCTCTATACCTTCCTGCGATCAGCTCACTACTGACAAGAGACAACCCGCAAAGGAAAAGGGCAGCACAAAAACAGTGTGTTGAACCCAGAGCTAGTTTATCACAAAGCTTGCCACTGATTCACAAGACATTCAGATGGCCCCATGATGTTTTCAGTCTGGTAATGGAGGATGGCATATCTTAAAGAGAGTTTTGGGCTAGTGAAGGTGAGATGCCATCAACCAACTACTTCTAAGTGTAATAAATGGTCTGGGGGAAAGGCCTCAGCAACCCTCTCAAGCTGCACAAACACCACCATCTCAACCAACACCTTGCTGTGCCCTGGTCTCGCTAGTAACAAAACCCCACTATGTGGGTATAAAGCTGCAACACAGGCAGCTAAAAGAGCACACAACATGGAGGTAACTTATGACCAATATAAGTGTTCCTCATTAGCTAAGAAGCCAGGCTATGCATATCAATTAAATCAAAAAAAGGAAAAAATGGATGTTGGCCAAGAATCATTCTCTAAGAACTAGTTTGCATGGAAGTGTGTTATCAGGATCAAATTAATTTAGGAGATGAAGTACACCTTGCAAAGAAACCAGTCCCATCGGTAATGATGCTTGTACCAAGACATCAGCGGGGGATGTGGGGGAAGCAAAGGGGTTAGGGAGAGTTGCCAGGCTGCAGTTCAAGGAAGAAGCTTTGATCTAAGACCAAAAAAAAAAATTAAGACTCCTTTAGACTGTATCAGCATGATTTATTTATCAAGCTAGAACCTATTATGACTGTACTGATTGCTTTGAAGTTCCCGGGCCTATGTCAATTGTTTATTTATGATTCCATAATTGAGTTATGTCAGAAGTGCCAGACTGGGAATTAGTGTGCTTCCTAAGGGACAACGAACATGAGTACGTTTTATCTCCACAGTGCTTCAATGCGTGCTGTCAGGATGCACAGGTTTCTGTTCCAAACTGGGCTCCTCTTCCCTAAGGGCTGAACGATGTTGAGTGCTTCATGACAACAACACTAGTAACTTGATCGAGAGAGGAAAATACTGCTATCGCAAAAAACAGCATCTGTCAGACTGTGCAAAATGCAGAATGCCCATTTCACCCATGATATCAGGGACATATGGAGGCTGATGCGCTGGTCAACAGTGGGAACTGAGCTCCACCAGAGTCATGATACGAAGCAGTGGCAGTCAGAAGTGAAATATTATGTAATTTAAAAGTCGCCTGGATTTTCTCCTCCTTCCATTCTCCAGCCAGAGGGAAAAAACCACCAAGTAAATAAAACCGCAACCCACAATACAGGAACACCATCACACTCAACCCACAGGAAAACTCATCTAAACTGGGACCACAGAAAGATTTGTTTCTACAGGTGATCTATTTTAACCAGTGCTAGGCAGGCTCCCTACAAGACATCCTAGGACTTATTAAAAATATTCAACCAGAAGCTGGAGTGTAAAGTATGCTATTCTTACATATTTTATTTCCCAACTTCTGCTCTTTTTCTTCTTGGCAATATATTTATCAAATATAACCTAGTCATTAACAAGCTAATGCTCTTTCCCACTTATGGGGTGGTCTTTCACAGCACTATACCCGCTCCTTCCCTCCTCCTCACAACATTCGTTAATGCAGGCATTTTCTATTCCTCCTAACCACCCTCTTCCTTCCCCCAGCTTTCATACTGCAATCTGCCTCCATTGCTTCCCTTTCTTCCATTCTGTACTTTCACCAAAAATCCAAGTACAGGAAACAAATACTCCACTGTGCAAAGCCATCATTACCCCCTTCTTTCTCTCTTCATCATACTTTGGAGGTGCTGAATGTTAACCAATAGGCCCCCTTTTTTTTTTTTTTTTTAAATTCTGCTCTCACACTACCCTATCCAATAAATTTTACAGTTCTCAAAGTATAGTATTTTTTTCTGTTTTAAGCATGAAACAACTTCACACTGAGTTTTAGAAGCCTAGTTATTTCTACTAGAGGTCATTATTAACAATGTATGAGCAATTTGTAGACACTAGTGACTGTGTCCCAAAATGCTCCTGTGACATAGAGGTAATGCATTCAGTTTTTAAATGAGGACCTGGGGCTCAAGGAACAAGGTGCCTGATCGGTGTCTCACAGACATGAAGGAACTCAGGTCTGTAGTCTGAAAAGAATGTTTAAAACAAACAACACACCCTCCACCCCCAACAAAAACCCACCCAGCCAAAACTGCACACGATCATTTTCTCTAAAGCACTTTGTGTTCACTGAGGCATCAGTTAAAATGCCTGAATTCTAACTAAATCCACAACATTCACTAATTTTTACTAGTTTCCTCCTTCAGTGAAAAGATGGTTTCTGCTCCACCTGAGTCTTATTTCCAAGGCCCAACATGATCACGGCATTCAGAGTCACTGGGTATCACACAGTGAGGGAAGCTGAACATATTAAATGCAGCTCTTTTAATTGTGTCTCATTCAGTCTTCAAAGTCCACATCAGCTGCCAAATGCAATTTCTTCTGGGCTTTGAAGTAACTATATCTTAACTTCAAAAATATCTCTGCCACAATCCCTCATTGTCAAATCAGGCTCACCAGCAACAAATGTCATTAACCTGGCCCTCCTCCTCTTCTCCTTCAGATGGCATGGCTTGACACCATGCTTGGCTTTAACTATGCCCACTAAAGTCTTATATTGTAGATTTTAAAGGATTTCAAATTCTTAGAAGTAATTTTTTTTCATATACCTTCTATTACCATACAACATTTCAGTACGCTGACACTTTTCTAATTCATCCTTCATCAAAAAATAACTCCATCTTTGGTCTATCTTTCTGTACAGGAGGAAGCTGCCAGAATTTAAAAGCTCTCTCTCCTCTCAGCCAATTTAAGAGTATATTTGATGAACACTGGCATGCCCAAACCCAGCATAATGCTTTCAGCTTCAGACATTGTACATTTTCTAGAATGCAACCCTGAGTCCCACAACCCTGGGCACCCTAAACCTCATGTTTGCTGTGCTAACAGCTGGGTCTCCAGTATTTGTCACCTCCTTTCTTCATTTATCTTTGGCACTAGAAACATGTCTGAGGAAAGTGCCTTTTTCTTAACCATCTGGATGGCACCCCATTGTTTATTTCCACAAGTAATCAAGGGAAGTCCCACCCAACTGTCTCTCCCTTTCCCAGACTCATGACTCTCTCCATGCCACATCTGAACTCTGAGAGCATGACTGGTTCTTCTGTTTGTGATATAGAACACTCAAATGCCTCTGCTCTCTGGGGCAGCCTTGCAGAATAGAAGTGGTGATGAACCAGAATTCAATTATGTAATGAGAAACTGCTTTAATTAGCCAGTTAATTGACTCTTCAGTTGCAATAAGTAAAATTACTCATTTTTAGAGGGCACAATATTTTTTTCTTAAGGGCTCCCAGGAATCAGCTGGAATTCCCTCCCCATCCCCCCAACTAAAACAGATCCAAGAGTACTGGCATGCTACTGGCATGCTACTGGAGGATCACACATTCGATCACTGTTTCAGAGCAGCCCAGAAAAAAAAATACGCAAGAGGCAGGCATAGGTGCAGAGAATTGCACTAGGGTAATGAACCACTCTTCCTCTGACAGAAAGAAGCCTGAACTTGAGGCAGGATGAAATGCAAATTAGTTGAGGTACCTTAATGCTGCCATCTTTTTACTTTTGTCCAAAGTGTCCCAGCTCAAAAGGGCATGGACTTCTCAGCACAAATGACATACAAGATTCATACACATGATCAAGAGATCCGCTCAAATGTCAAAGAAGGGGTACAGAGTGCCTTGGCAGATCTCCCAAAAACACAGTTCAGGGCCAGTTAAGCAATGATGTAGTTCCAGATCTCAAAGATGAGCAGGAGAGGCAATCCAGGCCACTTCTGCAGCACACTGAACCAAGTGCCTAGTCTAGGATTAGGATACTGCAAGTCAAGACCCAAGATCAATGGCAAAATTAGCCAAAGAAAGCCAGCTTCAGTTTACTGCAAGTTTGGATTTGGCAACCCATTTAACAGGGATGTAAAAATTTGACCTGAAACAGAGAAAGAGAACATGACTCATGAGTCAAGCAGTATATTAGCACAAAGGTATTCCCTGATCTGAAACAGGAGGTATTGCAAGTGCAATTAGCGAACAGACTTCACACAGCAATGACAACAAAGACGACATAAGGGGTCAGACTGGAATGAACCATCAACCTCTGTCCCAGGACCCTGCACTCTGGTTACACCCTGGAGAGCTACAAGAGCTTAAGAAGAATACGTTTTGCAGCACAGAATCATCACCACACTGGTAGTCCCCGAAATCTTCCACCTTCTTTCTCCTCCTATCCTGTGCAATAAAGCTTCTGTGACAAGGTTCCCTGGTGTCCCACAACATATGCCTCTGCCTGGATGTCTTACCCATGGTCAATCTTCACTGGACAAGCCTCTGTCCTTAGGGTCAGTCTGCCTTGAGGGACAATCTTCCCCTTCACTGAGAGGACTGCAGGCAGGCCTTCACGCTAGCAGGGTTCTCCAGCAGCTCCCACGAGTAAGACACACTCAGTGCTTTTGCTGTGCTAGTGACCTTCTACTTGGAAGATGACTTGAGATCTCATGCAATTTACCTGCTTCCTCCTCTCCAGTCTTGCAGCAGGTCATCATCAGGAGGCAAATAAATAATCATAAATTAACTGTGCAAAAGGCAGGCTGGCGAGTTCTGTGACATTTTAAACATCTGTTTAATAGCACAGGATAGAAACCCGGATGAATGATGAATGCAAAGCAGCAGGGCACGCTGCCTGGATGGAGGACTGAGTCTGACAGCACTTTTACAGAAAAAAAACAAAAACAACAACAAACACCACACCAGAAAACACCTTACCTTGGTGAAAGGGGAGGTAAAAAGAATCATTGGTGTGGTATCTTCATTGGAGTTCACACAGGACTTGAACAGGAATTGCAAATATTATTTATAAACTCCTCTGTAGGAAACCTTAGATATAATCGACAGAGAGCATCTGTATGTTTGATTAGGGTTGACATTTTAAACTAAAGCCAAACACACTGCAGTAACACTATAAGCAGCAGCAGCACAGCAAATAAGTCCCTGCTTTTGATGCAGATATTCCAGGAATGATTTTGGCCCAGCATTCTGCACCTAAAGCAAGAATAAGTATCACCAAAAGAATGCCTTTCAGGATTTGAGGAGCAGCAGCAGCAGCTCCTGCTGTAGCCCATAGAACGCAATACATTTATGAGTGTCTAGGCAAATAGCTCCCCAAACAGGGGCAAGAATCCCAGGTGGGATCAGAAGTTGGATTAAATTCAACTGCAGTAGAACAGTTCACAAGAGAAAATGGGGACACAAGCAGAGAAGTTTGAGAGCCACTTTTGTACAACCTTCCACTGAAAAAACTAACATCATTACCCAATTAAAAAAGCAAAAGCTGTCAGCTTTTGAAAGATAATTCACTGCAAAAAGCCTAGAGCACTAGCTTCCCAACATAAGCATCGGATTTTAAACGAACCAGCCATCTTACGGAAGCACATGTTGAAATGGATGACATGCCAAACCACATACTTACAGGGCCAGCACAGACAGAGGAAATGGATCCTAGATACAGAAGTGTCCAGAACCTGCCTGATTCCCTCCTACACAGCTGTCTGGGGGTTCCTAACACATCTGGCTGGCACCAAAAAAACCCAAGAACCTCCTTCCTAGGAGATCAAATGCCAAAAATACATTATATAGCACTAAACTGAGTAAAACAGGCTTAATTACAATTTACTATTTACGTATGTAGCCAATCTTAGATATGTTCTCCTCTTTGAATTTCCATGACAGAATTACAGTGATGACAGTTTTCTTTCAAGTGAGAATATACTATTGGGACCAATTCTGTACTAAGTCAGGCCTTTAACCTTTATAGCACTCAAGGACGGACTGCGGCAGCCTTCAAAAACAGTATAGACATTACCATAGAAGAGTTAGAGACCAGAATAAATGTCGTGTCTGAGGTAATTGCATAGAAATTTAAAATAGGCAAAATTAAATCACTTATGAGAAATCCAGTCTGAAACTCTAACCTGAATTTGGTCAGAAAGTTGGCTTTGTCTAACTTACTCAAAGCAGGAGCTAGGCATTCAGTGCAAGACTGAAAGGTATGAAGGTTACGATGATACAAACAACAAAGCATGTAGGGCAATGTACAGAAAGTACTGTGCCAAAATGCAGAAGGTGCTATCTGCATATGCTAAAATCTAGCAGAGGATCTCTGCAAGAGAAGAGTGTTTCTAGGATCCCCTGCAATAATCTGTGAGACAAAAGCATCCAAAACAATTGAGATTCACTGGGTGACAAGCAAGGGATTATTAAAGCCATTGTAATTTAACAGAAGAATGAAAAAATAATATCTAGAATCTCAAACATGGTCAGATTTCTTCAGTAATAAGCATATGCATGTATCAAACCAAGCTACAATTTACAACAAAACAGCACTGGCACTTTTGTGAAAGAAAAGTTATTAGATGATATGAGCCTGACTTAATTAATGGCTCTGTGGTATGGCCAGCATGTGAGGCTGACCAATCCTCATCACACTACTTAGGAAAGTAGAGCTCCATCAGTTATGGGACAAGCCACAGTGTTTGAATATGCATGGCCTCTGTCCTCCCTTGGTGTAACCCTACATGCCATTTTGTATACAGCACACAATCTCTTCTCACATGTACGCTTCTCTGTACGTGTGTTTATAGGCAGCCACCACACACCGGGGTGGCTCCTCCTGGCTGATGCCCAAGGGCTCAGTCATCCGTCCTGCCCCTGGCACTAGGGCACACATAGGCAGCAGTAGAGGAACGGAGCGTTGAGGAAGAAGAATGGCTATGTGTCCAAGTTTCCAGCGAGCATTTCTAAAAGAGCAAAGATGCTGGGTGCACAGACGGTGCTTTACACTTCACAGCAAAGCCCTCATCTGGGAAAGGAGAGCTGACAGACGGCATTGTATGTACTGCAGGGGCCACATTCATGGAAACAAGGAAAGCGAAGCATGCGACCCCTCCGGAGCCAGCAGAGCCGTCTGTTCATTTCTCTGTTTGTTTGCTCTTTCAGACTTAAACGCTTGAGCAGATTTACACAAGTAAGAGCACTCAAGAAGTGGGCAAACTGAATATGAACACTAGGCCAACTGGCTGCAATGTCCAAGGAACAGAAAGTGGTATTAATCCTCTGAATTGGATACCAAAGCACCGCCTGTGCCCCATGGAGCTTCCCAGTGGAGTCCCCTCCCCGCCCTTCTGCAGAGCTGCGCAGCAGGGAGGCTGCAGGGCACAGCAGCCTGGTGGGCTGGCTGCAATACCTACCAGATCTGTGCACTGTCCATCCCCCAACCCACAACTGCTCTTCCATATGCAGGGGGTGAGCAATTTTTAGCAGGAGCCTACAGCAATTAGCGGAGAAGGTAAATAAGATACTCGGAAGTGATCTGCATTTAGAAGTTTACCAAAACAGCTCTCCCAGAATACTTTTTGCATCAGAATTACTGCAATAGATTTTAAAAAAAAAAAACCAAAAAACAAACATACCACAAAAACCACAAACAAACCCACAACCTGCCCCTTAGCTGGGCAAACTCTGGGTTATGTTGAAAACTTGCCTCTTCGAGAGCCAGCAGTCAACAGATATCCCTCTGGGCATATTGTTGCTTAGGGTACCCCCTATGCCACTGCATTTTAAACAATATCAGATTTGTTAACAGCACAATTTTAGACTTCTAAAGCATCAAAGTTGGAAACTAGTTTGTGATGGCAACACTGTCTTCATGAGTATTCATGCATGTGCACACAAAAGATGACTGAGAGTCCAGAAATGAAAACGAGATTTCAAAAATGCTGAAATCCTGCAGCTTGCACGTTCTCCCCTGTCTGTCAAACCCAGTTTCTTAGGAATATATTTACAATGCCTAGACAACTTCTCATCAAACCCAGCGCATGTTTTTGCAATTTTTGACAGTTAGAATAGCATATATTTGTTCAAGTTTATTTTTATAGTGTTCAACACTATATACCAAAGACTCAGTAGTATGGAAACCAACAGCGTTTTCTGCTACCCAGCTGTAACTTTTACCCTGCCTCAAGTCTGCACAGGAGGATGGAGAAAAAGATGGTGTGAAAACTGACATGAAGAAAAGAGTTTTCTCCAACAGAGAGAACAGAACTTCTCCTGTCCAACCAGAGAATACTAGTGAAAGACAAGTTGTTCTCCAAAAATGAACCATCTACAGCTTTCTCTTAGACATATAAAGTTACATGATAGTTCCTCATCATTGACAGAAGCAGTTACTTTATGTTAATTATTAATTCATGTAAAACTGAATTGAACTAGAAGATAAAGGGATATCAGGGTCCACCCCTATCTTGTCCCTATCATTTTCTGTTCTCTGTGCCAGCAATAAAACTTCAAGTGTAATAGATATGACTGTACCTTGTACCTCTGCATACTAGAATCTGCAAATTCTTAACTCTTTCTGCTCTCATTGCACCAGGCATAATCCTGAAATATTTGTGTTGCCATAAATAGTACACACTGCATTATCTAGATAATATATTTTTAAAAAATTAGTTATGTTGAAGCATCAAGCACACAAGAGTTGTGCTTGTACATCTTTGTTCTGCCTTCTTATGTGTCCAACACATTCACCAGTGAATGCAGGAATTTTATTGGGCAGATCAAGGTGCATCATATAATTGAAGAACATAATCCCAGAATAGGAGAACATGTAATTGTAAGCAGCATTCACAAGCACACATTCGCGCATATGTTTTTGTTCCTTTGGCAGTAACATAGGCCAGCATTTTAGAAACATCCTGCTAGTCTTATAAAACAACCTGACAAAAGGAAAATGTAATTTTTAATCTCAACAAAACCTGAAAATAATTTTATAGTTGGACTTTCTTGGTCTGCAGGCTTTCTTTCTGTTAGATTTCAAATGCCTGCCACAAACAGAGGAAGAGGAAAAGGTCATTAGCACCCTTCCCACAAACCACAGGAATCCTTTAAGCCAAGTTAAAAAGCATTAGGCATTCAGAACAGAGGAACTACTGCTGGGTTTCCCTACAGCAGACTTGCAGTGTTCTGCAGGCTTTTTTTTTTTTCCCGCCAGCTGCCACGATAGTTTCTCATTCTCTGCTCTTACAGTTCAGTACCAGACAGCTCTCTGTAGGCCACAGCTTGAGACATGTTACACCAGGCAATCCAAAATCATCAGGTGTTTCACACTGTCAGTGCTACTGCCCTCATCTGTCTGGATTTTCCTGGAATAAACTCCTTCCAGTAAATTCTAAGGCTGGACTGCAACCCGACAACAAAAAACTCAGGCGCAGAAACGTAACAGCGAGCAGGTCCCCTTTTCCAAAGATTTTTTCAAGTTTTGGTCAAGAGTTGTACCAAATGCACAGTATCACAAGTGCACTTTTTCTCAAGGAACTTCATAAGAAGATGGAACATCAAGATGAATAACTAAAGCTGCAGATACCATAGTGCTCTACCCATTCCCTCCTCTCCAACATTAAACACCCTCTGTCCTTTCCCCAGCTCCTGTCTTGCTGTGTCTGCCTGCTCAGGTTTTTTTCTGGTTGACAAAACAGTCTCCTGATACAGCCAACTTCCATTCAACTCCATCTGTCACCAATCCAATGTAACTGACTCCATGAACTAAAACCAGTGCAGCTTGGTGGAAAGTTAAGAGGATGCCTTATGTCCTCTCATGCTGCTCTTCCAAAATCATCATTATCCCATTCCAGTCAACTAGGCTCAGCCAAAACAGTCAAACCCCAGGTTGCATCCTAGGGATGCCCAGAAAGCTGCTGCTATGTCCAGAAGCAGGAGCTGGTGAACAAGGACACAAAACTCCCTCAGTATTTCTCGTGGCTCTGATTTATCGTGACAGATGTATGTTTACCCTCCCTGAATGGTCAACAGAGTAAGACAGCCAAGGGAAAGGATACCTAACGGAGACCAGCAATCCTGCAAACAGACTATAAATATAGTCTGCAACACAGACTATAAAACTCTGCCCATTCTAAAGCAACATTTCAGTTGTTATGCCAACTTATCCCAGCACAGGCTGAAGATAGAGGATTCTTTTACAGCCTGAGAGTTTGTAACTTGCACGCCCATGTTTCTGTGCAGCTACAAACACACAGCTGCTTGCACAGGAGTAAGGCTTTCATGCCCTTCAGTCAAGTACATTTCAATCAGCACGCTTTGGAACTCCATGGCTTATTTCACAGAATCCCAGATTGGAAGGGACCTCAGGGATCATCTAGTCCAACCTTTCTAGGAAGAGCACAGGCTAGACAAGATGGCCCAGCACCCTGTCCAGACGACTCTTAAAGGTGTCCCATGTGGCGGAGTCAACTACTTCTCTGGGGAGATTATTCCAATGGTTGATTGTCCTCAGTGTGAAAAATTTCCCTCTCATGTCCAGTCGGAGTATCCCCAAGAGCAACTTGCATCCATTCCCCCTTGTCCTCTCCATGGGACTTTTAAAAAGGGAGTCTCCATCTTTGTAGCTACCCCTCAAGTACTGGTACATGGTGATGAGATCCCCTCTAAGCCTCCTTTTCTTAAGGCTGAATAAACCCAGTTCTCCCAGCCTATCCTTGTACAGCAGGCTTCTGAGTCCTTTGATGATCTTGGTGGCCCTTCTCTGGACCCCTTCCAGCCTGCCCACATCTTTTTTGTATAGCGGGGACCAGAACTGTACACAGTAGTCCAGGTGTGGCCTGACAAGCACTGAGTAGAGCGGGATAATGACTTCTTTCTCTCTGCTGGTGATGCCCTTTTTGATGCAACCCAGCAACCTATTGGCCTTTTTGGCTGCAGCATCACACTGTTCACTCATGTTGAGCTTCCAGTCCACCAGGAGCCCCAGGGTCCCTTTCCCACAGAGCTGCTCTCCAGCCAGGTAGATCCCAGTCCATGCTGCACTCCTGGATTATGTTTTCCCAGGTGCAAGACCTTACACTTGTCCTTGCTGAACTTCATAAGGTTCTTGCTAGTCCACTCTTCCAGCCTATCCAAATCTTCCTGCAGAGCAGCTCTCCCTTCTGGAGTTCCTACTTCCCTGCTCAATTTGGTGTCAAAATAACATGAAAGGGTTCTTCAGGTACGTCAGCAACAAGCAGAAAAAGAAGGAAAACATAGGCCCACTGTTAAACAGAAAGGAGAGTCGGTCATCAATGATGCTGAAGAGGTAGAGGTCCTCAACACTTTCTTCACAAACACTGTTGGGTCCCAGGCTTTGGGGATGAAATTCCCAGTTGATCCAAACACCGACCCACCATCAGTGAAGGAAGAGTTAGTACGTGAATTATTACAGGAGCTTGAACCCTGCAAATCGATAGGCCCTGACGCCATCCACCCGAGGATGTCGAGAGAGCTGGCTGACATCACTGCGAGGGCACTCTCCATAATCTTCAAGAAGTCGTGGAGAACAGGGGATGTCCCAGAGGACTAGAGGAAGGCAAATATTACCCCTGTTTACAAGAAGGGCTTGAGGGCGGATCTGGGTAACTATAGGCCCATCAGCCTTACTTCAATCCCTGGGAAAGTTATGGAATGAATCCTCCTGGGGGCCATCACAAGTCAAATGAAACACATGACTGGGAAAAGCCAACATGGCTTCACTAAGGGCAGATCGTGCTTGACAAACCTGGTGGCCTTCTACAACAAATTGACTTGCCTGGCTGACATGGGGCAGGCAATGGACATTGTCTACCTGGACTTCTCCAAGGCTTTTGATATGGTTCCCCACAGCCTCCTCCTGCAGAAATTAATGCACTATGACCTACACAAGTGGTCTGTGCAGTGGGTGGGGAATTGGCTGACAGGCCTCTTGGCACTACATATCAAAAATGATTCAAGTGAATTAAATGTATTTCAAAGGAACACAGCATATATAACATAGACATGAAGACCTGGCTAAAGCAGGTATGATGTGAAAAGGGAATAAAGTAAAAATAAATAAAATATAAAATTGGGCACCTTTTAATAATTCTTTTGAAGCCAAAAATCAGTAGCTACTGGCATGTTTTCAAGCACTCACTTATGAAAGGCAATGAGATCCCAAAGCAATGGACACTGCTTCCAAGATCTACACAGCCTCTAAATTAATACAGTAAAATGAGCCAAAATTTGTCTAAGACTGGGCAGAAAAGCCTGAAACTTAAGTCATTCTTCTGAATAGGCAGAAATATTTGAGAAGTGGTATAAAATCTAGTAGGATTCCAGGCTGTTGCTAAAAGCTATTCATTTTTCCTAGTGGTTTCCCATATTAAAAGCTTTTTTAGAACAGGAGCATGTTTTCAGTGTCCACAGAGAGCAATGTATCATACAATATGTTCCTGGAACTTAAGCAAAGGCTTTTCTGCCTAATGGACAGCTAGGAAACAATCTAGTTGCTAAAAGTTATCCTTTTGTTAACAGAAATAAGCAGCACACAGAAAAGACAGACCATAAGATACACTATGTACTGAGGTCCAAGAAAGGACTCTCTCTTCCTAGGATCTCGGTCAGTGGAGATTTCATAGGAGTTATTTTTCCAGCTCTGCCTAGTTGCTTACCAGGTACAGACTGGGAGGCACCTTTATCTTCTCATGATTCAGGGTGGGCTTTCCTAAAAGCATTGATAATTTACTTCACAGAAAAGAAAACTAAGAACTGTTTTGTGATCTCAAGATTCAGTGGGGGTCCCTGCAGTGCCCCACTCACATGGCATTTCTCTGGTAAGCTATTAACTCAGTCTGCTGTGTTAATGAGTAGCATCATTATACACCTGTGTTGTATGATTCAAGTATTTTCACAAACAAAACTGAAAAACCAACCAACAGAAAAAGCAACAGAAACCAACTTTAACGTACTGAGCCTACAGGCAGCAGTATGGACTCCTGATAAAAGAACCCTAGATGCAGTGTCTAACCTGAAAAGCTGTTAAAAACAAAGAAAGAATGAATGAACGAACAACAAACTAAGACCATCTAAGATGAATAGACTAGTGTCTTTTAAACATCATGACCCATCAGAAAAAGCTCATGCGTGTTCATGCCCCATTCTCTTGCAACAAAGATGTACACCCGCAAGCTCCTTCTCCTTTCCAGGAATTACCAAAATTATGGGTTTGCCTTTTAAAGATTTGGTTCAATTTGTATCAATTGTAAAATCTCAGTTCCACCTTCAAGTAAGAAGTCAATCACAGTTTGATCCCAGGAAGGCACAGAGCATCAGGGGGCTATACAATTTAGAGCCATCTGTTCCCACTCCCTCATCCTTTTGCTTATAACCAGGGAGAAGACACACCCCCCCCCCCCCCCCCCATCTTATTTCCATTTGACTTTTCCAACCTTCTCCAGCTTACCCAGCTTCATAGCTTCTCAGGCTCCATCATGAGCTTCCTATGCCTGTGGCCTTTTTCCCCTCTCTCTCCACCCCTCCCACTGATCTATTTTATTAAACACACCTGTCTGCTCCTTCATCCAACTGTTATTTCCATTTGTACTCATACAAATACCCAGGCACACATGCTGCTAGTTAATACTAACTATATTATACCACTACTGGTAGAGGCACCTGTCAGAAACTGATGAGCAAGAAAGAAAATAACATTGTCTAGCTAGGATAAGACTTGCTAAGCAAGGACTTTGAAAGCAGTGCATCAACACTGCATTCACAAGACACCCCTGGGAATCTGGGTCACTCCATCACCACATGGTGAAAGCAGAACCTCAAATGAGACAGGAGCAGCAAAATGGGATTCAGCTCCTCACCACCACCAGAGCCAAAGGCAGTTTGAAATGAAGCAAGAAAGAGACATAAATTATAAAGGCAACTGCATAGTGATGCATCCACAGAAGTTCTTCTTTCCTAGATGTTTTCAAATAAGAATACGTTCTCTCTGCATGATTCATTGACAGCATATGCCCTTAGGTAAAGAAATCTGAGCATGACACAGAACCTGACGAGACACTTGTTCAGAGATTTTGCAGACCCTCCAATCTTCTCTTTACTGCAAAGTGTAATATAATCCTATCTAAAGAGCAGATTTCTCTCCAACATATATTTGCCTTTGCTTCCCATTACTTTAAAACGTGCTTCCCTTCATGGTCTTAACTAAAACTGGGAAAACTGTGCAAGGTTTTCTTTGTTGTCAACAACTGTTCAACATTCCACGTTAGTAATACTGAGAGCCTTAGCGTACCAGCTCCCTCTTAATAATTTTAAGCATCAAGCAATAAGATTAAGTAGTATAATACAAACAATAGGTACATCAAAATTCTGAGTTTCAGGTGAAACTGATGATCAGCTGAACTGGTCTTTAAAACTTGGAAAAGTCTGAAAAACACAGTTAACAAACATTCATTTGTTCCTCTTTCTTTTCACAGTTCTTTTTAAAATTAATTCAATGACCAGTGTGCTGTTGCCATTCTCTTTATAACCACTCTCAGGAACATCAAAACAATGAAAATCACAGTAAAGGTTAATATCCAGAAGAAAAAAAAAACTAAATGAAAGCAAAACAAGGAAAAGCAGATGTTCAAAATCACTCTGAACACAGACTGATTAGGTAATTAGTATATGTATATGTGCTTATTTGTGTATATATTTATATATGGATAGTCTTCTCCCTTATAAAGGGAGAATGGACAGAGAAAAATACAAAATATCAGTATTTGAAGTACGCGATACAACCTCTTAATTTTAGCAAAACAGTGGAACACAGCAAATTAAGATTAAATGGGAATTTAAGCCACACCATAAATACAATTAAAAAAAAAATCTGAAGTAAAGGTGAAATGGTTGGAATAGTTTTTCCTTGCAAGGCAAAATGGTTAATAGATTACACATTTCATAGTAAAATTTAGAAGGGCTTGGTTTTCCCCGTGAGCTAGATTGAGTGTATACATAAGGTTGCCTCCCTATGAAAATAAAATAAAATTTAAAAAGCAACAAAACAAAAACAAGCAAACAAAAAAAACCACAAACCCAAAGCATTACCAAAAAACCCCAAACAAACCCCACACTCTTCTGCAGCTGGGATGCAGCCACTGAGTAAAAGAGAGTACAAAGTTGTAATCTTCTTCAAAGGAAACTCAGGGAGGCCTGCTTGGGCAGACTGGTTATAAGAAGTGAGCTAATAGAAAGCATGCTTTAGTTCATTTAACAAAGCAGCAGCAGCATACTGCTTAAAAATAGTGAACGCTAGAAGTGTGTAAAACTCTGGATATACTACATCTATTAAATGTGTGTAAAGACCGAAAATTACATTATACATAAGGTCTTAGTATAGCAGTGTTCAGTTCCCTCAAATTTGCATTTTGTTATATGGAAAGTTTAAGATTTATTTTGTTAAATACAATCTTTTTTTAAACTTCTTTAAATTAATTATTTACTTTAACATATTTTCCTGAAACTACTGCAGTACATTTACAACAAAAGCATCAACTTTATACAATTTTTCCAAGGATGTTTCTAACATTTTTCATATTTATTTGATGCTTAGTGATCAAATATGTGTTGCTGATTTGAAGGATTAAAAGAGTTTATTCCCATTACATTTTTTAATGGTTTCATCCACTGCAGAATCCATGAAGGATTCGAAAACTGCACTTTGAAGAATGTGAAGTCTCTAGTAGTTCTGAAGTGGTGCTAAGCACTGCCATTGCGTGAGGCCTTGGAGACATCAAGCGATTACCAGCCATCCTCAGTGCGTAGAATAGCTTGTTACTCTGAACCCAAGTCCCCCCTGATAGCTTTTATTGTAGCAGGCCACCTGCAGAAGCACAGCAATAGATACCTGCGCACCCTGATGGGAATCATCTGCCTGTAAATGGTGAACCACACAACTTCACAGGGGTGGAGAGGTAAACTTTAAAAGGGGTATCTATAAAATGCCTCAACACCCTTGGCTAAATCACATTAACTGCCTATAACTAACATTACCATACTACATAACAACATACTGCACATAACTAGCACTACCAGGTAACCACCCTAGCTCTGTTTTGCCTGCATTCAAATTACTTACCTTTCATCTAGTATTTAATCCTCGTTAAACTTACATAACAAAAGAGGTTTCCAAAACTTTCAATTTATTGTCAGCAGGCTATAAATTTGATATATTTCTTATACTAAAAATGCCATCATACCTGGAATTTATGCTATATCTTTTGGCATATTTTGTTAATTTCTTTTTGTTACCAGTGGTAAAGACATTTGCACATTTTCGAATGTACAAGAGATCTTGTCTGTATGCATCTCTTTTGCCCGCAAACTCCCATGTTGTAAGTGTGAATGCAGCTGAGGGACACTTGCCAGTCAAAACAGATGCTCAATTCCTAAACCACAGAATGGAGCACAAATAGAAGATCTGCTTTAATGTATTCACAGCACATCCAGCCCCAACTACTTCCGAGACTTTTCAGTATAAATTGCAGCAGAAACTGGCTTAGGAATCAAGTTTCCATTTGGAAGCTAGCGTAAAGCAATGTACTTTGGAGGCAAAAATCTGTCCACTTAAACACAAACCATGTTCTGCACCAAAAGAAATATCTAGGTAGGTAAACAGTTTTTTCACAGTGACAGCTTTCTCCACCAAACTCTAGAGATTAAACTAGAATGAGTCACAGAAAACAAGTATTACATCTTGAAACTGGTTGTGTCCGAGTACAACTCAATAATTTTGGGGCTGATACATACTATGGCAATGGCTGTAGAGCCCCCTCAGGAGCAGGGGATCAGCTGGGGAAGGAAAACAGAAGATTAAGTACACCATGGATGTGCAAGGATGGTATCAAATAGCACTACAGTGATTTCTGGCCAGCAGACTGACTCTTCTAGATGGCACTGAGAAAAGCAGCCTTCACCTGAAGGTATGCCAGGAAGCAGTCAGGCTCTGGTGCCACTTGAGGATCAGTGTAGTGTAAAGGCTAAACCCTCTTCATCGCAGACCCTGAACGAAAGCGCTATAGTCAAATCTAACCTCTGCACCCTACGCTGGAGGCACTCAGTGAAATACACTGAGAGGTCAGAATTCAAAAACAAATCCCACGATAATTTCCAATAAGTATCTTTTTCTCATCAACAAGCTATGTCAGCCCTAGCCCAACTATTTTAAAACCGCATTTCTAGAATAAAGGACCGCTATACTTTCCAGACAAGATTATTTTCCTCAGAATTATGGCACATTCCCTAGATTATAAATAAGGTTAACAATTGTTAAGTTTATCATTCTATGCTTTGTCCTCAAACTGGTGAATATGCTACAAAATCTTGTACTATACTAATACTACTATTCCTGGGGAAGAAAGTGGAAGGGTTGTCCTTTTGGACAGCACTTAACACCAACTAGGATTACCCCTTTTCCAGCCATGTTCACAGCTCCAGGATGTGAACCTTTTCTTTGTCTGCAAGCACAACTTTACAACAAGCTTATCTTACAAAGCACAGCAGCCAGTGCCTAGCTGGTGCTTTAGGTAAAACCACTATCATTAACATTTGAGAGCTGTACTAACAATGTGAGTTAAGTCATAAGGAAAAAAAGAAAATCTTTTGATTCCAGCAAAAACCTTGCAATGGAAAAACAAATACTTGATTCAGAAGTGCTATAGTTGGAGGAGATAGAGTCAAGAATCTACAATAATCTACAATAGTAATTGGATTGAAAGATTCTGAGTTGGTGGAATTTAGTGGTTGTATTAAAAAGCCATCTCCTCTTCAAGGCAAGGAGCCAACATAATGAAGAAAAGACAGGAAACAAGTTAGGGAGTGCCATCCAAGGTTAAAAGAAGACCCTGTTATCTTTAAAATGGAAGGGCAGCCCATTTCCATGAAACTGAGTTTCTCTGTCTTCTGCAGTCTAAGGCTGTTTTTTATTTCCAAAATCAGCAACTGGAAAATACATTTACTAGAGCATTATTCCCACCATTATAATAATAAAAGGGTCAATTAAAACTCAGTTAAGTGGTAAATCTGTTGTGGAGTGGGCTGACTTTAAAAGAGAATTTCAGTTACTTCAATAAAAACTAAATAATACTGGGCATAGCACTCGTTACATTTCCAAATTTTGAATCTCTACTGCTTAAGAAAGTCAAACCCTTCTTTATATCCTTGTACTTCCCCCCAGAATAACCAAGCAATTCTGAACTATTTCTCAGTTCAACAGTGGTATAAGTTTCCAGAAAGAACTTGTTTTCCAAAATAATTAAATAGAACTTAAAAATGCAATTTCATGTTTACAGCAGGAAATAACTGAACTTGTCTCTGGTTACCAAAAATGAAGAAATAATACAGATTTAATGAATTGGTGTTCATATTACATCTATTAAATGGGAATCAACAGTTCTAAGAATCTATTGCATAGCACAAATAGCATGAGGTCCCAATTTTTGCACAAATAGATTACGTTATAATATGCTAGTCATTGCTGCAATGTGCAAACAAGTCCTGAATTTACACTACATCTGAGCTATATTTGGAGCTCAGCTTTGTACACCAACGAGCTTTGTTCACCCAGTTGTCTAAATGATATCAAAGGGAAATTTTGTGCGTTACTTATGAGGACTCGTCCCTTTAGCTGCTCCAACACAACGTGACTCATAGTCAGGGTCTACGTACATATTTTTCAGTATATTTTTATTTTCCTTTTCTTTTAAAAAAGGATGAGAGAATAAGCTTTGCAGGGTTAGAGAAGGCTAGATCACATCTTAGCGCCGTACAAGACAGGATAATGACACAGCAAGTATTAAGAACAGTGACAGAAATAACCTCTTGATCACTTAGACTAAAAGGTTAATAATAATGTATTTCACATCTTACCAACAAACAGCTGCTTTAAAATTCTTACCAGGAAGAGTCTGCAATACCATTTACACTCTAGACTTCCCTAGTAGGAAGTAAAATTTCCTTCAAGTTTTATTTCACCACTTCTCTTTCTTCTCTCTTTCAATACTAGAACTGCTCATTGGCCAAAAACCAAGAGCTCAACATCGCCAGTTTCAGGAGGAGTTAAAATACACACACAAAACACCCTCTCAACCCAGGCCTGCATTCTGCAATGTGGGTCCACTTTTAATTAAATGCAGAAACTCAGATTATCCCACCCAACCATTAAGCAGTGTAACAAGTTTTCTTAGTGCCACTTTAATAGCCTGCTTTTTTAAGAAGCTTTTAATTCTGCATTCAGCTTCAAGACACCAAATGCTGCCAGCACTGTCTAATCTCAGCATGACTGGGAAAAGTACCACTAGGTCTCTGCTCCAGCATTTCTAACAAACGTGGCTGAAGAAAACTATTTGCCTGGATTATGAGGCTAACAAGTACTCCCCAAATGATGAACAGCATTCATTTTATTTTTCACTCTTACTGGTAAGAAGCCACCAAAGCTTTCTTCTAAAAACTCTTCTTCAACCACAGCAGGGATAACTAATTATAAGCACCCTGTCTGGGGTAAAAAAGAAAAAGAAAGATATAGTTTGTCTAGGCTTATGGAAATGTAACTGTGTGCTTCAGTTTCTGCCTTTTCTTCTTGTCAAGCAAACAAAGTGGAAGGGTGGGAGGGGGAATGGCAGCACAAGCAATGAAACAGCCTTAGAAATTCAAAGCTGAAAAGATGTTCCAACTGACGAAAGGCAACGAGAGGAGGCTGCTCAGTTCTTACTCTGCTGTACCAGATAAGAGAACTTAGGACAGGCAAAATCTGTTCTCTAAGCATGGTTCATCAGGGCATATCAAGGCTTCAGAAACATGATTGCATTTTTAATAATTCAGGAATCTGCCTGCGTCCCTCTTGATTATGTAGCAATTGTCCAAGCTTCACTGAGGTTGTAATTTTGCTGTCTGGAAATATCTGTAATTGGTTATACCAGCTGAAGTGGTTATTTGAGCTTTTCAGTGTCTTTTAAATTTGGTTTCTTAATGAAGGGGCAAAATTTTTGACAGCCAAACTGCCAAAAATGTGCCTGGAAAAAAAAAATCAGGAGAGGAGAAAGAACAAGGAGAAAACAGAAAAATTAATCTGCAACAGAGAAATGCACGTTGTAGAGAAGCCTTGAGAGCATATACTTGCTTCTTCAGACTGTAATCACCTGCTTGCAAGACTGTATCCATATGCATGTGCAGCTTCCACTAAAACCATAAGGGAAAGAACATCCTAGACCCAGGACTCATTCTAGATATTTTTAATAGCTGCAAACAAGTGGTAAAAATTTTTATATACCAAAATTAGCAGGGGAAGGAAACCCATTCATTTTTCTAATAAAATCCGCTGGTCTAAGGCACACACACATTACAGTCTTCAGATCTGCTTCAGAAGTTTATGCATCTAGATACGCCAGGACACTTTTTGCCGCATCATAGTTCACTGCTGAACTATTCAGCTTTGAACCAAATTCTTCTGCTAACACTCTCTAGAGGAAGATCCCTCTCTTTAAATAGGCCTTATATTCATTTAGAGTAGGTGATCAAGTTCTTTGGTTCACTGCATCAAAATTGTTTGGTTTATGCTTAAATGAGACTATAGAGCAACTTCCTTCCTCTAAATAGTATATTTTCTTAAGACTGACAGGTGATCAGCACTTTTTTCCATGGCACCCCAACCAAAGCCAAGACTGGGAGCCATGAAGACATCAGACATGCCGAGATGGTTGGTAAGACAGCCTCCAGACCAGGAAGAAGGACAGACACCATCTATCTTCAGCAGTCTGGAAAAAAAAAATTCTTTTGTACTGGCTATAGCAGTCTAATCTACCCTGCACCATGAGGGATGTGACACAGTCCCTGCATTCTTACCGAGAGGCCTTGGAGGTCTTGGTGTCTCCCAGGAAAAGAGGATTCACGTTCAGCTAAAAACTGCACAATGAGAACAATAGGAGCAAGACATGTGGTAAACAAGTTCCCCATGATACTAGTCCTTCGCATTCTCCTGAATCCTTGTGATTACTAAGGGGGAGACCATGACAACGGCAGAAAAGCCATTCACTGCTGACATTGGAGACACAATGGCCAACTAGTACTTTGGGTGAAATATATCACCCACTAGCTGTTTTATTAATGACCCAGCCAGAAAGCTCATACTTCATTGCAGAAGATGAAAGAGACAAGTAAACCAAGCTGCTACTCAAAAGGAATACATTAATATTCATTTGGTTTCTTATATGCTGCGGGTCAGAGCAGAAGAGCTGGGCATTGCTGCTATGTCAGCACTTAGCAGGTTTTAGGTCTCGATTATATATTGAATTCCCATTTAAATTCAAGATAAACAGTGAAGCCAGAAAGACTTGACACTGAAAACCACATACACACCAGATTGACAGCTGTCTGCTAATTAACATAAGAATAAGAGTCAACACAGAGGCATCCTGAAACTCTGCCCTTGAGCTTAAGCAGTAATGGGAAGCTGATACTTCTAAAAGGAAGCTCTACCCTCAGTGAGTATGTATATACACTTCAATGAGCTTTTCTCTAGGAGGCAAACTTTCCAAGGTAGTCCGGTCCACATCCTCACATGTATTTGTACACACACATGAAGGCTTGCCCTCCTTGAGAACTTATTTCTGCAGCTGTTCACCCATAACCAAATTCTCATTTCACTTCTCCGCAGTATGACTAAAAAACAAAGGACAGGGAAGAAAAATAGAGCAAAAACGTCACCAGACACTATGGCTCCATTAGATTTTTTCCCTTTCATGCTTTCCTAGCAATGCTTTCACGGGTACTCTACAAACACTCTTCAGTCCACATACATTACTCTTCTCCACCAAGGTACAAGTCAAAGTCAGCATCGGAAATTCACCGGGGCAAAATTAAAGCATTATCACAACAACTTAGGACAGTATCAAACCTATCATGTGACCCACCTATAACTCCAGGACTCAAAATATCAATGGCTCAGACATCACCAAGTCTGTCAATGATGAAAAATTGATATTGCAGTAACACAACTTAATTACCTGTCATACAAAGGCACACACACACCTAGCACTGTTTTTACTTTTGAGTGTGTGTACACTTAAAGAATACCTATCACCTTTGATTTCAAGCTCTTCAGGACAGAAGCTTCCTAGAAAGTCAGTAAGCTTTGCACTGGACAAGGTTACGCATGTAGATTTGCAAGTCATGATTACAATGCAGCACCACTGGGGTATAGGTTTATTCCACTTCTATGAGGAGGCTGTTCCTGGTTTGTTGTTTGAGGTGGTTTTTTGTTTGCCCTTTTTTTATTGTTTGGTTGGTTTTTGTTGTTGTTGTTGCTGTTGTGGGTTTTTTTGTTTTGTTTTTTAAAGAAATAAGATACTGAGACCCACATGAGATTTTTCTGAGAAATAACATACAAGAATCAGTATGTTCCAAAAATTGTGTGTAAAGAGGTGAAATCTTTCCTTTACATCTACACACCCTTATTTAAGAGAATACGTTGCTCATGAAACATATCAGAACAAAGGCTTTGAAAATTTAAGTTCACAGGCTAAGTACACTACAGACAACAGCGATTCATATATCTTCCCATTTCCTCCAGTGAGCCTGAACTGTTTAATGTAGAGAGGAGAGAAGAAGATAAAGCATTGGAAAGTATTATAATAAAGTAAATGGCACAGAAAAAAAACCCAGGAAATTATGAACTCTGCAGGCTCTTACAATGGATGGAGCATGGCAGACTAAGAAGCTGAAGAGCCACAAATAAATCAGTGAAAGATTTTAAACATCATACCGATTTCCAGTAGAAATCATGACCACATATCCCCATGATTTAGGGTGAAAGGAAGGAGGAGGTTTCTGCAGAAAGGGAGAAAAGCAATTAGATTATTATTTTGACCATAAGTACTTTCATAGTTTCTTTTTTAATGGGAATTCTAGGTTTAATGGGATATAATGTCTTCAATTTCAGAGCCTAAGATAATCACTGAAGGAGATTAGGTAGCAACTTTCACTGATGGTTTTCTATCTGGCTTCTGGCACCATCCCTTTAACGCCACCATACTGGGTTCTTCACAGGACAGAATAATGATGACTGTGTCCTGCGGCAGACTCGCTGTGACAGATCCTGCATGCCCTGCACCACTCCTAGAATGACCCACTGATGACTAATTTCTGTGAGCACAACTTTTCCACCAGTAGGAAAAAATAATAACAGTAATTAGAAAACAAGACAAACAAGGATACATTAAATTTGAAATATTGATATGTTTTGTCTTCAGTTTAAAAATCATTTCTAGGCATTGTAAAGTAAAAAAGATTGCTGTGCAAGAGGCCTGTTTGATTTGTCTTCCATGCAGTTCTCACCACTCTATTTAAAACCATTCATCCAAACACAAGGTACTCTCAGAGGCACTATTGATAAAAGACTGCACAGAAGCCAAGCGCCACAAGCAGCTATTTTTAATTATCCAGACTGTGCACTGAAAACATGCACAGCTTTACAAGCAAACTTATGGATGCAGAGGGAAGCAGGGGTTAAAAAAAAATATCACAGCAACAAGATACATGCTAAGAAAAATCTCCCTATGGAACCTCCCTGTCTGGCCTACGACTGTGTATCAGTCCAGGTGAAACATTTTGGGCTATTGTAAATGAAGATAAAACATGTTGGCATCCATGTGACAGACATGGCCACAAATAAATCAAGCAATAAACGGCACAGCATGCTACTTCTGGCTTTGTGCCTCCTTTTTGTCCCATTAGGGTAAAAAGTTGCAAAGACCACAACTGTCTCTGGAACAAGAAGTCTCCCAACACCCCCTACCATCTAGGCAGAAAAGCAGACAAATTCAAGTGTCTGAAGGGATTATGGGATAACAGGGAAGCCTGCTAACAAAAGCAGACAGCCGTTGTGGCTTAAGGAATCAAAATGAACACCCCAACATCTTCCTCCTAGCTTAATGCAAGGGTTTTGCGACGACAGGGCTTGGCCTAAGATGACACTGCTGGCTGCTGATTCTTTCTTGCCCCAACCCTTTCATCTTGGTTTTCTCTGAGTCCTAGGCAAACCTCAACAAGCTTTTGAGAGACAATCTCAGTTAGTCGTTGCCAATCACAGCTTGAGTCACACCACATTTGCCACACAAAGTTTTTCCAGCAGTGAGAAAACATGGTTCTACCAGTACATCCAAGAGGCTTGAAGAAGAAATAGCAAAGGTTCATGCAGACAAGGAGATGTACTGAGACACAAAGACATTTGTTCTGCCCTTATTGTACACTACTCCTACAAGACATTGTATCTTTGTGCTTCTTCTCACTTCTCAGCTGTCAGCATCTAGCAGAGAATTAAAAACCTCAGAGCTAGGTCTTTGCAAAGCATTTGTAAAGTGCCCAACACCGTGGTGCCCTGGTCCCATGCAGAACTGCGAAGTGGTACCATACGAGCCATATTTCTCGGATGTGTTGCCTCAGCTCATGCTCACTACTCTTCCCCACTGGCTCCCTATTTCATTGGGCTGTTTTGGCTGCATTTTTCCCATGTAACTGTGCCCCAGAACAATGATGCAAGATTTTCAAGTCACTCTGAAATAGTGACTGTCTGATATGGGAAGATGCATCTGAACAGCACAGCAAACAACCATTTCTGTACAAATTCTGTAGACATGAAAAACCTGGCAGTAAAACCTACCACTTCCAAGAACTGTCCAAGGGCTGAACACGACATCAGGGATGGAAGCAATGCAGCTGTAAGCAGGAGGACTGGGCGATGATTCCACAACAGCAAAGCAAGAGGACAGAGTTACACACCAGAAAATCAGCGTATGGGCAAGTCTGCTGGCCAGGGTTCAGTGCGGACTGCTAATTCTAAGCGCACATGTACATAAAGAAAGACATCATCTTCAGCAGAATCCAAGATTACTCCCTCCCCCCCCAAATCTTAAGGAGCTAAATCGAAACACTGTCTTAAATTTGCATGTTGGAGGTGGGAGGAAAAAACACCTTATCACAGAGAAATGCTAGCACATCATCTGATCTTCTGTACCTGTCCACATGTATGCTGCTCCTCCTCCTATAAGGAGTAATCTGAATTACCTTCCCTTTAAAACATTTTTCCTCCTTTGCAACAATTTGACAATGTTCATATTAAGGCTCTTTTACTCAGTAAAGACACCTAAAAATTACTTAGATATTATGTTTATTGTAATTCTAAATATTGTAATTATAATACAAATACACAGGAGAAATAGGAGGCTAAAGACAAAGATCCAAGGAATTAAACAAATAAAGCAGAAGGTGGGTTATTTGGAAGTACGACAATGTGTTTTTCTCTTCCTCTGCCTACCCAGGTTTGCTCATGACAGCTATGGTTGTCAGTGTCTATGCTGCCATCTTCCTAAACAATTTTCGAAAGCATGGAGCTCAGACAGTCCATTAGAGAAAGTGAAGTTCTGCACTACATCAAACTTCAAACACTAAATAAACCCTATTTAAAATATGTTTCTAAACAAAATCGAGAATTTAAAGGCAAACTTAGTTTTGGGGCTACCTTGACTCAGGCAAACACAGTAGGTCCCCTCACACTTTTGGCAGTTGTGACAGTTCAAGGTAACCCAGCTGCTTTGCAAGAAAACAAGATAAAATACTTTGTAAATGATGCTTATACTTTATACAGCAATTTTTATCCATTAATCCAGTGATAGCTCACAAAGGTTGGCAAGAATATTGACATTTCCATTTTAAGCAATGATGCCCAGAGAGGTTAAGCGATTTGTCCAATGTCGCATAGAAATGTAGCTGAAACCAAGGACAGACCAATTTCTGAAAAGCAGCAAAGCACACACACCTTGTCTGAATTCACTGAAAGCTCTGCCATCACAGCCATTCCCACTCAGCTGGAGTCCCACTTCTTCCAAAAGCTAGTAGATACAGGCATTGCAAATGATTTACACCTCTGTCTTGCTGTACACACTACTACTTATTACCTTTCCCTGGTATGCAGACCTGTAACAGGACAGTGACGGTTATACAACCATCAAGCCTACCCACTTGTGTACACACGCTGAATCCTGTGATTTTTCTCATTGGTTACATGGATATATCACAATTTCGTGAATACAGCCCAGTTTAGCAGAGCTTCAACTGCTTGATAGCTCAGACCAAGCCATGGGCTACTATAGGTTGCATATCCTAAATCCCATTGTAGGATTTACCTGGAGCATCCATATCCAGCACAAAGGTACAGTGCCACACTGACCACCTAAATCCTACTGGAATTTATGAGGGATGTTGCACTTTGGGTGATTTTGTGAACTAATTGAAGCTTCGGGCTAAGAGAACATGTAAAAGACTGGACAGAGTCACATACTGGATTGGCTCACCAGAAGCTCATGAACAGATTTGTTTCCTTTAAGGCCACAGACTGGCTGCAAACTACTCAGAAGCCAGTTTTCTTCAACTATTTTTAGGGCTGGGTGTCCAGATTTTCTTTAGGAAATTCCTGCCAATCTTCAGCTAAAAGTCAATAAAAGAACTAATCTTTGCAGAGTAACCAGGCTGTGACAACCCTACATGTGGACGTCTGACACCAGCACCATCTCCTTTAACGAACACATTTCAGCACTGACAGACACCAGAAAATCCCAGCATGGAGTAACAGCCCCCTTAGATGGAGCCTAGCAGCAGGCAGGCACAGCCTTGGACCCAAGCTACTGAACACCACTACCAATCTGGTCTTTTATCAAAACTAAATTAGGGCCTACAGCCTTTAATTGCCAGGGTCTCTGTCTCAGATTCAAATACAACTGGATTTTCTGTTCAATGAGCAGACTGGATTTTCACATTCTTACTGCTTTTTGTCCTTCAGCAGTGAAATCAGAGTCCCATGCACGCTTATTTTCTGAGACTACTGCAATTTTACTGTCCTTGCATTTTTCTCCCCTTTGCCTTGCTGAGTAGGTATTCCTAACACACCCATATCACAGAATCCAAGTGTCAAAACACCCCACACCCCTAAATTACATTTACTGCAGGAGACAGACTCATTCTGCAGATTCCTGGAGAAGAGAAAGGTCCAGGGAGACCTTATTGCAGCCTTTCAATATATAAAGGGACTTATAAAAAGTCTCTCTCCATCTTTCTTTTCAGGGCCTGTTCTGATAGGACAAGAGGTAAAAAAAGGGGGTAGATTTAGATTAGATTAAAGGAAGAAATTATTGACTCTGAGGGGTGGTGAGACACTGGAACAGGTTGCCCAGAGAAGTTATAGATGCCTCATCCCTGGAAACATTCAGGTTGGATGGGGCTTTGAGCAACCTGATCTAGTCAAAGATGTCCCTCCCCACAGCAAAGCGGTTGGACTAGGTGATATTTAAAGGTTCCTTCCGAGCCAAACCATTCTGATTCTATGATTATGTTCTCACAGCTGAAATCTCTGAAGCTTGGAAAGAGAAAAATATCCCATATTTATTGTACTATTTCTTTTAACTGAAATACAGCCACAATAAATGTCAGTTGAAAACAATATGTATTTTATGAATATCTAAGATATGGTGTGGTTTTCTGTGTGTGGATCTGATAATTGCAAAACTCATTAAAACAGATAGAGCAACTGCAGCATGTGAGGAAGAGTTGCACTTACCGTAAGTAAGCATGCTTACTAGGCAGCTGTTGCAGAATAACCTGCAATCTCCAAAGAATAACAACTCTTAATATTTTAGGAGGCCATCTCCTTCCCACACTGAGATGACCAGATTTGTGACTGCTTTTTTTTATATAAACAATTGCTCAACCAAGAGCAAAACAATTCATCCCCTCTGAATTTGGGCACAAAGAGGAAGATGCAGGAAAATTAGGCAGCCACAGCTTCCTTCCCAGCAAAGGGAAATACATGAAGGCAGAAGGGATCTTGAAATGTCCTCCACCTCAAACTCTTGTCCCAAGGTAGGATCAAACGCCCTGAGCCACTCCTGACAGAAGCTTCTTTGTTCTTAAAAAGTTCCAGTGATGGACATACCCTAAATAGTTCACACCACAGCTTCAATGTTGTCACCCTTTAGATGTCTAGTCTAAATCTCCTTTACCAAAAATTGAGTTTTCAGTACTAGTCTCCAAGAACTTTACTTCCTTGGAAAGTAGCTCCACTAGTGGAAAGGCTACCGTGCATGCCTCTCCTTTGACACCATTATTCACACACCAAAGTGCATTTTTCATCACTCTGACCACACTACAGCCTTCTATAATTTTCATCAGTAATTGTCGACTACCTTATCTACTTACATTAAAATTTTTAAAAAAGGAAAGCATAGAAATAAACACTTCTTGCCTTTTTTGAAAACAAAGTATAGATCTCAAAGATTATCATCTTTATAGGAACTTTATTAAGAATCAGAAAATGACAGCCTGTGTGAGAGAGCACTGAATTAGCATCCTCACTGAAGGAAAGCAAATCTCAGCCTGTGCACACATCCTGTTTGGTGGCAGTCAGCAATGCACTGACAACCCAAGCAGAGTATCCAGAGCTTCACACAGAGTACCTGGCTTTTTCTGCTCTCTTGAGAGGTTACAGAAATCAGGCTGATTGCTGGGGACTAGGAGGCTGAAAATGGAGGTAAGACACATAGGACAAAAGCAGGTGGCTCAGATTTTGTTAAGCTGAGTGCTTTGGAAGCTCTTGTTCTGTATCTCTAACTGCAATTTTCTTTAATAAATGCCTCCTCATTAAGAAAAACTCACTGATCTTGACAATTATGAGAACAGAATATATGACCAAACAAACCAAGCAAAAATAGGGACAGTTTTAAAAACTGAATATGGAAGATTCAGGACTGAACTTCAAACCTACCATGAGAGCAGAAACTCAAGCAGACAATTTCTTTTTTAATTTCATGAAATGGAAAAGACTCACTCTATGTTGGTGTGTGACAAAGACTTTATGCTTCCAGCCAGGGCCAGGGTACTTGGAGACCAAAAGGCGAGCTGCCAGCTGTCTGTGGCCAAACTTTGAAACATTAAATTTTAAAACAATAAAAATATAAAAAGGAATAAAAAACACACAGTAGCCTGAAAATTGCTTTTTTTCAATGATTTGAATTTGCTTGTAAGAATGCTTTTAAAAACACTCATTAGCCATGATTAGTGGCATTAGTGTCATGGATTGGTTGTGCTTTCAGGTATTCATCTCAGAAAAATACTGAACAGGAGGTAATCAGGTGAGGCACCAGACCAAAGGTTTGTATAATTCATTGCAAAAGACAAAAGTCAAATGGAAGAGGAAGCCATTAGAAATCCTAAAAACAACCTTGCTGTGAGTGATACGACTTGGACTGGAAAGATGGGGGTCCTATCGAAGACTTAAGAATTAACACCTGAAAGGGACAGCTGGTTCAGTACCTGCCTGTGAAATATTCTGCACCTAAAACCCTGCTTCATCTTAAGTCAGCAGAAGCAGTGACCGAAAAATATTCTTCCTACCTGGGAAGGAAGTGGTCACAGCCTGAACTCACCCAACAGCTGTTTATTTCATAAGTTCTGCCACCATGCTTGCACCCTTTCTGCAGGAAGATTTTAAAGGTAAAGAAAACTAACCACATTTTTAACTCTGGGTTTGCTGCTGCCAAAACAAGTCTGTAGAGAAGATTTTGTCACCACTCTGTTTGCAGTTGTAAAGGCAAAGATAACACAAAGGCCAGACAATCCTAAACACGAGAATTAAGCAGGGAATACGAACACAGCTGTCCTTTGGGCCACACGTTATCTATTCTGGTCTGTCTACATGTGGGACTACGAGCACAAATCACACTGGGCCACTTGACCTCAATTCCTGGCAGGTGTGTAAGCCTGCTAGGTTGCTGACTCACCACTAGACCAGAGGGTGAGAGGCAAGTCCTCCTTCTGTCATTTTTACAAAATATGAAAAGCATTTTAAGAAATCAGATCAGACGTTCAACAAAACCACCAAGTACCACCCACCATGATGAAATGGAGAAACTAAATTTAAAATGTCCCATGAGTATAGGAAAGTCATGAGCAATGACTTGATAGGAATGCAGTACCATGCCAAAAACCTTGGGGAGCAAGAGAAGAGCACAAGTATTTGCCACGTGTTAATGGAAAAACGAATGTCCTCACAGCTCCTTCATAAACCCAACAGGAGTAGCAGTGCTGACTTCAAAATGTGAAAGTCACATAAGTTCAAATTCTCACTGAGGATTAAATTGGACTTCTTATACTGACCAATAACACATCAACACAACCACAGACACTATAGAGGGCTCAGAGGTTAAATCAAGGTCTTGTCTACTCTGAAGATTAACTATCTTGTATCTAGAAATATCCCAATGCCTTCAAAATCACTGTGTTAGCCTCGGACACCTTTGGCTGCATCAAATTTAAAGTTCAGCTCTCAGTGCTGATGATCAGCAGCTGAGTTTCCAAATTGTAAGTGCCTTACAGCTTGGTGAGACTTTTCTTCCTCAGAGATAAAAAGAAAATAAACTGTCCCAGCAGGTACTAAAATATTACAGTGCCCCTTACAAGATCTTCCTGCTGTTGCTAGCAGAAGGGAACAGTGCAATGCTCCCTCTCCACCTTGCAGCAGCTGCCGTTGCATACAGGTAGCACAGAAGCACTTTGGTTTTTGACAGTTCACCCAGCATCCTTGGAGAACAGCCCTGACAAGATATTAGAACATTTTGGAGGGATTCTTTGGAAAGATTCAACAGAAAATTGAAACAGACTTTGAACTTTGCCAGCAACAGAAATTGTACATGCATAGCGACCCTCTGCCATATTTATTGCTTCCCCTCCCTCTCACAGCAGCTGATAGATCACTGCATAAACTACTGGAAGTAATTGAGAGGAAGGAATTGAACCTCCCTGTGCATCAGGCACGAGGAGGATTCATCCTGTATTGAGGATGAGAGGATGACTCAGTTGTCAGGATGCCTTCCTAATTATTGTGGTATTTAAAGAGGAGAAACATGCAGCTCTCAAATGTAATTATGCCAAAAGTGATATGAAAATTAAAATCCTGAGAACCGAAGTGCCATGACAATGTGACCTCTGGGAGGAAAAGACAAGAAAAAAAAAAAAAAAAAAGAACAACCAACCTTGACCAGGATTTCACAGGGACTTCGATTTCAGGGGACTCTTAAAATTGTGACTGCTGTTACAATATCAGCATTAATTGTGAAAATTAACTAGCTCTTCTGTGATTTTATTCTATACGTGCCAAGAAAAGGACAAAATATTGATTGAGTGAGCTGCAAGTTTTATTTACATAAGGATCTGATTGCCAGGTTCATTCTTATGCAACACAGAGAGAAAAAGCTCTTTCAGCAGGCATTAAAAAAAAACAACAGATCTAAAAATAACATTATGCTTTGGCTTTACTTGTAAAATGCCTGAGAGTGCATGCCCGCGTGTGTTTCTTCCATAGTCACTGTGAAACCCAAGAACTAGATCAAGGAATCCCTGCAATTTCCATTGATTTCAAACTGGAGATGAGTTTACTCAGAAGTGCAACATAACTGACCCCAACTCAGTAGCAATATGATGGAAACAAGAAACTAGTGTCCATTTCTGATTCTCACATGAAAGCATACCCCCCAAAATATCTCCCACTGTATTGCTTTGAATTGGTAGCATTTTTGTTCCCATACACGCACTCCTGTGAAGCTTTGAAAGCTTTTATTTTTTTACTGCTGTGTCTCCAGGTCCTTCCTTGAAGCTATTGTTGTTTCTCATACCACATCTTTTTGAAGTTGTAAACACAAACGTGTGTGCTGTATTGGACTAATGCCAGAAGGAATGACCTAGCAAAGTCATTTTTGAGAGAGACCTGTCCCCTCTGGAGTGGAAGCAAATTGGTGGTCTTTGAAAGGCAGAAGATCAGCTGCCTAAGACCTTGCCTATGAAAAACATGCATACCTGACAAAATGAGGGAAGGCATATCTGCATACAATATTATCACTTCAGTAAAAAGTCAGATGTAACGTTTTGATAAAAAAAGGCTACCTCCATTTAGTAGCTTTTTGCATTTAATGCTTTTCAAAAGCAAAACACTGCCTTTTTCTTAACAGCTACACTGGGAGAAGCATGCAACCTTGCGTGATATGATAAAACTGAGCAAACCCGCCTCTCCAGACCAAAAAGTGCCATGAAGAACATCTGTATTTCATAAAGCTAGTCCTAGGCCACTCTTAGCATACATTCATATTCACAGTTCATATCCTTGTTCCTATCTGGCTATTTACAAAATCCCATTTTTTCCCTCCCACAGGCAGTAAGTACAGCACAACGTACTATACAACAGAATGCAGTTCTGGGATAACGGTATAATTCTGCTTTTCCTGGGGGCTTCCCCTCACCCCCAACCGTTATGCCTCAGGAGAAAGCAGTGAAAAAATCTCACCATCATTACCTCTTTGCAAACACTTCTGCTCATTTTGAAAAAGGCACAACATGTTTCAGTGCAGAGTCAAAACTCAATACTTAGCAGCTGAACTAAACTGTTGGGAGCAAACCCGTTCCTTTCTAAAGCTCTTAGTGAAACCTTTACTGACTATATCTGGTATGAGATCTTGAAGTCCTTACTAGATACAGAAGGCTGTTTGGGAATTTGCCGTTCTCCTACATTAAAAGAAAACAAGTGCACCCAGGAGTAAATCTTTGTAGCCAGAAACAGCAAGGCATACTGCAGTGCAGGCTTCCAGAACATCTGCTCTACAAACCTAATTATCCCTCATTGCACAGATGCAAAAGCCATCTGAAATGTTAGCACCTGAGATATGGAGATGATTTTATGTCCCTTTAAAATGGACTTTAAAAAAAAGTAAAGCCATGCAGAAATATTTCTGTAGGCTAATGCACATTCTGTAAGTCAACAAAAACTGATCCCAGTTCATTCTAATATCAGATAAGTCACATTCCCAGAGCTGTCCCATAATGGGCGTTTACTCTTACTACTCTTTAGACTCTGTTCTCAGTGGGATGATATGAAACTGTGGTACTACAATCTAGTACTACAATGCAGCCAGTTTTTCAGGGATTTGGCCACTCCTTCTGAGTCCAGAGTACAACTTCATTTAGTCTGAACCTGCAGTATAAATACACAGGTCCTAAAATCTAGATAAGGACATCATCTCCAGAAGGAAATTGAAATTAAGCTCACCTTCTAATAGCTGTAAGAGCACCGGTCCACCTATTGGTGGCCCTTTCATTTGCAGATGCCCTCCTGAGAACAAATTACATGTGAAATTTGAAAGAAGTTTTAAATAGGTTTATTTATGCAAATGTATATAAATAAGGCTGAGATATTTGGCTGTACAAGAGCAGACAGCGTAAATCATTTCAGAAACAGTATCCACAAATCTCTTTTCTCAAGTGAAGACATCTTTCTCTTTGTCTACCAGGAACTCTATTTCATCTCATTGCTCTTGAATTTTCACTAACAGTCAAGTGGCAAGCTGCCAAATAACTCACAGTTGGCTAGAAGCATGGTAACCTACACGCTAATTGATGCCACAAAACTTCCCTCCAGGATGCCATCTGGGTTGCATTCAATATTCTTACTGGATTCAGAAGTCCGTCCCTCTAAACTTGAAAGCTGCTTCTCTTGACCAAATGCCAATTTGCTGATTTTGTTTGCAAGCACACACATTGCACTAAATAGCAATACCAAGCTCCTATTCCACTCTTTTGACCATGTATCGATTGCACTATTTCACAAAAATAAAGACGAACCATTTCCCCATCTCACAAGTAGGTAAACTGGGGAAATGAGACGTGAAGGGCCTTGTCAGTGCAAACTTAGAAAGGCACCAATATAAAATAAACAGGTATTTTATACCAAGTCCCTGTCCCTGCCTGAATAAGTAGCCCACATTTTAATAGAGCTAAGTACCCTGTACCTCTTGATGGCTAAAATGAGACTTGTTTTAATTTTAAAAAATAGGGCATTTACTGAATAACCTAAGCATCACTTTTCCAGCCTATCTGTCCTACTAATAGTCAAATGTAGGCATTTTTATTTTCCTATTGCTACTTACTGCAGCAGAAAAACACCTTACTGACATGCAGCTGCACCCTTCCAGTTCTCTGCCTTGACAGCAATAATCTTCTGTATGCAAAGCCAGTTCCACAGGAAACAGCAACAATAAATCAATGCAAAGGTCTCCCGCTTTCCTGTTATGCATCTGCTGCTTGGCAGGTTTCAGTAACTGTGCTGTCACCCTATCAGACTCAGTCATGAGTGAGGTGAAAGCCGCTCACCTTTACAGCATGACAGCTGGGATCAAACTAGCATCATCTGATGCTAGAAGGAAGTCATCCACTCCCAAAGGACTGGTGAGATCACATGAACAGACCATCACAATTATTGTCAGTAATCTGAGGCTAAGGAACGAACAGGCCTGAGCACAAACAGCTCTTCATTTCGAGATGAGGACTTCCTCTGATGACATTTGAGGTTAAGTTTACACAGTTTCTTTGGTGAGGAGGGGAGGCCTGCCACAGAGCCTGCTGAAACAGCAACATGTTTTGTCAAGCTTTCAGCCTGCCTTTCCCATCACATCCTTTTTCTGCCTGTTATGGATTCTCCATATTGGGCATATTTTCTCAACAGGCATCACACAAGCTCCATTTATTGAAACCACAAAGTTCAGGCATGGCTGTTTTCCAGCTGGCTCACCAGACCTTGCACAAGGATTGCATTCTCAGCCCTGGTGACATTTTATTTCTCTTTAGGCTTCCCTTGTCTTCCAGTGTCTGAGCCCAATCAGGCAAGCTTACACTACAAGCTCTTTGCGCAGAGAGGCACCTTTCCAGTAGAGAACTGCAGGCATAACTGTCCAAAGCACCCAAATCACCCTTCAGCAGGCCTGCCTCTCACCTGCATGTTCCCCGACAACACAGCCCCCGAACATCGTCCCCAAAGGGTCTGCATGTGAAGCCTCTGTGAGCAAGGGTCCTTGCAAGAGCAGTACAATTTTGCTCTATAGCCACCTTCCTAGAAAAACTTCTAATACAGCAGACTCGGCAGCACTGAACCACAATTACCTGCTCTTCATCTGGACAAGAAACAGCATGCTGGAAAACGCAAAGGCAGTTTTGACTCACTTATTCAGACATAATGCTGTTTGAACAGAAGTCCAACCTGGCAAAAACTCATCAAAAGAAATCTCCATCAAGTTCATGCACTTATAAACAAGAGCACATCAGGGATAGAAATGTAGAGTGCCTACTCACATTTGGCAATTCTTCCTGGCCATTTTCTGCAGTCAAACTAAAAATCTAATACTCTGGAAGTGTTTTAATATCTATGTACTACAGGAAAATCCTTGTAATATTAGCTGAGGAATGGGTACTGAAAAAGCAGGATATAAGTTACAATACTGACAACAGAATTAGAGAGGTTTACAGTGACTCACTAAATACTCACACACAACAATAAACTCACTTTGAACTCAGTAAGAGTTCTGCTGTGCAATCTGATAGCCTTCAGCTTAGCAGGAGAAACTGCCTCTCCAAATAGTTCAGGGCTGGGGTTTTGTTTTGTCAGTTGAATATATTGCACAATATCTAAAACAGAACATGAACTTAAAAGTTTTTTCATAAGCAAGTGGATTAAAGCAACAATATTGAGGCTTTCCAAGCCATACTCAGGCCAGGATACAAGACTGTCAGGCAGGACAAGGAGCTTCAACTGGGGATGCTCAACCCAAGTGGTGGTAGGAACATAGCCTGCACACCACTTTGTGGGACTGAGGAACGCTGCTCATTTCCCTCGGGTTCATCCCTGCTGTGACAGATAAGGCTGCAAACTGTGGGCCAAGCCTGGAGAAACCTTAGCTGCTGCAATGTTCATTGTCTATGGCAGGGTGAACACCAGAGGCACTAGCACGCCAAAGCAACTGCGAAGATTTTACTACCATAAGCGGGCTCTCAATACAATTTAAATATGATGCCAACCCTTGTGGTTTCCTGCTCTTTTAGCCTTCCTGTGTTAAAGTTCAGACCTACGTACTACACCTATACCACACTGAGAAGTCTGAGTCTTTCTGCTCCAAAAAGCAGAGACACCTGAAGTTTAGCACTTGAAGAACCTGCTTTAGCTGTAGAAATAACACACCATCTGTTGGAGTGAGCTTGGCCCCTTCTGCAAAAGAGCAGCGCTGTAAATGCAGACTAAGCAGCTTACTAGCAGGTGAGGGGGCAATTTTACCATCCCCAAATTGAAAGCAAGATCATTCTTCAACTAGGGATATCACAAACTAAAACATGCCTGTGACAGATCTTCTCTTCAGCAGGACACTGGAGAACACAGGCAAAAGTAGTACTGGATACAGACTGAAGAGTCAATAAAATATGGATGGTTTCTATTTTCATGGCTTGCCTATGGCAAGTCCTCACACAACAATGTACCCGGGGTATGCATGAGATCTGGAATGGAATGAAACTGTACTTGCTTTTCCAAGACAGAATTACAGAGAAGTTAATCCTCACTTGAAACAAAACAGTAGTCCAAGCCCAGAAATTGCTGCTTGCCTCATTGAGTCTACTCTGCACGTAATTAGGTGGGAACTGACGACTGATCAAGGAGCAGTCATCAAACACTGTATCTCCCCAGCAAGCCTGCTGTTCTTCCTGCACATCATTATTCCTGTCTGCAGTACTGCAGAAACCACTTCCGTCTGTACCAATACAAAGCACGCATCACGGACCAAAATTGGGCCTTTATTTTTTGTAGGTCCATGATAGCGCTCCATGCACTCTGGAGGCTAAAACAAAACAGGATAATGCCCTAGTGAAAACTGCTGCAGATAACATTTTTGTGAACGAAACAGAATTGAAACTATTTATTTTTGAGTCTGGAAAGGTTCCTCATTGTCAGCTGTGACTGTTTAACTGCAGAGGACAAAAGATCCCTTGAAACATCACTTTAAAATGTGATGTTTATCCAGCATATTCCCCTGACAGTATTGCTCCCCTCACCACTATTTCACAAGGCTCACCTCAGGAGAGAAAACATACGCACAGTGAAACTCTGCCTGGACAGGAGACAGTGGCCCTGTGTACACGGGAGGAGCCCCTGCAGCATGGCCACGTGGGCACAGCCCCACAGGCGCTGTGAGGCCGACCAGGGCTCTTCTCTCGGCAGCACCTCACGGACCACACAAACCCAAGTCCTTTCAGCTTTTCTGGGCCCACAGCAGAAGTTTCCAGCTAAGAGATGGTGATCGCAAGAGCTACACCAGCCCGGAGAAGGCCAGGCCTGTGCTATAAAGCTACAGGGCCACGTTGTTAGTCAGCAATCTGAAACAGCAGATCAGCATTTCCTCAGAGACTTCTGCAGCAGCAGGATCAGGCTGAGCCATCACACAGACAAGATGTTTTCTGTCTTCAAATTTCAACACCAGGGAATGGTGCTCTCCGTAGATTAAAGTAATAAGGAAACCCCACCAAACGCCACAATTAATTAGAGCAGAATGCACAGCAAGTATCTTCCCCAAATCCCAAGATACTCATTGTTTCATATTCTGACTTCTAACACTTCAGAATGGAATAAGATCCTTGATCTTCCAAGTCATATTCAATGAGAAATGTAATTCTCTCTCTCACATATATACACAGTGCTAACAGGTATGAATCTTCTCCTTCCTATCTGTTGATGAGATTTTATCCAATGTCAGACAGTGAAACCTGCATCATTCTTGTGTCAAACTGCTGTAAAAAAATCTTTGCTATTATAAATCAGACAAAAAACCCAGCACAGTAACAGATAATCCCAACCGATTACTGTAGAAAAATGACATTTACACATGCCCTTTTTCTATGTTAAAGGTCAAGCTGATGCACCAAAAAGCTTTGTCTACCGGAAATTCACTCCTAACCAGCTCAAGGAGAGATGACACCAGCTTTCAGATGTACCACAGTCGCAAAAAAAGGCCATAATTTTTAAACAAAAGCTTTAAGGAAAAGCTAGGTTTGTTGTTCTAGTCCCATCAGGCTTGCTCTTTCCCTCAAGAAACTAATCCCACAAGACTTCAGTAAAAACAAGTAGCAGGGAGAAAACCCCATTCAAAAACGATACAGCAAGATTCTGCCCTAAAACAGTCATTGAATATGTTTCTAATGCCACATTCAAACTCACACTCCCCCACAGAAAGAAAAAAATTCTTGTGGGAAGAGGGCAAATTAGGTCCTGTACTTGGCTGCCTTCCTCCCCCTCAGTGGTTTTCACTGCCAGAGAAGCATCTTTTTTGCACTCTAAAATTAACCCTGTGATATGATAATGAAGCCTGCACAACATGGTACAGAAAAGGAATCAGTTAGTAACAAAGATCACTGCTCAACCCTTACTATCATGGACAACCCACTGACAGCTATCCAACTTGCACGGAGAAGGAAAGGAAACAGCCTCCTAAAAGGATATTTTTGGTTTCAAGTTTTCTTGAAACACTCCTTCAGTGTGCTGAGCAGGCAGAGATGAAGCTGCCAGGGCAACAGCCCTGTAAGCCAAGGACCCTGTAAACCCCAGCACACACCTGAATCTTGCTGCAAAAATGCAACATCTCCCATGGTGCTGAGCATCTCAGTTCTGACCTTGAAAGCTGGAGGATCAGAACTGTTCAGTGACAGGTGATGGCTTTTGTTCTGTGAACACACATCATCTGGGTTATCGTTTGCCAATACACTTCACAGTATGCCCAACAATTTTGTGCACAGCTGCCCTGCACTGAACTGGAGTCAACAGTAGGCAGGTGTGAAGCTTCACATCAGCTCTGGTCTCCAGCGCTGCCACCCTAGCAGCCTCAACCTGGATTTCAGTCTCAAAGTTTAAAAATATTGTAAATGAACTAAACAGATCTGGGCAGGATGAACTTAGGAGCTTTTAGCCAGCTGAAGTACAGCGTTTGCACAGGAGTTATTAATCCTTTCTACAAGCTTTTGCACAAAATAAGGCTGGCAGCATTCACCTGATTGTGTACATGATCAAATGTGAAGAAATGCCTGCTGCTCTCAGCTAAGCTTTGCAGAGTCTCCTTCAATGCCTGATCGAGGGAAGGTGTTAACAAAGGCTTTGTGCATTGCTGTTGAGGACAGGCACTCTGCAAAACAGGGCCATGAGAATTAATGGCTAAACTCACGCGGAAGGACTTCAAGGAAAAGAACTCTAGCAAGGGAATGAGATGCTGCGTGCAAGCCTGGGAAAGGCTCCACGTTGCTTAGGCACACGTTCATCCACAACCATGAATAAAAATTAACTATTTATCATTTCCCTCTAGAAGAGGGTGCCTGGATTTATACCGCAGGCCCCAGGATTTCTCCCCTGCTCCATGCTCACACACTTTGAAGTGCCATGCCAAGATCACAGTCCCTCTGGTCAAGAACTGGACAGATGCAATTCTTTTCAGCACCTGTCAGCGCACCTCCTTAATCCTTATTTAACTTCAGGGATTAACATGCACTGGCACCTTGGGCAAACATGCATACATGTTATTTTATTAAAAAAAAGAGGACAAAATCCTGTGTTAAAGAGCTCTTGTGTAAAGGGGAACACAAATCACCAAGCAAAGAGCAATTCCTTGAAGTGTGCAATTTCAATACACCAATGTGATTGTGGCAGAGATTGTTCCAGAGCTTCCCTTTGAAACTCATTATTTATCATCCACCAAAGAACTGTGTCAACATAGGTTACCCCTTCTCAATTGTATAACAAGCCCAATGGGATCACCCAGTAGCACCCAGCTCATTTAAACACTACCTGTAATTGCCACCAAGGTAAGGATGCAGCCCCACTTATCAAGCTAGTGGAATTTAATATTGTTGTGCAAACTTAAGTGTTGTACAAGCTAAATAGTATCTTCATTGTTTTATGCAAGAAAGGAAGAAGGAAAAGAGATGCAGCAATAAAATATATAATAGCAAATTAAATTTGCCTACTCATCTCAATTCTTGCCAGTCAAGGATATGTTACAGACAATTTATTGAAGCAAGGGTGCACTAGTGATACATTACAAACAGTGCTCAGATAACAGCAAGGTGTGGGCATGGAGGTAAAGGAGGTCTGGAGAGACAATATCCCCACATGAAAATGAAAGAGCCTCTTTAGCAGTGAAAAAATCTGTCACTTGCAGTCTCAAAACAGGGACTTTTGGCCAGCTGAAGAGGTGGCTGCAGTGATGACTCCCCATATGCAGGCTGCACTCTATTATTCTTAAGCGTATGAATGTACAAAATATAAGTCCATTTTGAAAAGCAAAACAAATACCATGTTCCCCCTCAAATGCCTTATTTTGTGTGTCTGATACTAAATACAAAGAGTGATCCACTTGAACTATTTCTTGCACTTGACCCAACACAAATCTTGAAACAGTGAGTTCTCAACACTCAGATTCTTCTGAATATTTTACAAACTGTATATAACAAAGGCAAAGGCTAAGCCCTTGAGCAGTCATTTAACCCAGGGAACACAATTATCTGTGTAAAACAATGTGATAACAGACCAGAAAACAAGAAGTTGGGAACATTCTTCAAGAGTCATTAACGTTCACAGTGAGTTGCTGAATCACTCTACAGCCTTGGAAAAAGGGTAACTTCTCTAAGCATCAGTTTGCATATCCATAAGATAATATTTAGTCCACTTGTATGACAAAGATTTATAGAAAGCTAAACTGCTAACCGGCTACTGGATGATAAATGTGTAATCAGTGTAACACAGCTACACTAACAAGAATAGAACCACTCAGTTACAGAGACAGGAGGTGTATTTCTCGGCCTATATCAGTCGACACTGACATTTGTTATCAAAGAAACTGGGGCATCTCTCTGTTTGTAAGTAGCTGCATAGATGCAATTGTGATTCAGGATGAGAAGGCTACGGGAACAGTTGTAAGTTTACATCTGAAATTCTTATTCTCAGTGCAAGTATATTCACTACTCCTGCTATTGCAAATTTTTATGCTCTAACTACTCCCTGGATCAGAGTAGCATCATATCTGGCCAGAACAGGTCCAGCAAATCCAGCAAGATTTACTGATAGCCAATCACTGCTAAATTAGCAAGCCAAGCAGCTGGTATCGTAGGAGACACATGCAACACATCTGGAACGATACCTACAAACTTACTCATCTAGATCAACAATAATAGAAAAAGCCTGAAAAGTTGTCAAAGAAATTAATCGCACTAACTTTACACATGGAAAGCAAAGACGGACAGAAAACCTCTACCAGGTAATGCACAGCTGAAAAAAGACTTGAGATCAAAAGAAAATTTTAATTCACCCCTTGAAATGAAGGAAAATGTCACCTCAATGTACGTCATACTGCACATTACATCTCTAAGAAGGAAATATTTAAAAAGTACAAAACAAGGCCAGTTAAAATACAAAACAAAGTTAAAACCTGGAATTGAAGCAGTTGCCTAAATGAGGAAGAAAGTACAGTTAAGATTTTACTGTCAGTTGTACACACTAGTTTCTTTACAGTTATTTTTTTTCAGTTGATAAAACTATACTATAGGCTACTTGGAAAGGGAGAGAAGTCTACAACAACATAACATTTCAAATTTAACCAAAATCAAGAGGAAATTTCCATCTGTTTCAATGGATTTTAAACGCACTCTTTTTCCCCCTCTTTCAGTGTTTTGCAAGTAAAAGAAATCACACCCACAGAAGCTACAAAAACCAAGCTAGAACTCCAGAAAAGATAAAGAAACTTACAGCAGGCAAAATTCTCACCCAGGATGGACAAGATTCTGCAGCACTAATGAATTAGATTTTAAATTACATATCTATCTTTAAAAAGAAAATGTAATCACAGCACAGAGAGCAGCTGCCAAAAAGAGCCCTTCTAGTTCTGCAAGTACAGGACTGTGCTCCTGCTGCCATGGAAACTGAGTCCCTGACTGCTCTGGGCCTGGTACAGTGCCACACATGCTCTCAAGCATTTAATAAATATTAATAATGCAAAAATAATATTGATGTATCAGAAACAGAACATCAAAAAAAATTGGCAATAAAGCTCATTTTACATGGCTGCAGCCCAAAGGCTACTAGCCTTACTCTAAGCCAACTATAAATCCTGTTCTGTCCTAGTTTCTAACACTTGTTGTTGGCATTAACTGTATGGTTAAACTGATTGCCAGGCCTTAGCTTAGACTGAAAAAAGCCAGGAAACCTGGAGAGAAAACTGAAACACACCTACTAGTCCGACAGGTACCTCCTGCAGTAAGCAATATGGTTGCATGTATTGAGCACTGGACCGGTAGGTAGGAGACCTCATTTCTGTTCTTGGCTCTGCTGCTGACTGCTTGTACAGCTGTGAGTCACTCGGGGCCAGGTCCCACATGCAGAAGAGCTGTAACACCATTTATTCACCTCTTCGTGAGGAGCAATGCATAGGGCTGCTGGATCAACCTCAGCTCCGGGAATAAAGTCACGGTCCTTACCAGGAAACAGAACCACCAACTAGCAGGGCATCATTATTAGGGCAAGAAACAGTATCTCTCACCCTGAGAGACCATCAGAGATCCCCACTTTAAAAATCTTCAGGCTTATCTTAGGTTAAAATCTGACTTTTGAAAATATTTCACTTTGGATGGGTTTAGTTTTATTTTCAACTAGCTTACAGCATTATAACAACTTTTAAAGTCTAATCAGTTTGTTATCTCTTGTATTTCTGCCAGAATTTTTCACAGAGCAGGAAATCTGCATTAATTTTATCACAGGGCCTTTTACCCCTTCCCTTGTGGCTATCTAAATATTAATAATTTTAACAGGAAATAGAAAGTTAGAAAAACTACACTCGGCATTTTCAACACTTCCCCCACACGCACTGTAAAATACTGTAGGCTTCCCTTTGGCTAGAACCAGCTGCCTGCTCTGGAAGCAGAGCGCTCTGGAGCAGGCAGTCTGCTTTTCCACCAAGGACATGCCACTGCATAAGAAAACATGCAGCAACACAAACATTCATTCCCATGACTCAAACTCAGCTTACCGATTTGTTTTCTTGGGCATGGCAAAGAGAGAGATATTGACATCTTATGGGATTTTATAAGGCATTTAATGACACAGAAAATCAGAGCTGAGCAGTAACATGCTTTGGGAATGTCTTTGGAATTACAAGGGGAAAGCTGCAGGTAAATGGGAAATTCGTAGAGAGGAAAAGGTCATCAGAGAAGCAACAACAGTACAGGGACCAGGAGAACTTCACACCGCATCAAATCTACCACAAACACATCTCTAACACAACATCACAGTCCCTGAGGCACACCAACAACATGGTAAATTTGCCAGTGAATTAAAAATGCTGGTGTGGTTAAAAAAGATATCAGAAACAAAAGCTGGATGTCTGTCTATTAGAAACAGCTAAGAGAATCAATAATTGTCAGACACTTTCAGGCCTTAGAGAGTGTTTAATGGCCCTTTAGGTGGACAATGCAGTCAAGAAAATTCATTATTTCTAGGTCTTTCTTACTCTAGGTGTGTCAAATAAATGCATTCACCAACACATTACACTTGGTTCCTCCAGTCTCATAATTGTGATTTGTTCATTTGAATTCATCTCTAAACGTTTTCTGATTAATATTAAATTATCCTAAGTGTCTTCCACTCTGACATCAACCAGTAAGAAATCACACCTCAAACCTGTGCTAATCCTGGGTCTATAACACTGCAGACAAAAAAGAGAACTGGTCTACGCTGACTTTTCTTTTATCTTTTTATACATTAAAATGTTCTGGATTAAGCTTGGCTATCTTGGCTCAAAATGTAGAATACTTTTATATCCTCTGAAATGAGAGCTCTGAGCTCTTTGATAAACAAACCAAGTCACTGTCAGTTTTGACTGCACTTTCATCATTTCTTTCTTGAACTTAATCATTATTTTCCATCTTCCCATTCTCCCTGACCTCAGGAAAGCTTTTCAGATCACAGCTTGTTCCTGTAACTGTATGTAGAGCAATCCATGTGCTTTCTTGCTATAGCACAGCAGCAGTCCATAAAATCAAGTTCTTTTCCCTCTATAGCCACAATGTCCCCAGCAGCTATCAATGCACCTGAGTTCCCTCTTCCACCTTTTGAGCGGTCTTATTCCAGTTCTCTCTTTCTTTCCCAGACCATGAGCAAGAGTGATAGAAAAACACCATCTCCTGGAAAGCAGTTTTATATGTAGAGATAATAAAACTCCTCAAGCTAATGTGCCAGGAAATAGGGAAATGGAGAAGGGCATGTCTCCCACTTGTACTTAATGCTTGATGTTCTACATAAAGGATGCAACATAGGGAAGATAACCAAAACCCCAGAAGTATGCAAGTTAGTTTTCTCAGAACAGGCAACAAGAATATAATGAAAAAGGAAGATAAGCAAATAACAACATTCACTGTGGAACACAAGAAATCAGTAAACTGGTTTTGAACCTAGTTTGCACATTAACACAGTACAGACCAGGACAGGCAGGCAACAGACATGCACACAGGCAAGCAAACGAGCCCTGCTCCTCTGTACCACTCTTCCCAGTGCTTCTAGTTTTGGGATGAGCATGCAAGCTGCCCATGCAACTCAGTTAAACTATCCCTGACATAATCAAGAACATATGACCATGCATATGTCAAGGAAACCTAAAACTCTCCACATGGTGCTGTGCATATATTGAAGACACACAGGTGTCTCCAGGGTAACATACAGCTATCGCTCAGCACAGAGAATACTGCCTCAACATTGAACATGATGAAAAACGGGAGCAACAGACAACAGAGGAGAAAAAAGTCGTAGAATATACATGGCAATTGTGACTGCCTGCTGTCTCACTTTGTCATGTCCCAAAACCTGCAAGCATGGCACACCATTATGCCCCTGCATTTCAAAGCCACTCGGCCATATCTCGGTCTTCACAGGATCAGATTTTACTTCTCAGATAGGCTTCTGATATATTTTTATTCCCAAATTCCAGCTCTGGTGAAATTTGAATTGAAAAGCAAGGAGACTATCAGGCTGCTTCCTGGGCTTTCACATAGGCAGCAGGAGTCAAACTCTCTGCAGATTCTCTATGCAAAAACCCTGCAGATAGCAAGGGAAACACCTCAGCTATACTGTCACATACTGTGGCCCCAAGGCAGGGCAATGGCTAAGGTAGGTGGAAGTTTGCTGATACTACATGTTTACCCTGAATTCTGGATGTGTAGGAACAGTCTTTGGAACTGTGATCCCCTTCAGACCACATCTCATACCTCAGGCAGCCTCAGTCCTGTCCAGTATAAAATATCCCTATGAATTGTACTCACCAGAAAGCAGCACCACAGAAAGGATCCCAATACAAAGTGGAAAATGGAGCTCTAAACAAGAAATAGTAATTCTGCGTTTGGCTGTGTCCCCCCTGCAGGCAGGTTACAAAGACGAAGTGGCCTTGCAGCTTCTGTTTCATTTTAAGAAACTGGTTAAGCTACTGCTCACTTTTTGAAACTATACTCTTTGCCACATTTAAGGATCAATCAACAGTGAAACATTTATGCAGAGTTATTCCAGTCTCTTTTACCCACTCTTGGTTATGATAATGTGAACCCTACTTACAGCAGAAAAATAAAATCCTATCACACACAATCAAACTAAGAGCTCTTATTTTGTGCCAAATATATTGTGTCTAGCTGCAATTTGCAAGGTCTTCCTTGTTTTCTACTGGCTGCAGTGGCAAGCAAGAAGTAACTTGCAAAACTGGGCAAAAAGTCTCCAAGAGCCACTCCCCTGTCAAAACAGCTCTCTAGGATTTTCCATTCTGGGGGACGTGTCACACAGCAGCAGGCACCCAGGGCACACAGCTTGCGGGCCCCGAGGCTGACCTGGCCCTGCAGCGTCCACCCATCCTGAGGGACACAATAAAAAACCCAGTACCCGACATTCTGAGTATCTCAGCAAGGAGTGATCCTTTGCCAAAACACTGTGCCTCAGAAAATGGACATTTTACCCACTATAAAAATAGCTTTGGTGTTTTACAATGTTGCTGCTATACCATTATGGAAAAAGTCTTGATGAGTGTATATCTGCATACATTCCCTGAAATAGGTTATAAAATTCAGTCTTGACTTTCCAGAGTTTCTTGAGAGGAAAAAGCAGCACTTGCTTGTGCAGGGAAGGAGTAAAATACAACTGAAAAATCATGTTCAAAAATGCCTGGAGCCCTGTCCTCATTGTGTGGATCATACAGTTGTTTTGTGTTCATTGTGTGCGCATATAGTGCAGATCATGACAGTGCAAGCTGTAAACTGTGACCGGGTTTTTGTTTGTCAGGCCTATGCAGACTGGATTGAGCTCAAGCAAATAATTTTGTATAGAGTCAATAGTCTTATACAGATTTAAACTCTGTAATAGCTACACAAGATTTCTAATTCCAGAGCTTAAAACTTGATTTCCCCAGCAGTCCGAACACCGTAACTTTCACTATTTTTCTATTTTTTTAGCAGATACACAGGAGCATTTTAAGGAACTTCTCTACTTCCTATTTCTTTCCTTTCCCCTAAAACGCTATAAATTTCTCAAACATGCCGGGAAAAAGGCATCTTTATATTTAAGCAATGTGTATACAGCTTTATATATTTCTACTACACACACAACTTAGTATCTCCTCCTCTCCTGTTAACACTTCACAAGCCATATACCTACAGACAAATGAGCACTGACTCCTTTCTTCCCGCTAGCTTCCTTTGCTACAGTTCTTTTGCTACCAGGATTTGTCTCATTTTAATTCTTGAAAGGCAGTAACTATATTCATTACTTACTTGCTACCTACATCTATTTGGTTCTTTTTTTTAACCTTTCCCAACAGACAAGGCCCTTTCTGCAATCCCAATCTTCCTGCTCTTCCCTAAATCCTCATCATTTTGTCCTCATACCGCAAGAGACGTCTATTTTTTTCTGGTGGTCCTTTGACTGTTTTAAATCATCAACATTACTGAAAGCATTTTATAACATTGAAATATGCACCACATGCAGAACTGATACTTGCTTGAATGGGAAAGACCAGAGAGGCATGAAGTTTCAACTCTGCAGATGCTTCCTGGAGTATGCTGAAGTTGTAAAGGTAATTTAAATTGAACCAAAGTGATATGCACAGTCTAGTCTGAACTGAGGTAGGTATCTTACAAAAACAACCAGTGCATGATAATCCAAATAGTGTGAGCAACAAATCCCATTTCTCTAATACGCACCTAGTCTCTACTGCCTGCTATCACAAGTGAACCGTGGGGCCAGAGAGCTCATAAATTCTGCCTTCATCAACAGCATCAGTTAAAGTTAAGAAAATGTGTTAAACAGCTTTTCTTCCCCTTTTTTTTCTTAAAGAAGAAAATTAAACTGGATTCTTTTCATTTCATTCATTTCCCACAAGTAAAACCTCTAAAGTCAACTGCCACATACCAAGAAAGAATATGACCCTATGATATATACAAAGAAGGTTATTGAGCAACCTAGGATAAACTTAACACACCTTACAAACCAGTACTGAGTAATCTGATTTGTGTAAGAGATGAGATCATTACTTTTTCATGCTTCAGTTCCTACGTTTACCATATTAACTCACACATCAATCCTATGGCAGATAACTTGAACTACCAACCACAGCAGAAAAGAATGACTGAACAGAAAGCAAATTCCAAGGAGATGATACAGGATGATTACTGAGACATTCTCCTTAGAGCCTAAACCTCCTTTAAAAGCCAATGTCACACCAGCAAAGCTCTAGAAGAGGGGTAAAAAAAAAAATCCACAAAAAACCTAAAAACCCCAACAATGTCAGTCTTGGGCAAATACAGCTTCTGGTAGGAAGCACCTGGATTACTGCCTGAAAAATTATCTCCTTCCAGAATTATTTAAGATACTCTTGGTTACAGAATCTTCCAATGTATATAGACCGTCTACCACAAGGACAAGCTTGTTTCATAAACCAATTCTTAACACAGATGAAGACCATCCTGTCTGTTCAACAAGAAGGGATACCTACAAGCAGCAATGAGATATTAGAAATATGTTACCAACTCTGGAGAAAAAGCATCAGATGTAATTACAGGGGTTATCAGGGTCCATACAGTACTCATTATCAGCAAGCTACCTGCATATTCTTTTCGCTCTTCATCACCACTCCAGCATGCTGGGTTTTCCAGAACAGTTTCTTCCATCGCATATGTTCATAAAATAGTTTTAAAATAAATATATGTTTATTACAGCAGTGATAACAGAGGTGATATCTAGAAGCAAAACCACATGCAATATATTCTCTCACCCAGTCAATATAACTATAAACAGTACATATGCTGAAAAGCGGTATGCACTTTTGAAAGAAAGCAGTGTTCAGAAAAATATAAGAAAAATGTGTGTGAAAAAAAAGCAATTTAAATGTCTTTCAGACTGCTTGGAGAGCAACTGCAAACTCAATATATATATTATATATATGTATATATGAACTAAATCAACAGTCCATGAGTAATTTCTGTGGTATGCAAGTTCAGATTGAAGTGGAAAGCCCTTCCTGATGTCTCCACATCCAAAAATTCTTTTTCCTAACATCTCAGAAGTCACCATTCTACCACAATATAGCCATCACATTTTTACCACCCCCAAACCCAACACCTGTAAAACCCCCTGAAATAAAACTAAATCAGGTGCAATTATCTATCTAACTGTTCTAACACAGCACAGCTCACACACAGCTCATATTCAGCAGGATGTTCTTTTACACCCTCTTTTTTGACACAATGCTTAGAGGGCAGATCACAAGGGAAAGAGAAAAAAGCAGCCCAGATACCAACCCACTCACTTGTGCTCAGCAAGATGCTCAGGCTACAAACCTACTCTTCAATCTGGAGTGCCAGGTGCAGAATCTGTTCCTCAAGATACTCCTCCACCCACGACCCCAGCCTCTGAAACAGCAGTTCCCAAAGCGCAGCCTGTACATCACCTGCAGCTCACCAAGCCTTTGTACAACGCACAGAGGGACTTTTAAATAGAAGGCTTCAAGAGTACCAGTACCAGCCTGCTCAGAGATTGCCAGCACTTCCACAGATGAGGGTCTCCCTCTGGAATCTCACATGCTTCTGAGACAACTTGCCCAGTTATGACTACACACAAGTCCAAGCTGGTTGTCAGTCAGCGATGGCTTCCCAGAGTCTTTTGTAACTTGAAACATTCCAGGTCTACGTTGCCTCTAACTAGTGCCAATATGCTAACTCCCCAGATCATAAACTTAGGCATAAAGCCTATCATGTCCTCTGAGTAGGAAAGCACCAGAAATAAATGTTACGGTTTATGTTACAACATCAAGACATTTCCCATGAACAAGAGTTTGGGAATCCCTGCTCTACTTAAACTAGTCTATCTAGACTTCACTCTGAACATCACCTGACATAGATTTATTGGTGAAGCTGTTAACAAGATAGTCACATACTGAAAAAAATATAACCAGTGACTCTTTTTTTTTTCTTGATACATCCCCGGAGTCTATGAACTTTCAAGAGTTCATTCAGTGAATTATAACCTGATGCACATTCAATGTCTACTGTCCTACAGAGACAATTCAAGAGACGTAGTACTTGCTACCATTTTAGCAACTTCAAACTCCAAATTAAAGATACTTCACTTTAAGACTTAGGCTCCATAACTTCTTTTACAGATGCTTCTTACACTCCATGGTTGAGACCAATTCTCCTAGGCTGTCAGAAGCTGTAAGCAAAATAACAGAGAGGTAATAACAGCACAACCCTACAAAATACCCAAAGTGTACCGGGCACCACTCACATGCACCAGGGCCACACCACAGGAGAAGGCAAGACTGCCATCTTCTTCGGATTGAAAGCACAGATCTTGCTCTTTCTTCCCTTGCACTGCCAGGGAACCAGTGTTACTACTCATTCATCTCCCTTCTCTTCAGCATGACTGCAAGCGTATATTGAAACACAAAACTCACACCAACCCCAAATCTTGTAGGACAAGTAAGCGGCGTTTCGCGTGGGCACCTGGCCCTGGCCCTGAGCACGGACTGCCCCAGAGTTAAGCATCTCTCCCAAGTCCCCTGAGAAGAAAACCGCGCCGTGCCTTCAGACGCTCTGACCAGCAACGTTGCCGGGGGCGAGGGCGGAACCTCAGCGGGCAGGGAGCGGGCAGGGAGCTGCCGGGGGGGCCCTTCCGCCGGCCCCGCGCTGCCGCATCACCCCGCGGGTGCCCCGGCCGAGCCCGCCGGGCCGCGGGCGGCAGCGAGAGGCCGCTACCCCGCGGTGCGGCGCGGCGGGCCCGGCCGCCGCGTCACCAATCGGCTGCTCCCGACAGCCAATCGGCGCCGGAGCCGGGGACGGCGCGACTTCATTCATTCATTCATAAAAAAGAGGCGCAGCGCAGCTGGGAAGCGCGCTCTTCCGGCCCCGGCGCTGGGAGGGCCGCCGGCCCCGGCCCCCCGCCCCAGCCTCCCCGGGGACGGACACTCACGGCAATCCGCCTCGTCGCTGTTATCCGAGCAGTCGTCGTCCTCGTCGCATTTCCAGATGGCGGGGATGCACCGCTCGTTTCGGCACTGGAACTGGTCCTCCTCGCACTCCTTGACGGCGCCTGCGAGAGACGGGGCCGCGCCCGGGTCAGCGGGGCGCGCTCCTCCGGCGGGGGCACCCCGGGGCCGCCTCCCCGCCCGGCCCCGGCCCCGCGGGCGGCGGGCAGGGCGCCGGGAGCCGCCAGCCACGGGTGGGGGCTGGGCTGGCAGGGGCAGCAGGGCTCGGCGCGGGCTCGGGGAGATGCGCCTCCGCGGGAGGACGGCCGTGATCCCCGAGCTGCTTTGTGCAGGGATAAAAGGGACCGCTCCCCTGCTTCCCCGCATTGTTTCAAAGGCGGGGGGGAAAGGAGACTGGGAACAGCGGATGGTTAAACCCGAAATGCAAAAGACAAAGAAAAATTATAAAGCGCACCGATGCCGGGACCTCCTGCGCGTCCGTTACCGGGGCAAAACGCAGAGATACCCGTGGACGCGGGGGGTAACGGGTACCGGCGCCGTCCCGGGAAGAGGAAGCTGACCCAACTAAAGTTGAGGGCGGGGGGGGGAACACGGAGCAAATCTGTCTGCTTTGCAGACACGGTGCAGCCGCGGCTCTGATGAGGCACAAATCGCCTCAGAAAAGGATTAAAGGTGGCAGCTCCTGTCACCAGCGCTCGGGCTGCATTCGCCTGCTAAAGAGCGTGCCCGACTCCCGCACATCGCAACCCCCGAGCGTGCCCGGCCCTGGCGCGGGGCATCGCGACGAGTGGGTGCCCGCGGCCACCCACCGCCGGGTGCCCGGGCAGGCAGGACGCTCGCCCCGTCCCCGGGAGCGCCGAGGACAGGCGGGCACTTGCCCGCCCCGGCGCTGTGGGAGAGCCGCCGGACCCACCTTTGCCGAGGTGCAGCTTGAGCAGCAGCAGCTGGAGGAGCAGCAGCCGGGCGAGCGCTGGCCGGCACATGGTGCTCGCTCGCTCGCTCCCTCTGTGGCAGCGCGCCGTGTGCGGGGTGCGCGCAGCCGGCGCGCCGCTCGCCGCCCCGTGCCGACTGCGGCCGGCGCCGCCCCCGCCCCGCCGCGCGCCGCCGCCGTGCCGTGACGCGCCCCGCTGGGCGGGCCCCGCGCGCCGCCGCTCGTCGCGGGATCGCCCGAGCGGGATCGGGCTGGGCCCCGGAGGGACACCTGCGGGGCGCCCTCCTCCGCGCGCCCGAGCGGCAGCCGCCGCCGAAGGCCCTGCAGGTGGCACGCGCCGCGCCCGGGCACGCGTTTCCGCGGAGGCCGGTGGCCTTGGCCGCCCCCGGGCTGGCGGCGGCCGGGCTCACCTGCTGCCGCTTCGCGAGGGGCGAAGTCCCGCCGCCGCTGCCGGAGGTGCCGGCGGCGCTGGGCCGCCAGGCCCGGGGGGAGCCCCGGAAGAGCGGGGCAGGCCCGGGCCCCGCTCCGGTAGCGCTGGAGCTCTTGCTGGGGCTGGCCCGCGCCGCTCCGAACTGCCCGCACAGGGTCGGGCCCACGGCTCACAATGACAGCCTCATTTATGATCTGACTTTTATTAAATCAATTAAACACGTGGGCTCTCTGAAATGGCCTTGGGTCACGCATTGCATGCTCTCCTCACTGCCTCAGGTCTGCCACCGAGGATTCCGTCCTGGCCGCGCTGATGTGGCCGCCTGCACTTCACCGTCCTCGCACGAGTGACCCAGGTACGGAGTGTGCTGAAGGTGGCGACCTCCCTTCGCAGGAACGCCTCGATCTTGCTGCCGCTTAAGCGCATCGGTTTGATTAGTAGCTACAAAGGAAATGTTTTACAAGCTCTCAGGGGCCGTGCTGATCACTCTGTTTGCACAATGCTGATGAGAAAGTGGTTCGCTGTCTTTAACACTGCAGCGTTGTTCATACAGTCAGGATTAAGAGTATTTCAGGAATCTTACGATGAAAAGATATTTTTCAGGAGTAACTTGAATCTAACATCACAACAGCATGAGCATGATTATATGTGGAGTGTTATTTAAAAAAAAATCAAGCACTAATTTTACATAAAGCTATGTAAAAAAACTTTTCAGTTCCAAACCCTGAAATGCCACTGACTTCAGGACTGGTCTGCCATTTAAAAATGCACCTGTGCCTTTAACAAAAATTTTGCGAGTCATTAGTCAGTGTCACTAATGCCTCTGAATCATGTGAAGAGAAGAGCTCATCATTGAGCTATTTCACTAGGGGCTTAGAGAGTATTAACAATTTATTCAAGCCTTTTTGAACAATTTTTTAGCATGCAAAATGTTGCACATGTTTGTGGTGGATGGATCAATGTGATAGATTACAAAAATTGCTTAAAGCAACTGAGTATTTATAATATATTAGGTCAAATATTTTAAATGTGCCAAAACACAGATTGATACAACTAGTATAATTTCTGGCCTCATTCTACTCTTTCCCAAATTAGTTTAAACTGGAAGTGCCTCCAAAGGCAATAAAGAAGTTATCCGGCATGAAACAGGTGCGAGTGCAAAGCATCGGTGACAGCAATGATTTGCTACAATTCCTATTAGAATTTTGTTTTATTGAAAAAACCCCAAACAGGTATTTTGGCCTGAATGCCTCTCACAGAAAACAACAATAATAAGCTTTTTTGAGTAAATTGCTCTGCTGACACCTGACCAATAGCAATTTTAACAGCCTTCACTGACCAGCTGTTGTAGGGGCTACTTGTAGCCTAGTACCATCTTGTGGACATATGTGTCTCCAAGGAATTGCAGAGGCAAGAAGGAAACTAGAGGTACTAAAGGGGAAGTAAACTGGGCAAGGGAAACCATTGGGTATCTAAGATAAAGCTAGTTTTATCCATTATGTTCCAATAGTTAATTAAGACTGTTAATTTACCTCCCAAGGTGCCTCTCTTCCAGGAGCTCACCTTTGGAGTCAGAAACTGAAACAGGAACTCACACTTTTTTTATCCAGACTGTATGGAGATCTGTAAAGCAACAGCACAGGCGTATCTGGCCAAACAGTAAGTCTCAAACAGCTAATACACAACATTTAGTAACCATCATACACAAAACACATTCTAATATACTGCATTTGCCAGTTGGCAACTGAGTTTGCTTATGGATTTGACACACATAAACCAGTCTCTTCTAATCTCAAGACCTGTTACAATAGGTAACAGAGAGACCAAGGGTCTCTCTAGCTCATTCTGACGCACACTGCAGCTGAGAGCAGCTGCCTGCACACAGCAGAGCCAGCACACAGCAATGCTTGCCCAGAATAGGTTCCTATCTTCCAGCCGTTAGTGGCTTGAGGACTTCCTGAGACAATGGTAGTGTGTTTGTATTCAAATAGTCCTGAATAATTTTTCATGAATATCAGTTCCTTTTCAAATATAAGTAAAAGCTTTAGCAGGGGTCACATCCTGAAGCAAGGAGTTCCACAGATCTGCTTGTTGTACCTCTGCTTCACATTGCGCCTGCTCGGTCCTTACTGGCTCCAGGTGTATAGCTCAGAATGTGTGCTCTTGGCTTGCAATATTTCAGCTTACGTACGAACACAGTGCCATCCTAATGATTTTTAGAAGACCAGCACAGAGTTGAACTACATGTTCCTTATTTTTGATTGATCTGTAGCATAAGGGTGACCCAGCTTTATTCAATGCTCTCAAGCTAGTACAGGGCTCCTGCTGTAGCAGATTATTTCTCTGCTGGCTGTTATGTATAGGTTTTACTAGGAATTAGGCTCAGGCTCCTATGTCAACTCTTTTTTTCTCTCCATCTGAGTGACTGGTATGTTCTACCTCTATCTACTAACTAAACATTCAAAGTCATCCTAAAAGTTCAGGCAGACCAACAAGCAATGGGGCAGCCTCAGCCCGAGGACACAAAGATGATGAGAGCAGTAGGCTCTCAGACCGTGTCAAAGTGCTGTGAAGGAAGGGACAGTTCAATAATCTTCTGTATGTGCAGTCTGCTAATTTGCCTCTACCTCTGGTCACATATTGTTGCACATTAAACACAAACTCATACAAACCAGCCTGCCACTAACAGAGGAAGGAGGTACATCGAAACAATGAAATGCTATTTCTATAGAGCTCCACCCAGATGGAGCTTCCCCATCAGCTAGCTCTGTCTTTTGTCATCCACACCATTTCTTTGGTCTATTTCACAAACTGATTTTTATAGCTAGATTACTTTTTTTTTCTAACACAGAAGCCAGATGTTTTTTCCATACGTTTTACACCAATTAGCCACTTAGATCCGTAGGTATCTCATGATAGCTACAACTTACACATCAGAGAAGTCTCTTCTGTGTCACGATGAATAACTGGTATTCGGCACACTGGGTTTTCTGCAGGCTTATATTAGTATACCACGTTCTTGTATTCTTTAGCCACACAGGTGTGCATATACACACCCTCCCAACCACAGATTTTATTTGAATTGGAAAAGCCATTCAGAAGCACGTAAAGAACAATGCACCAAATGTATTTTAATGCAAGTTCATCTGGTGTTTCCAGCTTTTTTCCACTGTACGTACACTTCCCCTTCTTTTGCAGAAGAACACTACACAGGTTCAGAACAAAAGTCCATCCTGAGCAATATGCTACAAGCGCTTCCACCTGATGTACAGGAGCATTTTAGCATTCACCACACTGCAGCTGAAGAGGCCACATGCTAGCTGTGCTTGGTGATGTGACCAACACCATCCACACTGGCTTAGAAATGGGCAACAGATTCCATCTAGTTTAATGCTGATAACCTGGGCATGATGGTGCCAAGTTAGAGCAGTATCGGACTTACCCTGGCTTATTTACTGCCACTCACAATCAAGTACATCAACAAGCCATGGACTTCCCCTGCCCTGTGACCACTGTCAGACAGACAGCCAAAGAGAGCTCTCTCAAGTATGGAAGAATGGAAGGTGCTTCTTTTTTTTTCCCCGATAAAATCTTTGCTAAATGTTAAAAAAAAAGACACACTGTCAGGGGAGAGAAAGAACAGGACTAGTGTAGATATACTTCCACTGGGAAGTCTCCAGTCTATCTGCTGAAACTCTTCAAGCTGTGGAAAAAAGTGTCTTAATATCCCCCCACCTCATTTTCCCCAGAAAATCTTAATGTCCTTCTACAGTCTTTTTTTATTCTTTCTAATGGACTTTTAAAAATCTGCCCTCCTCTATATGTATAATAACCTTTGAAAATATCCCCTGTCCATTAGGCTGACTTTTTCAGGCTTGTCTTTCAACTAGACATATCTAATTCCTTCAATCCCCTCATGGCTTTTAGATATGCTAATGTAATATGTTTTGCAAACAGATATTTAAATTAAACCTTTTAATTAAAGTTAGTTGAGCCAATGCACTAGCAGCCACATCCCTGAAACTGCCAAATGTCAATACCTGCAATATTATTAACATTTTAATATAAAATCCTCTTGTCAAAATGACTGTGAGCTTTCAGCTATATGTAGTGTTGTATATTCCATTTAAAACTAAAATTCATTTCTGCTTCTTCTCATAAGTGAGGCATAAAATAAGCCACAAACCCAGTGGAGTACAAATACAGGTTGACTTCTGATCAGGACTTGTCCCTAAGACTCTTACAAGTTACATGCTCCTGGTTTTTACCTATTGTGCTCAAAATGACTAATACTTTTCACAGGTTTCCTTCCTACTTTTGGGATTACCAAACCTACTCTTTTTTGCACCTTATTTAATACTCTGTTTTAAAATGTTCTGCTTATTGTTTTTATCTGTTAATATACTTAAGTATTTCTCTTTTGATGAATTTGTTCAAAAACTGCCCATTTGAAACTGCACAGGAAAGTTTCTTCTACTTCCTCTCTTTTCATAGTTTTTCCTAGACTGATTTCCAGGAGAGCTCTTGGAAAGAGAGCTCCCCTACTAACTTCCTTAAGTACTTCCACTCTTGTCCATATGGCTATAGGAATTCCCCCTAATTCATGCATCTGACTACTGTTACTGTAGCATCGGTGTCCGTTGTCATTTTACCCTCCAGCACCATTACATCAATGTGGCCATCCCCGCCTCTCTTTGTAAGGGCACTATTATGACAGGTGATATTACTTTTCATTTGCACAAATCCTCTTTTGCGTGTGTGAAAGCAAGTTAGTACTCAAATTCTTTAGGGTTTTTTTTCCAATTCATCTTTTTATTTGTAGCTGACTAAATGGTGCCCATGCATTGATCTCCCTTTTCTATGCTCTTATTTTTGCAACTTTGATTGTTTTAAAATGCTTTGTTTGATACCTTCTATAATCTCCTTTGTTTCTTAGCTTGATTTTATTCTCTTTCAACTTCAACTTCTTTCCAGAGGACTCCAATCCCCTAAGTCAGCCATTTGCTGTTTTGCTTTTCATATTTATTATTTAAATCCATGCTCTGTACTACTTTGTCTATTGGATCCATCTTCTCCTTTCACATTCCAGGGACCTTTCACACCCACTGGGACTTTCCTTTTGCTTGTTTCACATCTAAACAGCCAGTTTAACCCCCTTAGCACACTCCAAGTCTTCTAATGACAACCTTATTTTTAGCTAGCTCATGGCCTAGTAAAGAAAAGAGAACATCACACAATCAGATTTAAATCAAACTACAAACCCCATCATCTAAGAATTGTCTCTCCTACAAGCCACAATCTCTCACTTCCATAGCCATAATTCTTCTTTGTCCTAAAACTGTCACTCAGTTCTCCTTTATTCAAGCATAAGAAGCAGTATGATATAACACTACCACACCGCTGGCCTAATAAAATCTGTGGTACTTATTGTCCAGGTATGAGACTGCAACATTTAGTGACCAAAGCTTCCACTTATATGTGAAACACACTGCATCACACATTCACTAACTGCATATACACATGCATAGATATCAGTCCATATCTCACACTCATGGATTCTTGTCTTCAGAGCAATTCTGACAACCACTCTCTTAAACTTTTTTCTATATATATAACTGCAAACCCAAGTTAGTCCACTTGGACTACCACCTCCTGGTTTTCCTTAGCAGATCAACTGAAATGTTACCCCGCTCCATTCAGCAGTACTCTGGCTATGTAAGGTTCCTAAATGAGCTGGGAAGAGCAGCTCCCTGGGAACATGGCTTCCTCGAGAGTTACTCGCAATACTTTTCCAGGATGGCTTCAAATCCAACTTCTTCCACTTCATGCTCTCACTCCTGCCTCTCTATCGCAGCTCTGTCAAGGGAATAGGGGGAAGATAAGAGCACTTTGCAGTCCATTGGTGAAGTTTTTTATTCAGCTAGGGAGAAGTTAACACAGAAGGCTTCTGCCCTTCCTTCCCATCCCAAGGCTGATACTGCCATCGCAGTATCCCTAGACAATAGATCTTTGAATGCAACCAAACTTTCAGTCACAATAGGGACCTTTCCCATTAATTTTAATGAGCGTAAGAATGAAGGGACCAAGAAGAAAAAAAGTGAGGATTAGGTGTCTGGCAAGATCTTCTGCATGCCAGAGGAGCGCTACTACAGACTGATCTGCACTTTGCTGTCATAGAGTGACTAATCACCGTGAAAGCTAACAGAAATGCAGACTTGAGGCCATAGTTAGTAGCAAGTACAGTGGGATTTTTTCAAGATGTTTCACTTCAAACTATTTATCCTATTACAACTAACAAAGGAATCATGAATTGGAGCAAAACTGAAGTTGACAGTGTCTCGTGTAACTCTACAATGACCATATACCAATGCTGTAAGGCAGCAGATTAGTACCACAGGCTGCTGTTTGCTCTGTGGCTCCCAAAGGGCTTAGGGACAAACAGTGAAACCTAGGAGCAGCACCAAGCTTGGTCTGGTTTGGTTTTTTTTTTCATTTTAAAAATTCTGTAAGCTAGATGCTCCATTTTTCTCCCACACCTTATTTGTTTAGGTCCCAATGCTGCAAAGAAGTGGTGTATTGTGCGTGGATGGCAGAAGCAGAGGCAAGGTCTGGTTCTGTGAGGTGCAAAATTCCCTCAGGTTCTCGCAGCCCTCTGGAAAGCTCTAAGCATCTTGAAGGCTCACAGACAAATTATTTTAGCATTAATTACAACATCAATGAGAAAATAATACCCAAATGGGAATTTAGGATGATGTCTGCATGGAATGTTTCTCATTATATTTGTATGGATTTTGTATGACAGCAGAACACTTTAAACCCATCTTGCTTTCAAGCTAGTGCTGAATCTATGCCTTCATGCTAAGCAGCGGGCAGAGTCTAAGTCATATAATTTGTAAGTTCTTATAGCTGCTAGACAAGGCTGTCTTTCTTTATGAAGGGATATGAACTCAACATTTGCTTTCCTTTTTAAAGTGAGAGCCCATTAAAAGCAAAATTCTCAAGGCTGGATTCTGAATGTTTTTTCTTGCTTTCTCTTTTTATTTACTAGCTTGTCTTTAATAATTTTTTTCAAAGCTATTCATTAGATATTGCCATCTCATCACTTTCAATTTCTAAATAACAAGAGAATGAATGGAGTCTTGTGCATAACCAAAACATTTGAGTTTAGTCAGAGTGGATTTGTTTTTCAAAGTGTATAAAAATCAAAGTAGTTTTTTAAATCCCCCCAAAAGAGGAATGGGAGAGTAGAAAAAAGGGAAACACTGGGACATCTTTTTTTCGGGGGAGAAAAAGAATCCAATTACTGTCTTGCAAATGTAGGCTTGATGTTCAAATATGTCTTCACTTAGCACAGCATTTTGCTTAGTCAATGATAAAATTCTTCTGGGTGTCTATGCACAGCTTCATTAGAGATACAGGAGAGTCACACAAATGCAGCCTTGTTTACATTTGTCCATACATTTGAGAAGAGTTATCAATGTCATTGAGTTGTGAAAAACTTGTTTCTTTGAAGTTGAGAAACCTTTTCTCACAAATGTTAGGACAGAACTGATGCCATGTGTAGAATCCACACTTGCATGGGTGATAGACGTGTGTATGTGCACTTCCAGAGCTACAGTTCTTTCAAACAGTTTCAGAAAACATGTCCTTTCAGATTTTGTGCCTATTATACCATGTTTCAACAACAGCAGTTGATGGATCAATCCCTGTGGCATTTTGTCATATCACATAAAGCATCAAGTGATAGATGGACTTCAGAATAACAAGTCCTAGAGGCATAGTTACTAGAAGCACAAAACAGCTCTCCTCCTACTGTTACTAATACACCCTTCAAAATATTCCTGCATCTGCAATTCTTTCTTCTAAAGCAAAAGTGTCTCTCAGTCCCACAGATGTTAAGGTCTAACCACGATGGATCAAGCCTGAAAGAATACAAGCAGGTAGATACTTGTAGTCTAAACCAACATGAAGGAACTCCTATGAATTCAGCTGGTCCTTGATTTGCTGCACCTCTTGTGCTTCAGCCCTGGGTTCTCCTATGGCTCTGATAAAGCACAGTATTTATGCAATTGTATGTCTTCACAGACCTTCTCAGTTTCCTACAGTCTGAACTTCCACAAAGCTTCCCACAGCACTTGGTTAAAGACACTCCTGCTGTTGTCTCAAAAAAGGCCCTGTCTCCCTTTCATTCACTCTTTAGAAAGCTTAAACATGTCCCAGCTAATCTCAGAGCTACTATTTTTTAAAATAACTTTTCTATTTCAGTATAACCTGTACCACTCAATAGGATTGCCTGATATTCGTTGTCCACTAGTCATCAAAGGCTGGTCTTGGTACTTGCAAAGGAGGCCCATGATCCCTAGGAGGACAGAAGAGCAACACCAGGCCAACACAAAGCACTGGAGTAGAGCACTGAAGGGCTGCAGCCAACCTCACAGCCCTGCACAGCTGTTCCCTTTCCCCTGGAAAATGATACATCCTGCATCCAGATCAGGTTAAAGCAGCTCATGTTCTTCAGCTGGTGTAGAGGGCTAGGACTCAAACCATGGGCACACTCACCTCCTAGAGGGCACAGGACTCAAGGACTAACGTGGGCTCCCAAAGATCATGACAAGTGCTTGTAGTTCACCTGAAACTTCATTTGGGTAGTGGATTGTTTCTCTTACCATTACAAAGCAGACATTGGAGAAATTCAGAAATTCAGATATTGCCACCCAAATGTTTAGGGTCTGTTTTGATTTAATCCTAGCCAACTCTGTGGGTCCCAAAGATATGGCGTAGTGTTTTCAGCTCATAATTCAATGTAAAGTAACACCTGCTTTCAGTCCGAAAGTGAAACTTCAATTCAGGAAATCACCCGGCCATTCACAAAGGCACAGAGGGAAGTAAAGGCCACCTCCCTTTGTATAGGTTCGCAATCTTACCTTTGCCTTGCCAAAACAAAATCAATAGAACAAAACACCAAGGTTTGGGCCTTTTGTTAGTCATTTGACAACCAAAGTCTATAAATTCATTTCCCCATTTCATTCCTTTATTTGTCCTGCTGCTCTGCAAGTCCTGAAAGGACAATGAAAACTGGCCTGACTCTGGCTGTCTCAGTCAAATCGAGCTGGCATGGAGATGGAGTTACACTTAGCCACCCACCCACACAATTTTAGCTTCCCAGCCATCAAAGCACAATCAAAACTGCATTTGCCTGGCTGTCAGTTTCTCTACACATTTTTTAGAGAGCAGATGTAATAGGTTTTACAGGGAGTCCCTTTGATTTGTGCCAGCCCTGCACATTCTCATTCTGCCCCTAATCTCTCCTTTGTGGCACGCGGACTCAGAGCGGTGGGCATGGATCCCAGCGGACACTGATTACCATCCAAATTCCCTTTTGGAATTGATCCCATCTGGCAACGGCAGAACCCAAAGCTTTGACCCTCGGCCATTGTTCTTCTCCAAAATGAGCAGATTCAACTTTATTACAGATTAAACATTTGCTGTATTTTATGTTTAAAGCTAATTTCAAGTGCTATGTCAAAACACAGAGCTTTCTTTGCTGACCCTCCTGTAGAGTTTTTATATTAAGGATGAATAAAATTAAGCAGTCCAAGCCTTTTTTTTTTTTTTTTTTTTTTTAACAAAGAATTGCTCCCCGAGCTTAAATTTTGCACATCAAGTTTCATCTGGGAACAGATTCGTTTTTACAGCTCTGTTATCAGCTGTGCAAACAGGCTATTATTCATGTTCATCTAGGGTCTAACAGCATTATTGGCCTCTCAAAAATTTGCCAGGCCAGGAAAATTTATGCACGACCCATTTTGGAGAGGGAAGGAAAATAAGACAGGGCTGAACAGACCCAAGAAAGGCAATGAACAGCCTTGTACAAGTAGGCAGTTGGACTAGGTGATCATTGTAGGTCCCTTCCAACCAAAATGATTCTATTCTATTCTATTCTATTCTATTCTTACCCACAGAGCTGAGAGCAATGTAGTTACCTCCTGTTGCACACTCCCCACAGTGAGGCTCGTATCAAATCCATGTGCAGCACTGCATTGTGACCTCTCTCCCCCCGTCTGTGGTCACATATGCAGGATACAGATGGTCAGACTGCTCTGGGATCCGCTGTAGAAAAGACATAGTTGGTATATAGGCCATGGCATTGCTTTGCAACCAGGGAGTGTACCAGGTAGTAGGGTGCTGAATGCACTGAAATCCTATCAAAAGCCCTATTTCTAATCAGTTGAGCTCCTCTTCTTATCATTCAGCCCACCTAGCATATCTGAGGCATGGATGATGATAGGTGTCAATTCATGACTCAACTCCCCCCAGAATAGCCGAAGTGCCCAAACCCAACCTTGAACAAAAGTGTCCAGTCATGCTTCTTGGAGTGGTGTTCATAGTATAAATGTTTCATAGATAAACATTGCTCTTCTTATGCAAGGATAATCTGCAAGGCTAGATTGTGCAAATTAAAAAGAAATATTACTGTGCCTTATATGCTTGTTATGATCTAGTGATCATAACATATATCATACACTTGGAAATGAAATTTGTACCAATGGCAGCAGTAATTTTTTCTTGTACATCATATTTTTAAGAGTCACTAACTGAAAAAAATATCAATATCGCAATATCAAAATGTTTCCCAGATTCATTTTAAGAATCTAAAACATTGGATAATGTATCTGCAAATCAAAAGTAATCTTTTTACTTTTATGCAGCAACACTAGTGAATGTTTCATGACAGTCTTTTAGGACAGACTGTCCTGGTATCTTTACCATTAGCATTTGAATTGGTTACAGTCCTGCTGTGAAAGTTTTTCTCTCTAGGTAGTTTAAATGACTCTTTTGTCAGTCTCTTTATTAAAAATACAGAATCATTCCTTATCAAAAATTAAACCAGAATGGTTGGCACCCTTATAAAATTTTTAAATTGTCATTGTTCTCGTGACAAGTTAAAGCCCCCTCGTTTGCTTTAGATACTTCTGGGAATTCATCCATCTTCAAAGGAAACTCAAGGGGCAAGACAGTGTTCCTGTGATTAAATGCAAGAGTAAACAGTGAACATAGTGCAACATGGTGGTTTGTTGTTTTGGTGGTTTTTTTTTTCAACCAAATGCACAAGGATTCAGATGTAAAAGACACCAGTACTTAAGAGAACTTATCTTGAAATAAGCCAGTGTCTGAGTCCTGCACAGCAGAATGGGAATTTGTTGGTGGACAAAAACTGAACAGTTGAATGATAGTCTTAATTGTTGTGAGCAGAGGAGCTTATTACTTAGTGACCCCGAGGCAGTTCATGGCTTTCAGCAGATCCCAAATTCTGTCTTCTGCCATATGGTAAGTCAGACTGACCACCATCTTTTCTGACACCTTCCTGTGTCCTCAGTACCAATATTTATCTAGACAGCAGTGAACTTGATATAAATCCATCCTCATAACAACCTTGTGAGCAACCTGAACACCTCACATGATTCACTTCCATGTAACTCAGATGTCTATATACTGCATTGCTGTCTTCCACGGAGAGTAACCTCGAAATCCTATCAGTGTTAACCAGTATTTGTTTACAAAAAACATTTATGAAACCAGGCAATTCAACCTCACCACCTAGAGGCTGACCAAACTGCCCCTCTATCCTTGAAGGTGGAAAATTACACGTTTTTCTTTCTGTGAGTCGCAGCAGCATAGGACAGAAATTTATACAAGACTGGTGACTCCACCAAGGAAAAGCCTAGTCTGTCATCTCCAGTCACTACTGTTGTGAGGTGCATGAACCACCACCATGTTCCTAAATAACAGTGGTACAACAGGAAACATCGAAATCACCAATGGACATCTTAGACCCTGCCCAGTATTTTCCATGATCGAATTCTGTTTTCACTTACAGTATTAACCAAATCCATTATGTGAGATACCTGCACCAAGCTGTCTCTTTATTTTCCTTCTTAGTTTCAGACAAAATAGTTAACATATTTCAGAGAACTAAAGTGGGGAGAATATATTGTTCCCCCACATGAAAGAATGGAATAACCCTAGTACCATTTAATTTAAAAGACTTGAGAGCGTTCAGATCTTGAAGTAGGGACTTCAAATGAGTCAAAAACCATGTAACTTATTTATTGCACACAAAAACTATGCTATGCTTACATTATAAATGCTGCTAATCAAGCACATAAAATGGTGTGGTTGCCTGTGAAACAGTAATTCATGTGCTTCGTGCACAGGCACCATGATAACACTGTAGATGACACCATCACATATACTCTTTTCCATGACACCCTTACCTCATTCAGTGCGCAGAATGAACAATGTTCAATGCTCAACAAAAGTGTAGCTTTCAATAGTGTATTTTCCCTTCATTATTCACTCTCACCAGGCATTATTTATTGCACGCTATTCAGATTCTGCTTTGAAAACAGAATTATTCATTTCTTCATAGGCTTTTCTGTGGTGCTTATCAGAATAGTATAAATGCTTCAGACATCAGTGCATCTGAATGCAAATATATAAATAATTTTTATAAACTTTCTGGGATGTTAAGTTTATAATTTTTTGCCATTTTTACAGAACATGAACTGAGTAAAAAGTACCAACTAAACTTCTGTATCTAACATAAGCTGTTTAAAACTTGTGTTTTCAGACTATTATACAGTACTTCATATATTCAAGATTAGGATTCCAGTGGCATCAGCTGGAACTGTGATTGCTCAACAGTTATCCAGTTTACAACCTTGGGATCTTAGCTGTGTACCACAAAAAAAGACAAACTCACAAGTAGAAAACAGCCTTGAAAAGTTTCATTTGATGCAAGAAGGATGCTCAGAATTAGGTAAGAGTTCTCTGGCACATGTGGAGATAAAATCCATTTATCTGCTGTTCACTTGCCGCTAGACAAAGCCATCACAAACACATCATTTTTCCTTCTGCAGATCCTTGCATCACTGGCTATGTGCTCTCCCCTTTCTGCAACAAGAAAGGCTTTGGTGCTCATTCACTACAGGCTATTGATTTATCTCCAGAGCACCCTTCATTATGTCAATTTTTAAACGAAGCAAAGGTCCCAAGCAAAAAAAATACAGTGCGGAATCCCATAATTACAGATTAACAAAATTGAAGTGTGTAAAATAGGTGAATTAAGGTTGCATAGGAAACATAGGAAAGCTCAACTTCTGTGAACTTAACTCTGTCATTTTAACACTCCTTGTCACAGGTTTTCTAAACATATGTATGTAAAGTCTGTGTTCTTTTTTAGCACAAACCATAGGCCCAGCTGTTATCTCCTCAGACTGCTAGTCAGACAGCTTGCTTTTGCAGTTGTTGGGCTGTAAGAAGAAGAGGGAGGATGAGTGCCCATCCTGACTTAAACTATCCCATGATTGCAGTTAAACCCTACTCAGCTAGAGCAGACCACCCTTACTGCACACAGAGTTGTAGGAGGTTTCAACAGTGATGCTCTCGCAAGCCTTATTGGACCCAATCCACCCAATCAGCATGCAGATTACTATCCACAGGAAGATTCAAACACATAAAAGACTCTTCAGCCAGACTTTAAATGATGACAGAAGTATGCTGGTCCCTCACTGCCTTTACAGCTTACAGCTATCTCTGGATCCTACTGTCCTCTCTGTTCCTGGGCTGAAAGCAGCAACAGAGTAGATGAATAAAAACGAGGGTTTGAGAGACTAAAATGTTGAGTTCTAGGACTGATTGTTTTGCATGTTGGTAAATCAAGTCAGTCTTCAGCGTAAGTGGGTTTCCTCATCATACAGTCCATCTTAATATCCAGCCACAGGGAAGTTTGGACTTTATAAATAGCAGATGTGTCTTGGTTGTGTTGGCTGAGAGCTCATTTTAATGAGGAGGAGATGAGACTGAGGCAACAAAGATGAAGATAAATCCTCATTGTCGGAGACTGTCTGGGGAGCTGAATAACTATTACACAAAAGGTTCAGCTGGGTGCATAGACAACTTATATCTGCTCTTGTAAGCATTTGCAATTGTCTAACTCCATGAGTCAGAAACATGTGTCTTGATAAGAACCCTAGGCTTCTGGAAAGCAGAGATTCCAACTAAGCCTGTACACGCACCACCATCCTCTCAAACACCTTCAGTGTAAAGTAGCGCTTGGGCAACCAAAATAACAGCTCAGAAATGCCATATAATTTCCTCTTTGCACATATATTGGAGGGCTCCTGTTGGGAAAAAACAACAGCAGCTTTGAGCTTGCTCCAAACAGCACTTGTTGGGAGACACCAAATTTCAAAACAGAACAGGGGGTTGAAGAAACCCAAACCCATCAATACCGCTTCCCTATATGGCAAATGAGGCGTTTAAATTAATCACACAAGCAAAGCTTAGACTTCAAAGGCTGGAGGATTCCCATCACTTCACTAGTTACTCTTTCAGAAATACCTTTCATATTACATGAGAAAGAAAATGCATTCTGTATGCATTCTTCTGCACAGCACAGATACAGGCTGTTGTGCATATGAGCACAAGATAAAGGTATATAGAGCACCAGGAAATAGGACTTGTATTAATGGAAATATTACTGTGCAGTGATGTGATATTCCTGGCTGGTAGCTGGCATGAAGCACAAAGAGGGAACACACAGCAGGGCACCTTATTAGGCAGGTTGGTGTTGTTGCTTAAGATCAGAGGAGTGGGTGTTCAGAGAACAGCATGAGAGCCAGAAAGCCTGCTCACAGCACTCTGCCTGGAGAGTGAGGGCAAACAGGACCAGTGACCGCACAGCACAGAGCCCGTGTGGCCAAGAGAAACCTTTGTCACATCTTCAGATGAGATAATTCGAAGTACTGCAGCACAAAAAGCAATGTCTGGGTCTGGGCATCCTTAAACTGCTGCTCATGCTTCTCCTAGGGTGTGTGCAATGTGCTTGTGATTTTGTTCTGACTGAGGTACAAAATTGTAATGACTTCAGTGGAGGTGCATGATCAGACTCCTTATTCAAAACACTGTGGAGACTTAACATACCTGCCCAGAGTGATACTACAGTAAATGCTTCCCTGGGACAATATTTGGTTGCACAGATGTTGACCTCCTTGTTCAAATAAGAACTGATGGGAAAATCCAATTATTTTTTTCACACAAGGATTAATTTCTCTAGGTGTAGAATTAGTTAAAAATCAATTACATGCTGTGAAAGACAGAGATCCTCAATGATGCTTACTTATTTCCTAACTGAATGGATTCAGCCATCTATATATTTTCTCTGTTTTCACAAAGGAGAGCAAAAGCTTCTCTGTGTTATTGTATTTCTTATTAGTGGGTCTGAGAAATCACTTTTTTTTTCCTGAATATTGGTGCTTTCTTGCTGACAAATAATCGATTTTTCCATGCTTCCTCCACTCTGCATGGGTATTTCCTTTTGCTACTCTTTTTACTGTTTTGACCTAACTGAATATAGTCATCATTAATACAACCAGACAACTGTGTGTTACAGCCATGGAACAAGGAACATTTAAGAACTACATTGCCGGCTCAAATTACTTTAGATCACTTGAAACAAGAAGTTACTCAGCAGGCGGCTGATTTGAGGACAACACTTCTGCACTGGGCCAGGCAAGAATCCACATAGCACAGTATCGTCCTTCCAGCAGTGGCCAGCAGCAGATGCTTGGGAAAAGACTATATCCTGTGCGATCCTTTTCCGATATAGGCTTCTGAGAAACAGTACTTAAGGGAATTCCTGGTCTGCAGGTTTTCTCTGGACCATTACAATTACTACCAACAGTGGATTTACTTTTAAGGAGAACTGTTAATTTATGGAGTGTTAAATAATAACAAGGCCTTGTGTGGTGGCATTGGATGTTCGCACTGATACTAGAAAAGTACCTGAACTATAGAAACTATAGTTGGTATTAACATTATTTTTGGAAGACTCTGGACCACTGTTCAAGAGGTCGAGAAGAATATCCATCATCACTGTCCACACTATCTTTGTTTGATAAGGAAAGGATGTTCAGTTTCCAGGACTACCCAGTACCATTCATGAATAGAACACATGCTTACAGAGAGATTTATCAAATCAAAGATTACTGTTTTGTTGTCACAAAAGTCCCCAGAAGTCACAGTGAAGGATGGAGTTAGATGAATGCAGGAGGCTTATAGCAATAACTGAAACTGATGATGTTGCTATGGACTACATAACCCATTTGATATGCTGTGCAGAAAGCATTGTGGCTGCTATGCAAATCTTAGAGCTCAAGAGCAGGAAAATAAGGACACAACTAAAGTAGGATAGATTATTTAGGCAGCAGGAGAAAAGGAAAACATAACATCTTGAATATTACTTTAGAACCATTTCCTTTCAGACTGCAATGTTGACATCCCAGAAATTCGGTGTAAATCCATGCCACTGAAGCTTATCTGACTTCAAAATAACCTGCTGTTACAGACCTACTAAGAAACAGCAGTACACAATTTATTGACATTATTTCAGTTGAAGGCAACAAGGCTATGCATTGCACACATCAAGATTTATCTCAGTTTGAATGATTCAACAGTTAGCAGGTACTCTTGCTGATGACAACGTCCGCTATCTGCCACACTGGGTTTCCAATACCATGGCAGAGAAATCACCTTTCTCTACTTTCAGGTCCATTACTTCCATATGTTCCAGTAACGCAAAGTAAATGAATATGACCAAATCCATATGCCAGCACCACTCTCAGGAACAGAGCAGCACAGGATCTGCAGTGAAAACGCAAGGGATTGTTTTGCTTCAGATACTCCACATACCAGGCAGGGTCTGGGCACCCTCTCTAGCTGGGGTTTGGCAAGCAAGGCTTGCTGCAGCTCTGAAAAACATCTCCTACTCTGCAAGCTACGCTGTATTACCAACCCAATGGTTTCAGGTTAAAAAATATGGTGGATTTGTTTATTTGTTTGAATCATAGTAGAGCACTGACTTGTAACCAAACTCCAAATGACAAATTAATCCCTTTAAAACAATTATTTATGAAACTAAAAGTACAGTTGTTCAGAAACACAGATGATCCCTATCAGTACATCTCTGATAAAGTTCCAGCAAGCTGTTTTAGATTAGCCTTTCTTTCCCTGCTTCTTCATTCTTTCTATTTAATAATGGCCTAGATCTCATTTATATGGGATGAGCATGTCTAGAGACTTTGCTGAAATAAATTAGAAACTGTATTTCCATACTATCTGTGACATTCAGAGGCACCTCTACTGATATTTTTTCCTTGGTTAATTAAGCACTGACTTGAGTATTAGCTCACATCCTGGCCTTCCTCTCAGAGGTGATAGTAAGCTCTACATTCTCTCCAGGACCTAATATACATCAGCTGCGATAATAAGTGTGGAAATTCTCTTTGCTATACCTTTTGGAGAGTCTATCTTCTGTCCTGTATTCCCATGGCTATATTTAATATTTCCTTATTTCCAGAACATTACATAATCTGCACCAAATTTTTGTTCTTTGAGGAAACACATAATAGTTGAGGTGGGAAGGAACCTCTGGAGATCATCTACTCCAACTCACTGCTCAAAGCAGAGTCAGCTAAAGCAGGCTGCCCTGGGCTGTGTCCAGTCAGGTTCCAAGTACCTCAAAGGATGGAGACTTCAAAGCCTCTCCAGGTAACCTGTTCCAGTCTTCAACCAACTCATCATAAATAAAGTTCTGACATTCAAATGGAATTTCCTGCATTTCAGTTCATGCTCGTTATCTCTTTCCCTGTCACGGAGGACCAATGAGAAGAGTCTGCTCCTGTCAGACACCCTTACATACCAAGCCACTTTATTTAAAAAAAAAAAAAGTGGAACAGAATCAAGAAACAAATGATCAAACAAAACAAATGCCAAAAGCAGATTAAAACCCAGAATTTGCACTCTGTCCTAAAAAGCATTTTTGATGATGTGACTAGCTCGTGGCTACCTCGGCATCTAACTTTAAACCTCTGAGTATCGTATACATTTGTGTGCTTTAAAACAAAAAGCCTGGTTGGGTGTCAGGAGTCCAGGTAAAGTTTAGTATGTCAGTACCTGTGGTTCTGACATTTCCTAATGTTATACTATGGAGGAGAATTGGAGGTGTCTTTGGTGTGCTTTATAGTTTCATTAGTAAAATGACATGACACTGTTAATCTCCAGAAAGTATATTCCATAGAACTAGCAACACATTCAAGTGCCTTTTAAGAGCACATCACTGTCACCAAGGAATATTGCGAAAAGAGCCACTGCACATAAAATAATATGCTATTTTCCTGAAGAGTTGAAGAAACTGATACTGATCACCATTTCCCTAGGCGCCAGCTGGCATCAGATGTTAACTAAAGCCGTAGGTAGCAATACCAGCTATAACAACTCCTGAGGGGGCGCAAGCACGGAGCTGCCCCTCACACTTGTAGTTAAGATACCTGTCATTAGACTCAGCTTGCCTGTTACAGTGCTTTAGAGGGAACTAAAACAATTATGGAAATGGAGGAGGACCTTATCTATGAAAACTTGGATGAGTTACCTTTCCTATGGTGAGATTTAGGTGTGTGTGAATCACAAGACAATACTGTTCAGCTATGGATGTCTTTAACAGTTACATTTAAAGGACTAAAGCTGAAGTTCTTAATATTGTTTTGGACAGATGTGAATGCTCAATGTGTATACGAAGAGAGTTGCGGGGTAAGGCGGTGTCAGTGCTGCTGCACTGGCTCAGGTCACCTGGAGGTGGTCTGCAGTAATAGGAGAGCGGAAGTTAAGAGTCCCTGTCTTTTCATGCTAAAGCTCATTGACTAAAGAAAGCATGACTGACCCACCTGCCATTTAGTATCTGAAATTGTTCATCAGAATTCCTATAAACAGGCATAAAGTATTATTAATAATGCTTTCCTAACACAATAATGACCAAAATCCAAATGCATTATAACATTAATGCTTTATGATTTGCCTGGCACTTAATGAGGTTATTACTGTACTGATAAACTGATCTCTGTTGGACCCCTAAGGGGTTTGTATCAAGATGTCAGCAGTGAAATGACCATGCAAGTGGCCTTGCTGTACAAGTTTTATTTTTTTCACACAAGTCAGTGAAGCATAGAGTGACTGTCACAGCCCTTTGTTTGAAAACAGCAGCAATAGGGCAGACTATGCAGCTTCACAAAGCATTAATCAATTGCTTGCACCATTTAATTACTACCTATTATTTTACGGTTTTGATAAAGTATTCAATGGAATTAAATCCTGAGCATCACTTTCAGCCATTGCTATCCAATTCGGCTTTAGCAGAATTGCATAAACAAGTACACAATCTCAACATATTTCAGCACAATTTATGTCTCCAGGGATGTAAGTTCCAGGAACAATTTAATAGAAAATAAACATGATTATTAATAGAAGTCATAAAGGAGTGGGATGATAAAGCAATATGACTATCAGACAAATTACCTAACGGAATAATAAAGTATCCACTCTTTTCAGCCAGCTACTTAGATTTAAAATCTCTTTTTGTCCTCTGTACTAATAACCACTACAGTTTACCTGCATGTCCCCCTGAAGAGGAGAGAATGGGGCTTTCATTGCTCATGTTTTTCCCAGACGTACAAAAGAGGAGGTTAGAGAACATAAATTTACAGTGATGCCATAAGCAAAGGAATGGAGGAGATAGAAAGATGAAACTCCTGTATAACACATTAAGGAGCAATAATGTAAAAGCAAACAGTCCAGAATAGACCATCCATTGCTTCTACTGTCAGAGCTATTGATAAACTGAAAAATGAAATTGTTCTGAAGGAAGAAAAGCATGAGACTGTATGGCTGGCAAGTTCTTAACAGGGATTATAAATATACAGCTTGCTCTGATGAGATATTCAGCAGTGAATGTGCTTGAAGTTATGACTTTAATGGGATGGAACTGGAAACAAAATATATTAATAATGCTAATGAAACAAAGGATAATTCAAGACAATTTTTACCTGTCCTATGAAAAGCGATGTGGAAAAACTGCTCAGGACATAAGGTTGTAGAGTTTAAGACTGGATGAAGTATGCACCATTACCAATCATGAAAAAAATTGCTGCAGTCTATTTCCTATGAATTTATAGAAAGACATCTCAGAAAAGCTGACAAACTACAAAGAAATGACTGCATCTGCAAGTCCAGTAAATTGGAAATTTATCCCTCCTCCTCCCTCTCCTCCCCACCACTTCCCCAAGTAGAGGGGAGAACTCATTTTTCCATTCAGAACTACTAGCTTCCTTGCCCTGGCCATCTGCCACTGTGCTACAGGAGCCAAGAGCAGCCTAAAGTTTTCAAGTGGCATATACAGGAAAGTAGCTATAGAATTGTTCTCTGCCATGGCCCAATCAATAAAATCTGAGGGAATCATCAGTGAGCAACCAGAGGTGGCTTCAACATGGGAGGCACAGAAGGCTGCAGAAGTAGCATCACAGGAAACAGCAGATTTAAGGCTGCCCTTGATTAATTTGAAATACTTCAAAATTTTTGGAAGAAAGATCCTTTGAACATGAAAGGCATTGTCATTAGAACAGAGCAGTGCTAGCAGTTCATTACATTTAGCCACCTATAGTTTTAACAAAATGGTATCTTTACATCTCAGTACACCCTTCTGTGCATATAAACTATGATCCAAGACCGGGTGCCCCTGCCAGAGTACAGAAACCAAGCAGAGCAAAGCAGTTCATTCAACATTCCCTCATCCTGTTCCTTACACAGTCATAACTGGTAACCTCATTGTGGTACACAATAGAATGTCACCCTCCCCTCTGCTGTCTTACTTTAAAAAAGGCTGAGGTTGTCTGGGATTTCCTGGGGCTTTAGGTGTTTGTCCCACATTAGTACTGGTCAGTGCCCACCCTCACCTACCACAGTTGCAATTGCTCATTGCCACCATGAGTTGGATGAGGACTGCATATGCCCTGGAGATCACACAATTTCCTTCACGTTTGTCTTCAGGACCATGACTAAACTCCTTTTCTTGTTCTTTGTCTTCTTCTTCTTCTACTTTTCCCTTTTGTTTCTCTTTCTAGTATGGCATGTGCGTTTTCTAGTTTTATTTGAATATTCTTAAAAGACCAGCTGTTCTTTTAAATACAATAATTTTAATTACAACTGTGTACTTTTGTTTAAAAGTCATCCAGATGTACAATAATCACAGCAGTCATTTTTAAGAAATTTAAATCAGAAATAAATTAGTTACATTTTTCTGGCTTTAACTGTTACTCTTTTGCTATTACTATCCATAATTATATACACTACACAAATTTTGTCTTAGTATTGCATCCTTCCACACCAACCTGCTGACCTCTTCATACATGTAAGTAGAGCAGGTATGATTTTCAGTTGGTCCACCTCTGAAGATGTGCACCACCTATGGGTTTCAACACACAGCTCCTTTCTGTTTGCCAGGCAACAGCTACTGCATATTCTTGAAAGGTTTTCAGGATTCAAACAGAAGCACTTATTATCCCGGCCCAATCTGAAACAGCATATGAATTGATGCTTCAACAGGGCATCAGGCCAGGGAATTCAAGATGCTTATCCTGTTACACTAGTCTAGAAAATTAAGATTTCCTCAGTTCAAGCCATAAGACAGCCCTAACAGAAGGTGGGAGACAATACCAGGATCCTTTATGTCAATCATCTGTTTGGAATCTGTTCAGAGACAGAAACATTTTTTTTTCCTTTTATCTTTTCCTTTAAAGGCCTTTATTTTCCATCCTTTCATCTGCGTCCTTTTTCTTTGGTTCCCAGTACTTTGGGCTAATACAGCAGAACATTATTCTCTCACAGAAAATGCTGCTAATTAGTTTCTTTCTGTATTCATTGCCTGATCAGCCTTGTAGGGTACAACCCAGCCATGAGGCTATTTAGAAGAAATTGTGCTCACCTCAGTTTCTGCAACATGTTTTTACCAATCTGTCTTGTGTTTTCGTCAGGATTTATAAAAACAAAGTATTAAGACAGACTTTTCTCCTCCTGTGGTTTATCTAAAGACCAGATTTTGCTGTCCTTACTCATACTGAATGGTCACTTATGACATATATTCTTTAATTGATTTCAGTGGGACTTCTTATGTAGTGCACATGGTAAAATCTGGCTTCATAAGCACAAACAAATACTCTTCTCCCCCAAGCAAGGAAGGGCTTCAAAAGAAAGATTCTTTATGCTCAGAAGATGACCCCTATATTCATTCCAGATAATTAATATAGCAGCACTAGCAAGACCCCAGCTTCTAACACACTGAACAAGGAGGTCGGTTATATTTTTCAGTGTAAGAACTGAAAGGGTTTAATGCTCTATTTCATCCAGTGCAAGAGCCTGACACCCTCACCCTGCTCAATTCACCTTTATGTTATTATCCAGCTTGTTTAAATGGTTCTGCCACTCCCTTCTATCTCCATTAAAAGTTTAAATCCCTCTTCAATCCCATGGGCATCCAAGCCTTTTGAAAGTTAAAGATTGCTTTAAAGTGTCATTGATGCTTAACCTACCCACCAACTATCAGTAAATATGGTAGGAGCACAGTATAGCCCCGTTGCCAGTTGATAGCTTTTGTGATACAATAACAACACAGGTCACTGTTTGCTACACTGATTCCTAAAAAATAAATCGTTTAAAATAGAATTCAGGCCCCAAGAACCACACGAAACTATTATCTGAACCTCAAAGAACAAACAAACAAAAAAATCTCTGATGGGTTTTGACTTCTGTCTCTCAACTAGAAGCAGTCTGGGTCATTGGAGCAGCTGACCCTGTGGCCACCTTTTGCAGATTTAACATTCTAGCCCTCGTTAGACTGAAGCTCAGACTAGAATTTATTGCCACTGTGGCTTTTGCCAAATAAAAGCTCTTCAGACCAGCAAGGGCTGCAGTTCTTACACCTCAACTAAACAGGAAAAGGCTTTCCTACTATAACAACCCAGTTATTTTCATGAATTTCCAATTCTGTTTATCAGTTATACAGAAGATGTACATCAGATTGAGATGGGGCTGGATAGACAAGGAAAATGCTAATGGCTGAACCAGCAGGGTGAAATTCTCATCTCCCTGCTTTTGCATGCTCCAGCATCCTCATCTTTGAGAAATAGGAATGAAGATGCCCCGTTCACAGGCCACATGGGAGTGCAGCTTAGAGGTCAAACTGCTGCTGCTGTTTTCTTGGAAAGCACTTTTAGTCAGCTAATATATTAGAGTCAATAGATAGGCACTGCTGCAGTCAGTGTGCCTCTCAAGCACAAGGCTACTGATAAGCACATTTGTATTGATTGCAAAACAGTATATACCAAGATTTCAGTTCTGAAGGCGTTTTCTCCCCAGGAAAAGTAAAATACAGAAAATTCCTTCAGTCCAAAGGAGGGACAAGGGAGCTGGAAATGACTGCTGGGTTGCACACAGGATTGGCTAGATCATGCCCACACTACATGTAGTGCTGCATGGGTTAAGTGAAGGTTTGCTTTGCCACACTTCCCTCAGTTCAGCACCAAATGCTGCTGCAGAGGAGCCAGAGCACTCCTGCTGGACCCAGCCACAGAAGCAGCTGCACAAATGCCTGGTAGGCAAGAGACAGACAGGGAAGGCTACCTCTGACCCCTCTGCCTGCTGAGCAGCTCCCAGGAGCTCCACGGCACAGGACTCACCTGTGAAATGGGACAGGAGGGGGAGCAGCCACTGCATGGTTCAATCTTCATGGGACTCAGGAATCAGGGGGTTGGATGCATGGAAGTGTCAGGAAAACCAGCTGCAGGTACACTGGTACTGATCTATTCTGTGTCCTCCTAAGCAAAGTGCTCCCTGGAGGCAACATTAGCCTAAATGCCAGTCTGGCTTATCCTCTGCTGTTGGATTCCCAAGAAAGGATACAGAAAAAACACTGAGCTTGTTGTGGAATATCTGGATTCAGGTTCCTGCTAAATTACAAACATCTTGTGTAAACCCACATAAGAGGCAGGGCAAGAACAATTCATTGCCAATTAAGTTTCTATATGTCTACCTGTAAAGTGCTACAAGAGAAGGCACAAGGAAGACAACATCAATAAAAAGATAAATGATCTTATTCTAAGAGGTCAGTACAACTTGTCTGTGCACTATCACCCATGCAGTGACAGAGGCAGAGAGAGAGTGCTGGCACACAGACACTTCTGAGACAATTTACAGCATATTGAGGCTTCCCAACGATGTAGAAATACTCTGTAAGTTGTTTCCAATCATTCTGCCTTCCCATTCTCAACTGAAATAGAGGAGATGGCTCCAAAAATGTAAGTTACATGGAAGTGCTGACATAAATACCAGGGTAACAAGCTCAGTATTGTTAAAACCTGTGAAGTAGATGAGGAGCATTCATGTAAACACTGTAAAAGATTTAAAGAATTATTAAAGAATTAGAAATTAATTAGGTCAAAGTAATGTCAGTCAAGATTTTCCAGAATTTAGCAATAATATTAGAATAGTTATAGCCATAATGTTAGAATAAAACTACAAAAAAAAAAAAACCACCACCGAAAAGCCAAAACAAACAGGAGACTCATTTATGACACCTTAAAAAACTTTTAAAGGGTGGCCACTCAGTGCTTTGCTAAATCATATGACTTTTGCATTTAATGCACCCAGCTTAATCTCACAAAGCATTTAGAAGACATTTGGAGAGATTTTTGGAACATTCTGAACGAGCAGGGAGCGGCCGAATTTAACCGAAGTGGGAAAAAATGAGTAGAGCCACCTTTCAATAGCGTTATCAAGGTTATCTCTTTTCTTCTTCCCATAACTCAAGGTAACATTTTGTGTCTCTTCCTGTCATATTATATACCAAAAGGAGAAGTGCCAATATGCACCTATGAAAAAAATCAGGAAAAAACAATATTAAAATTTTCCCAAGCAGCTTATTCCTTGGGAGACTCCTGGACCAATTCTTCAAAGCCCAAAAAGCCTCCATGGTTATCTCCGAACTCATAAAGGCTTCCACAAAACTAATACTATGTCACTTTACAAATATGCATCATGAAAATGCTTTAAACTTATTATTATTTTCTATTATTGATTTCTTCACCACCAACAACATACATAATTCATTTCACTCATAGAACAATGAAGAAGGTAACATGGACTCTTGCTACTTGCTGGCGGTAATAGGAGATTTTTGTCTCTCTAGACTAATTTTTATTTCATGCTTCTGAGTTTCGAGCCTTACCATGACATTTGAGCTTCAAAGCAGCACAGCAAGGAACAGGACATGTTTGCCACACATTTTAGCACCAAAGGCAGCTGCTTCTATTGTCTACTGGCTAGATCCCGTTATACAACACATGGCGCAAAGAGCAAAATAGATTAAAACATTTCATATGGAAGACAGCATTGAGGACCTATATAGTGATGGATGACAAAATATTAATTAGATATGGCAAGTTATCCAGAGAAATGAAAGACAAAAAACAGGTAAAACCTGGTCGTCCTTACTGGCTTTGAACTAATGACACATAAAGCAGGAGCTTACTGCATTCAGAACCAGAGTCACGAATAATTTGACACTTCTCAGATGACTGTTGATTTTGTCAGACTTTGAAGGGCAGTAAAAGTTTCCCTAACGACAGAAGAGGCATAACTGCCACTGATACTATAATTCAGGTTTTAAGACCTGTAATCAAATGATTTGAAAGTCTTTTCAATTACAGCTTTTTTCCTGCCTAAGCCATTATTGAAAACCTCTACCACTATATTTCTTTTCTATTTTATAAATATTTTATATTTATATTTCTGTTGTGTATTTCTTTCCTGCCAACTCCTCCTTTGCAGAAAGTGGCAAAAGATGAGCCTTTCATGACAAAAGCATGCTAGTTGCTAAGATTAGTATCATTATTTGTTGATCTTTTTTCTCAGCAAATTTGCAGACTAGCACTGTAAATATAACAAATATAAGCAAGCAAGAGAGGTGCATTAAAGAACTAAATAATTTTAATCAGTGTGACTAGATTAAACAGCTTCTTAAATATTTCAATGTGGCAGTCCTTTAGGAAGTGTTTATGACAAGCTTATAACAGTGCCAGGCAAAAGACAAAGTGGAATCTATCCAGGCTCATTCATATTTAAATGTGTGTGCTCAGTGCAAACGTGGCTTAGGGAAAAGTGATGACATCTCCAAACTTACGATAGGTGGCAGGCAAGAATGCTGGCAGAAGCAACCAGGAGAAATAGAGGAGATAAATAGGGAAGCTTACAGCAAGAAACCATCTGAAAGTGTAAATGGGGTCAGGAGAGAAAAACACAAAGACAATGCAAGTCCCACAGTCAGGATGGGCTATAGGTCACCAGACTATACCAATCTTCTTGCAAAATTTTTACTTGCCTTTTGAATATTGTGAATGAGAAGCTAAGTGAAGAAAAATCACTAGCTATAAAACAGTTTGGTTGTCAAAATTGCAAACAAACTATGCAAGGAAAAAGAAGGGAAAAAAACATCTGAGATGCAAGAAGATGCCCAAATATTTCAGAAACATGAAGAGCGTCAAGCTGCCAGGAATGAGAGGAAGACTGTGGGCATGGGTCAAGCCCTCAAAAACAGCAGTCCAAGTGAAAACATTTCTAACATTTTTTCTTTCTGAACTGTTCCTGGTGCCATGACTACAGCCTGTCTTTATGAGGTGGAAACCTCTTCATCTGCTGCAGACATCTAACAAAGGGGAAGTTCAGCACGCCTGGAAGCGTGGCACATACAACTTTAAGAGTCATTGAGGGGAAGTAGATGTCCCCAAATTGCTGGAGGTGCAGGCTCGCAGTATACACATGCCAGTACTTCCACCTTTCATTTCAGGCCAGTAAATAGTTACAGAAACAAAGTACAGCTCATATCTTTTGCCAACTCAATTTATTCTCTCCTTCTGGAACACAGTCCAGCATTACAAGATAAGATTAGCCTTTTCCAAGATACCCATCTGCAGAACACAACCTATCAAAAGGTGAAGTTCCATTCTGTCTCCAGTTCCTTCCACACTGAGAAAACCTCAAATTTTCCACTGTATTCTCTTGAAATTGGCCAGTAGAAGATAATTTTTTTTTCCTCTTCCTCCACCAATAAGACGACTACTTACTTTCAGTCTCACAGGGTCCCTTTGGGATATCAGCAGATATCAGATGTCTGGAGGTAGATGGAGCAACATATAGACAACTGAGTATGTCTGAATCTGGAGCTGGCAGACTTTATTTGGGGTAGTGAATCACCACATAGACAGATGAGACCAGGACACAGTTGTCATCACACAGATATTCTACTGAGGAATGGAATTTGCTTAAAATGGCCATTTAGTAGAGGGCTGAACGTCTCAGCACATGTCAGTGGTAACAATGGCAGCACTAAGGAGGGGAACCACAAGAGCACTGACTGCACATGCCAGCAACTGACCTATATACAGGAGACTGAAAATACTATCATGATCAATCATGTGTTTTTGATCAATGCCCAGGGAAAAGAAAGCAGCTACTGCACAAGTAAAGAAAATCCCTCTCTCCCCAAGTCACCGTGTTCACTCTGTAAGATACACCTCTATAACTGATATGCAACATGGAGCTTTGTAACACGAGCAACAACATATGAGATGAAAATGTGCCTCAAGGAAAAAAGGAAGAGACCAAGCAAATAGAGCAGGAAAAGAGGCAAAAAGGAAGGGAGACTACCAAATCTGCCTATATGTCTGCTCCTCCGTATTTCCTTACTGCCAATATTTTGCAAAACTCTTCTGCAGAGCTTTTGCTCCTCTGCTTTATCAGTTATAACATAAAGTCAAAGAGCTCAACAACTCAGAAAAAAAACTACAAAGATATCAACAGTGGCATTTTCCATTTAAATCTACATAAACTTTTATGGAGAAAAAAAAAAAACTTCTGAATATGCCTGACCTCTAGTTTTTGGGTTTCTTATTTTTATTAACACCAATTAAGGTTTTAGGTCAGAAATCTCTGAATGCTCAATATTTAATTAGCATTAGGCACATGACCAGACACTGTTGTATCTAACTTGTGGTTTGGGATTTATAATTGTAGGCTTTCCACTGATAGCACTTGTGGACAGCCACCCTCGAAAATTACATTTTCTTTTGTACAAAAACCCTCTCTGTAAATTGCTGTGTAATCCCAATTTTGTTTTTAAACCACTGATTTCAAGAAGAGCTATTCCTCACAGTACTGCTACCTTAAAAACAAATTAGTTTTAATATATGTAGACACTGATGCTTTCTTTTGCAACACCGTATGCATGAAAAACTTGTTTTGTTCATGCCACTATCCCAATTTGCATGCTTTCTGTCACATCAAATGAAACTGCTCATTGGAAATTGGGACATAAGCTACCACTTGCATTCATGAATATGTGCTGCCTGCTTTCATTTAGCACTTGACATTCTAATGTGCTCTTGAGCAGCTCTGCAGGTGAAAAGGCCAGTCATGATCAGCAGCCTTGGGAGATAAGAAATATATGGGGGAAACTTATCTGAATCTGAAGATTTTCAGCTTTAGCAAGTTTTTCATATGATTCAATCCTTAAAAATAAACCTGGAAGATGCTTTTCTCCCTCTCTGCTGCTCGAGATGGATCTCTGCATATTCACAGCAACCTCAACAAAGGATTTCTGTGCTGCACTTCCACTTTTCCCTGCATTGTGCTTTACACAGTAAGAAGCAAGACGGTGATTTTCCCATAGCAGCTACAAGCGGCTTCAATTTGTTAAAAGGTGTGTCAGTGCAATGAGACTCAGAAGACCATGCACTGGTGTCTCTTCACAGCCACTCCACATCAGCATTAAACACATTGAACTGTCAGTGTAACAATAAAAATAAAGCTATTCCCCTTAAAGTGACCCACTGAAATAATTTTTGCAGTCTAACATCATAATTTATTAATTTGTAATTTCTCTCCAAATACACACTGAACATAGCTACAAAAGGATATAAAGCACTCTTCCCTTCCTGATTAAAATGTATATCCTCTCATAGCTGTGAGTTTCAAAGAAACAGCCTCATTATAATTCCAGCGAAATGGAGAAGGTTCACCAGAAGATCGGTCACATCAGTTTTGGTCACATGATGAACATAGATCTAGGGCGTCTAATCCACTACACTGGCTGTCACATGTATTTGATCAGCTGAGTGGTCTGCAAGTTCATATTGTATTTAGCTTAATCAATGGGCTCAACCAACTCAAAGGACTCTCTCTGTTTCTGCTGAGAAATTACCCAGTAAGAAATATGTGCCTATTTTCGCATGGGATCCTGCTCCCATGCAAGACAAGCAAAATTCCTGCTGGCTTCAGAGAGCTCAAAGTCAACCTAGCACCAGTTTAGCAAAAGAGATTTTAATCTTATTTTTAAATCCAGGAAATTAAATTTTACACCCAGTTTTTTAAGTTTTAACTTTCTTTTCTTCAGTGCTTTATCCTTTTAATTTTCATTGCAGTTCCTTGCCCTGGCATTGGTTTTCCAAGGAAAGCCATTCATCTCGATATTTGTGGGACTGACAGAGCTCATCGCCAACTTGCAGAAATGATGGAGATAAACAACATGCAATCTTTCCAGATTAATGGGTGCGATGACAATGAGCTCATGACAGGAGCAAACAAAAGGTCTTTACAAGCTAATGATGACTATTGCTGTGGTGAAGTATTTTTACAGACTGGAAATTGGCAATAAAAAGATTCACTGTCTGCTAAAGGGATCTATTAATAACAAGCCTTCCTAAAGAAAACAGGGCATTTTGAAGACAAATGGTCAGCCACAACTCCTTTATCTATGGTGCTCAAGGAAGTGGTTCTGCCAACAGAGTAACTCAGTCTGCAGCAGAGGACAGCTTTCAAATAAAAGAATGGTGCCTGAGAAGTAAGACTCAGCCTGCAGCTTGCCAAAAAAACTTACTCTGTTAGTGCACATGCTAATAAGCATTGTTAAGAAAAAAACAAGTAAGGCAAGTTATTTTAATGATGACTGCCTGGTTAGGTAGAAGTTAAGTAACACACAAAATGCCACCAATAACAAATATGGTGCTCGGAACTCAGATGATCTTCAGGAAAGCCAAGTATAAAACAGTTCTGGAAATGCAACTCATGGTCAAAGTCCTCCATAGCTAGAAAAAGCCCATGTACAAGACATGACAGAATTTATCAGCTCTGGTAAAAGCCTGTTCAAACACATTTGAAATCAGCTTCTGAGATGTGAGGAAGAAATATATTCTGCAGGGAGCCATACAGGATTTTGTCCTTTTGTGGATCAAATTCAGTGGAGTTGCCAGTGGATCACTGGATCACTGGATCTGAACTTACATCTGCTTATACTGGTCCAAATTGGCTTCAGCAAATGAAACCACAACAAGATGGCTCACTGTTTTGAATGCACTTTCTTTTATGAAAGACACTTCAGCAAACCTGAAGCATAAACAATGGCAATTCTTTAATAAAATACTCTTAGTAGTTTTCATTGTTAATCATATACCTATCTCCTCCTACTAATCTCACAGTCCAAAGCATATGTACGAGTGTCCTCACATGTGCTTGCTGTAGTTCTCCAGCCCAGGCCAAAATACAAGCTGAAGCATAGCACGCAGAACTTATAGGAGGAATCTGGGAATGCAGGACCAAACTCTGGTGCTTTAATTAATGACACTAGTTTCACCTGTTCATAAAAGTGAAAAAAGAATTGAACAATTTGGGATCAAGTATTTGAATGCAAAATGGCAATGCTAAATATTTCAAGATTTCATATTCTGATGGAGAGAATTTTATTTACAATCTGATGGCACTTCAGGTTTGCTGGGAATAAAACCAAACATGTCTAAAATCAACAACTGAGAAGTGGTGATTTTGTGTGGCCACAGCTCTATAGTGCATTTATGCATATATGCATTTATGGTGGTTACTTTAACGGCTGACTTCAACTGGATTGCTTTGGATTTGTAAAACACTGCTATATTCTATTCTCATTTGAACTGGTATAATTCTGGAGTACCTTCATTAACAATAGTGGGATTACTCCAGATTTGCTCTGAAGGCAGGTTTGCTTTGAACTACATCATCCGAGCGGTATAAACTAGGACACTGGCTACTTAAACGCATGGCACTCATCTAGAAGCCTTTTTATAGTGTTCGGGTATGGCAACGAAAGAAACCAACACGAATAAAGATAAGACTAGGTTATTTACAGGAACTTTCCACATTCACAAGGATTAGAAATATGCCTATGAAAACTATACTTTTTCTTATTTTTTCTGAAATGATTAATCATGGTGCTGAATATGAAAACAATCATTTAGATGCAGCTGGAAAAATAACTTATCCACAGCTGAACTGGAACTGACTCCTCAGTAATCAGTAAATGAGCAAATTTTTAATCATTACTAAGTGCAAAATTATGCAGAAGTGCTCAGGGTTCCAGGCTGCACTCTCTCCAGCTGTCTTTAGCACACTGGCTAGGAAAAAGGAGGAATGTCTTTTCACTGCAGCTATTGCTGTCTGTGCATCTATCTCTTATCCAGTAGATCATGACCTTTACAGAATATGGAAGGATACTCCAATGCATCCTTTTCAACCATACAGATGTAGAAGCAGACCATGTGCTCACATTGAGGTGCTTTTCCCTATTATTCTCAAAAAATCTTCTGTTTATAATCTGAAGTTAGGACAGATCCTTAGGGCAGAGTCAGTAGTGGTTAGCTACCAATACGTATTTTCTTGAAGAGTTCCTTTTTAAGTAGATAAACCTAGAACTAATCCTCAACTTTTTCTAAGACTCAGAAATCCCTTTTGTTATGCATAGGGAGCAATCTGGGTTATGATGGGAATCCTCATTAAAATGAGCACAGAGTGTACCACATAAAATTCGAGAATTAACAGTGAATTTGTGCCCAAAAAATAAATACAATTCAGCCCAACCTTCCCTGAATCCCACACTATCTGAGTTCAATAGTTATATGGTTGCTAAGCTGATATATCATGGTTAATGACGGCAGCACCTACAACACACTAGATAATGCTACAGCAGTGATGGGAAAAACAGCATTTCTTGAGATTACGGTTCTTTTTAGACCACATGCAAGAATACACTGGGCTTCACTAGTAAGATCTTTGAAAAATTGAATGTGTAGTATAGCATGCCAAATGACAATAGTCTAAAAAAGGAGGGGTTTTCCAAGTTACCTGTGCATAACTCTCATTCTCCTAGTCTCAGTAAATCTGAGCACATATATTAGCACTTGAATAAATTTACAGTGGCTTTATTTCCATTGCCAAAATCTAAGATTGAAAGAAACAGAGCTATTTCTTCAGCTGAAGTTAAAGCAGTATACTTTAGCATATGAAAAACCATAGTGACTCTGATGGCCAGGTGGGAGGAACTGTTGAGTGGGAAATTGCAGAGACAAAGAAAAGGTTCTCCAGAATGCAGACTTACCTGCATTCTCTGGTCTGTAAAGAGGGCAGGTGTGAAGGAGGAGGAAAAGCATCTGGATTTTTAGCACTGGTCTGAGAAAGAGAAAGAATACCCCTTTGCTTTCCTTTTCTCCCGTTCGCTGTTAAATATCTCTTCCCCCTGGCTAAACTCACTGTTAATCGGTCATTTAAGTAACTGCCACACAGCTGGCTGTGCAGACTTCCACCTCCTGTTGCTTTCACCAGTGGGGACCTCTGCTCACATGGATGGGCTAAAGCCTAGGTGCTCGGAGAGGACAAGGAGTAAACCCACAATCCAGGGAGGGTGAGTTAGGTGGCAAAGGTCTTCAACTGGGAAAATGGTTTCAAAGATCAGTTCTGGCTGCTTAGGGCTTTCCTCCTCACTGGTCAGGCAGTGACTGTATTGAGCAAACATTCAGTCCAGCACAAACCAAGCAGTAAGCTCCATTGGGGTACAGAGTCTGTACAAGTGAATCTGCAGTCACCTCAGCTTGATGGGAGAACTTGCTAATGCACACTTGTCTCTCACAGTATGACTCTGCCAACAGTTGGCACCACCTGCCTTCCTTTTCTGGGGCACAGTTTAAATCAACTCATGAAAAAAGAATGGCCTAAAGGTTAGATATAGTAAATCATTGTATCACCCCTACACAAACTTTTATACACCTCCTTGATCCAGGCCACAAAGTTTCTCATCTCAGATGCTAGTGAGGGTTGAAGACCATTCCCTAGTTTGGATGAGAAGGTGGTGAAGTGCGCAAGGCCTGTAACACAGAATCCCTGCTGAGTTTTAGCAAGGCTTTCTCAACACTAGTGAGGCAGGTTCTACACAGGAAAATTTGAATCTCTCCTTCTGCCAATCTTTCTTTTCCTTACCTTCCCTTATAGTGATTTCATAAACTCTGCTTTGCTGTGCTCCACCATTCCATCTTGGGGTGGAGAATTCCCCACTTCTTCTCCTTGGTCCCCTCCATCACCAGCACTGCACTCAAGTCTCAGCTACCCTAGGATTTCTCCTTGTTCTTCTCCTGAAAAGCCATCTTACTTCTCTGCCAGGCCCTGGCACCTTTCCTCTTGACAGCCCCAGCTCTGTTAATCTGGGAATGTCTCCTAGATACTAACAAGCCTCTTGCCTTTTCTATGAGCAATTTCCAAGCCCCATGCTCTTTTCTGTTCTCTGTTCCCTCTTCCTTTTGCTGCCTTCTTCCTTTTGGCTTTCACCAAACCAGAGGAAGCTGCCAGGAGCATGAAGGAGGCTGTACCAGCACTCCTACTACTGGCAGGGGGACATGGATTTGGCAATTCTCCCTCAAGTGCCTCTTTCGAAACCACTCCTCCTAACCTCTCCCTGAGTGTCCCTCAGAGCATGCTTGGCTACAGGAGCAGTTTGGCAATTCAGTAAAACAATCCATGGACATGGCCCTACACCTCTGTATGTATCCAGGTCTCCCATTTGTACGTTCTCTCCCAAGTATGTCCCTCTTTGGGAAAGGCAGTGCTTCCACTTCGTGTTTTAAAGCAGCCAGCAAACTGAATCTCCAGTGGAGACCCTAGGCACCAGTTCAAATAAGCAAACAGATTTGAAAATAGCTGCACTAGGGGATACTCTGTCCCCATTACAGAGCACAGAAGAGATGTGATCAGTCTGGCCTGTTATTACAGCAGGCAGCTCTTGCCCTGTGGCACGCTGATCTTACTATAACATGTGAGGGCTCCTTCCCATGAACACAACAGCAAGATTAAATTTGATGATCAACCCAAATATAGTTTGAGGAACATTGCTTTTAGACACAGCCATGAATCAAATAGCAAGTATAGTAACATGGCTCCTGAAAATGAGGATAATTGTCCTTTAAAGTAACAAAACAAACTGAGGTAAATTTCCTTTGAATTTTAATTTAATTGAACTGCGCCAAAGTATGTATTAGATATTAAGTTAATAAAATTTAACTACTAAAGTATTACCTCAAACTCTACACGAGCCCACTGATGGAAAGCTCCATACTTTTTAAGATAGCAACCTATATGTAAGACATGGCTAGCAGCAGACTTGTTTTGGATCTTTCACAAACACTGTTTGCTAAAGCATAACAAATTTATATGTTTCTCCTTGTGCTGAATACTCAGGATTTCACAAAGTGAATAACAAATCAGACCTTGTTTAACCTTGGAGGAGCACTATTAAAGTCCCTTGCAAATGTCCATGTCGCAGGTGTTTTGCTGCAGATTCTACCCCAATGAACTGCTTATCATCACATAAGTTAGAGTTCAGATAAAAAGAAGATGCAACATATTGGTTAATCAGGGAGAAGAAAAAAAGAAAAAAGAAAAAAAAATGTTTCTGTCTCTAACTGTGTTTTCTACATCATTGAACACTGAGACACAATGTCATTTATTTCAACCATATAAACCATGACCACATATTTGCAGATGCAATTACTTCAACTTTATACTCACTAGCTTGGAAACAAGCCCCATTTGGCTCATTCCTCAAGGAAAATAAGAGCCATAATGCATAAGTGGAGAATAGAGATGTCACATCCATTCAATTCACCTTTGCAGCTTCCTTATCTCCTATATTAATCCCTGTTCCTCAGCTATTTAGAACAGGTTTGTATACACTTTACAGGAACTGATGTGCACTGGGGTTAGTTTTGTGGGACAAAGGTATGAGGAAAGAGGGAAAGATGTAAAGGTGCCAAAGTGGACAAGCATCCAGTATACAAATTCAGAGCTTCCCTAAGGAGTAGCTCTTGGATATGAGCACCAGTTCTAATGCTCTTGCAAATATTATTCATTTGCTGTTGGATGGCTAAATAGCTTCTTGAAGGACATTTTATTTATTCAAACTTAACCATATTAGAAAGCAGCAGCTAACTACTTAAGAGTAGAATACTTCAAAACAGCCTTTTGTGCATTTCTTCAGTCATTAGCAACAACACTATAAGCCCCTCTTTAGACAAATAGCAAATTTATGCAGCATGATAGCAGGAATTATGCTGGAAGAAAATTCCCTGGATTCCACTCCTGCGCCACTGACTCTCAGTTTAAGACAGCTGAGGTATTTGCCCAGAACAGTCTCTACAGTAACATGAAGTGCAATGGCTGTTGCACTATTTGAGCCCATGCAGGCCTGGTTAGGCTGCTTGCATGCACTGCTGAAAGGCAAGAGTGAGCAATTCTTTAATTATTTCTCCCTCATACTCTCTTGCCAGCCCCTGGGAGCCAGTGTCTCCAGCTGGCCACCTGCATCAGTTTGGTCTAGTGTAGTGGATGGCCCAGTGGAGGCCCATGCAGTGAGAAGACACAGTTAACCTGCTTAAAGTGAAAGCTGGCTGCTGCCCCACTGTCCTGTCCTCCCTCCACTTACAGCTGACCTAAACTCAGGATGAACAACTCCAAGGGTTAATGGTCAGAGAAGAGAGGAATTAGCAATACCCACCCCACCCCTGGAGGTAGTTAACCAAAAGGCTTTCAGTACACTGATGCAGACTGTGTAGGAGAACATACGAATATACCTTATTTCTCACAAAGCAAAGAAAATCCTCAATTAAAAGAATTCCTTACGTAGAACCTCTGAATAACTCCAGACATATGAAATCCATAATCAGTAATATTTTCCTGATGTCCTACAAAATAACCTTGCATATTGCCCATCAAGCAGCTCATAGCAGGTAGTGTGCAGGGAACTCTCTCTCTTGTGTCAGGTACTATGCAGAGAACATACAGAAAGTTGCTACACAGAAAACTAAGAGTAGTGCGTAACAGGATCATTTTTCCTGAACCCATATGGCTTCAAGCTGTACCTTTACTGCAGCCACTGTGCACATAGAGCTGCTGGGAGCACAGCATATCACAGCAGAAGGAAGTGGGTTTGTTTTTTTTTTAGGGGAAGTTATGCAACCTCTCTAAACAACATGAAGTAAGCTGAAAAAAATAATTCCTGGAATAGCTGTTTTCACACCAGGGATTTTGCTACCCTGAGTATGCCAAACAAAATTATGACGTTTGTAATGCTACCATGTTGTCATAGCTCTGTCTCCACAAATTTGTACTGTAGAGCTGGACACAGAACCATAGGCAGGTTCTAAGATTATGCTCATTATCTGAGATGACCTTAGAGCTTCTCACACATATAATAGGTCAGAAGATAATACTGCATAAAGCAGAATGTCTTAGAAGTCTGCTGGTTCACAGCATTCCAACTAATAGTTTATTGAGCTGAGTAAAGATTCCAATATTTATGGTTTAATTATTATTTATTATTATTTAGAACCAATCACTGATTTTATAGGAGTTGAAATCACTTGCTCTGCTTAAGTCAGCACAACTAAATATGGTTCTGTCCTCTTCCACACAGATCCCTGAGGCTGTAGGGAGTACATTCAGGGACCGACATGATAACCAGAGATAACCACATCCTTAGAGAGCTCTTCCCCATTCTTAATTTCTTCTAATTTATTTAAAAAATTTCCATAGTCTCTGTTTCATGGTATTGTCTGTCTCCTCTGAAAGACAAAACCTTAGGTAAAGGACAGTTACCTCCTAAAGGAGACTGATACCACACACTGATGCTGAAGTCTTATCTCCTCTGTACCTTGGGGCAAAGCAATTCCAGTGATTTTAGCAGTTTCCCATATTCTTATTATGTAGCTATGGCTTCCTCTTCTACTGCTATTCCCAGCAAATTACTTCATGTGTACAGAAAGCTGTAAAATCATTGGAATACATTAACACCTCTTACATGAGAAACACAGCTGCTTGAAATTGTTTACCATAGTTTAGGCACATTCCTTCAATTTACCTTCAGTAACTGGCCAAGACATTTCCCTATATTACTGTTACATTCGGTAACTTGCCTTCATAATATTGTATGTGTCTAAATAGAAATTAGTTCACATAAAGCTGCCTTTCGCTTTTTTTTTTTTTGTAGTGTGCATATCCTTTTCCATTGGTGCTGCTATCTCCTTCCATGCCTTATCACCCCTGTCGGCAGACACCAATACACATTGATCTCCTTTTTACTATGCTGGTTGAATAAAACATAGTTTGTCCTGGGATATGAGCCTTTGCTAGATCCTCAGCTAAAGCACAGCAACAGAGAGTTTCATGAGTCCCTTGTTTACACACAGGAGAGTGCAATGTATTTATAATTGTCCTGGTTTCAGCTGGGATAGAGTTAATTTTCTTCGTAGTACCTAGTATGGGGCTATTCTTTTGTACTATTCTTTTGTCCCATTGTATAAAATTAGGGTAATCCCAGATCATCCCAGCAAGGGTCCTCAGTTGGTGTGAATCATCAATAGCCTACCCTGCCAACCTGACTCCCAGGACCCCTTGTGTCAGAAACACTGGGAGAAGAGCTGGACTGGTCCTATGATCCCAATTTTTTGAGAAAGGCAAAACCCCACCTATAAAAAAGACAAAAAGGAGGATTCAGGGAAACATAGGCCAGTCAGCCTCACATAAGTCCCTGAAAATACCAGAGCATGTTCTCAAGGAAGAATTGAAGAACTAGCAATTGCTCATGTAAAATTTCCAAACCTCATTCAGCTACAGGAAGGCAAAACCCAGTGCCAAGATTTAGATTATTTTTGTCCTTGAAGCTATTAAGTTAGTTTAGTGAGCAAAATGAAAGACTGAAAAAGGGGAAAGATCAAACCAGAGCATAATATAAGAAAAGAATAATTTTCCTAAAAAGAGTATTGGGTCAAAGAATGATTCATCATGTAAATACAGCATGAAAGATACAAAGACAGTATAGTACACTGAGGTTGGATGCATCTATAACGATGATGTGCACACTAGTCCTAGGATAGTGACAGAAAATTATTTTAGTATCTTCACTGCACAGATACATTCCTAAGACGTTAATACTTCAAAGGCTGAAAAAGTAATATAAACACAAAAGGCATTAGCATTGTATCTGTATTTTGAAATGCATTTTCACATGGTCATGCTGATAAAAGCAGATTATCCAATTAATGAGATAAATAATTACAGATGCACTTTATGGAAGAGCATAGCCTAAGAAAATTGCTGTAATTACTGGAGGTGCCCTGCAAAGTATCATCCATTCCTAGTTGTTTGAATCTTAAAACTTTGACGCAGTCAGGTCTTAATAAAATATCCTAACTAGAAGTGTTAGCTATGCCCCTAACTAACCTTGAAAATAAATGACTAGTTTATCAATGAAGGGCACTCTCTATCTCTGTGTAAACAAGACAACTCTATATACCCCGGACATAAATCAGATCAAGAGATCAATCAGATCAAGCTCATCAGATAAAGTGAAGGCAAGCCAAATTAATTGCTGGAAAAAGACCTGTAACATGAGTGAATACAGAAGAGGCTGAGGATCATCAGTACACACTGACAGACAGAAGCTGGCTCTGCAGCCCTTCTACATTGCTTGGGCTGATATTTCAAATGCTAGAGCAGTGTCAGAGGTTTGGTGGTGAAGCAGCTGATGTTTGAAAAATAGGTAAATGTATTACATATCACTCCATTAAAAATAATTTTAAAATTACATAGCTGCACAGTCGTAGATGTTTCTGCATGCCCGTGCTGATACAAATGGTCAAGGACAAAGTGACTACGATGCTCTGGGAGAAGAGTTCACCTATGTCTGCAGAATGGTATGATCTCCTGCTGAAAAAAAAACTGCTATCTTTTCTTTTTCATTCTGTGCTTAGTTTTGAGACACAAACCAAGGAAAATAAATATTTTGTTTAAGGGGTGGAATCAAGTGCTAGTGTCCAAAGTATGTTTTGCTCACATACTACTGTGATGTCTGTACAAGACTCCCAATTCCATCCTTTTTGGGAAAAGACAAGGAAAAGGAAAATCACTAATGCCCTATTTGGTGTGGATCCCAGAATGATCTAAGCAATACCATAAAATAAACAACTAAAAAAATGTGAAGTGCTAACAGGTCACATACTTATCAATATCTTAACAAATTATCAATATCTTAATATCAATATCAATATCTTAACAAATTAAAAAACAAAACAAATTATCAATAATTTTCTTGTTCCCACTGAGCTAGATACTTGAAAGTAAGTATGGGAAACCTCTTTTATTAGAGGCAGCTAAATACAAAGTCTAATTCCAGCTTTGATATTTCCACCACAGTCAGTCATTTTTACTGAATTTCAACTTTAAAGCCATACTGGGTAACAATAAACAGCAATATTTGAATTATTTCTGTCAAATTGGCCTAGAAAAATGGGACTTATTTGACATCCTCCCATCTATTTAGCCAAGAAAATTGATATAAATATTTTTATACTATAGGCGAGCAAAAAAAGCTAAATGCTGCTGTCTACAGATATTTCCTTAGAAGTCCAATGATAACAGAATGTTAGTGACAGAACACAGATATAAGAAAGAAGATTCTCATTACATGGCAATTTGATTTCTCTCTCCCCCATCTCCATGAGCCCTGACATCCTTGGACTATCCCAATTTCTTCAGTTTTTCCTCAAAGCCATGGTTTTTTAGACCTGTGACCCTTCTGGCTACTATTACTGAGGACTAGGGTCCAAATCTTTCTTGAAGTCCGATGTGCCAAATGGGTCAAATTGTTCCAACAGAGGTGAGGGAAGCATGGAGCATTGATGTACCTTACCTGCTGTGCTTCAGTTTGGACAGCACAAATGGTGTTTGTTATTTGGACAGTAGTATGACACTGTCGACTGAAGTCCGATTATGATCTGCTGAAGTCCTCTAGACTCCTTTCTGCAGAACTCTCTCTACTTCATTGAAATCATTAATGAAGTTATTAAACAATATTTTCAGCTTGAGTAGCCCTGTCTGACATAGGGATGTTGCTCCATTTATGACAAATATAAGCTTACTTATAATAGGGTTTTTTTAACTACCTTTTCTGATCTCCCAAGTTGAAGCATATTCCACAGGAAATAGTGCAGGATTCCTGACCCAGAGCTCTACTCTCAACCAACCAATATGTGTGTCCTTTCTCTTCTGATGAAGAGGTAATGGTGTCTCCTTTTCTGTCTCAGAGTCTTAGTTCCTACAGTGGAACCACCGATGCACTTCCGTAGTGAATTTGTGCTCAGATAGGCAGGGAATGGACAATGAAAGATTCAAAATATTTTTATGCCGTTAGATAACTGATAAGAACACAAACATTTGTCTTCCCTGCTGTCTGGGAAGTTATATTTTGAACTGCTATGTCAGTTCCTTATGTTTTAATTATTGTTTATAAGTCGCACATACCTCAAAATTACAGTAAACATATTTTATTGAATAGAAAATAAAATATCCATATATCACCAAGTTTTATATCAGTGAAAGAAAATGAAAGCAAAGGATATACAGCAAACTGATGAATCACAGTGCTGGGTATTTCTGCTAGCTACAGGATCTGTGATAACAAAAAAGCAAGATGCTGTAAATGTACAGTATGCCCTTCAATTATATGCTTTTCTGTCTATTAATTCTTTAATTTGTATGGGCCCGTAATATGTTTATACAAGTTCTTTCTGTGTTGCAAAAGACCTTTCCTTTTTTTGCCTATTGTTGCCACTTCATTACTTACTAGATGTAAACTAAGCTATACATGCCCTAATATGCACTTCTGCATCTCCCAAATAAAGGGTCTTACAAATTTTATTTGCAAATGTAGTAGTTGCTCCATATAAATCCTTAAGTCCGTGTACACTTCCACTTGTCTCTTCAGTGAAGGTCTCTCTAAAGTTGGCATTGACTAGCACTACCAATGGAGGCAGATGACACACTTACAACGAAAGAACGGCTATGGTCTCAATTAATACATTTCTTTTTCTCTTTCCAATATACCACCTCTCAAGGACTAGCCATGACAAACCCTATTTTATAAGACTTTTACATTGGTATGCCTCTGGTGCAGCAGCATTTGGAGCATGTCCACAACGTACTGCATGGAAATGGCTCTCCCATGAAATTGTCAAAGAAACCGTTATGCTCATGGCACATGAAGACAAGTTCCAGTAGTTCTGTGACCGGTGAAAACCACTTTTGCTCTGTGATAATAAAGGGACGAGTAAATGCATATTATGGCAGGAAGTAAGACTCTGTCTTTGAGTCTGAATTAGCAGTGAAAAGGTTTCAGTGTACAAACTGTTGTTTTGCATGCATCTGCATCAGTAGAAGCTGGTCCTTTATTTACAGGTATGAATTACCTGCTGTTGCAGCTCAGTACTACTAGTAAGCATTGCTTTGGCCAGCGTGATGTGGGGGGAAAGTCTATGAATGGAAAACTTGTCTTGACTCCAAGCAGGTGTGAAGTCTGTAAGATGCAGATGACTGACTGATCAGGCATCTTCCTTCAGGCTGGGTGCTTCAGTGTAACGGAACAGACTTGCTACATGGAGAACTTCTAATGCTGCTGAATGGTTATTTTCAAAGACCGAAATAATTTGAGCTCTTGAGAATAATCAACATAAACATAAGATTTCTTTTTATAGGACCACCTGTTCTACTCCACATATGTGGGCTACAAGAGAGACTTAGTAATGTCTATATCTTATGCCTGAAAAAGTAGAGAAAAAAAATCAGTGACACCGAATGTGCCATAGCAAAGATTCACTTTGACTTCGAAAATGTGTCTGATGTTTTGGGATGCTTCTCTTTTTGAACATTCAACTTGAAAGACAAGAGGGCGACTTCGCCTTCAGAAAGTGCTGAGCGTGCACTGTCTGTAAGTCATATCCTCTTCAAGTCACTGTATGTCAGGCAAAAGATGGCTATATTTGAAAATTTGAGATCAAAGTTTTACTGACCCGCTTTAAAATATCACTTTGCGATAAGGTACTGCTGCAGCAGAAAAACAAAACTTATAACTAAACTTTCCTAGAACTTCCAAAGACAAGAATGTATAGATTCAAAGAGAAATCTAGGAGCAAGGATAGCTAATTATTTTTTTTCAAAATCTCCCTCAGACAGTGTTATCATATTGAGTCTTGACTTGGCAGTTCACCTGGGTGCTTTTTTTTGCAAAAGACTCAGTCCCTGCACCAAAGGAATTACACTTTAAGGCCAACATAAAGCTCAAACCACACAAAAATAGATATTTCATAGGTAGAAATTATGAGAGATATGAATTAGATGAGGGAGTATTTTTAGTGGATAACACAATTTAAAAAAAAACAGCAACGGAGAAATTGCTGAATAACTTTGGGCATTAACTGTGTGTTTCTCAATTTTTCTCTCTCTCTCAAGGGGAAAATAAGATTCCCCTACTTGTAAAGCAGGGTGAAAACTCTTGAGAAAGGAGCTATGCTTCTGAAAAAAAAAAAATAATAATTTGAAGATATCCAGGCATCTTTGAGAATGTGACTTAAAGAAAGGACTAATGCTCATGTGTTCGTTCTCTTCTTCCCTATCTGCTGTTTTACTCTCTTTCTTACAGAAACACACTCAGACATACTTGTATGAAGACAACACTGGAGAAAAAAAACCAAACCACCAACCAGGCAAGACCTCAGCAACTGTACCCTTAAAGCAATGAACAAAGACAGAGCCATCAGATCTACTTCTCAAATATGGAATTAAAATTACACATGTGACGAAAGAAATAATTTACAATGGAAGCAGGTCTAATGAAAATAAGTAAGAGTTTTGGAGCTGCCAGCTAACAGGAAAACAGTAGTGACACAGAACGGACACAGACATGTTTCTTTGTTATCTTTCACTGGCTGGACATGATCCATCCCCATGCTCTTGAGCAATTCCACCCTGCCAGAAGGCATCTTTCCAGTTTTGCTTTGAGTGATGGCATATTTTGTAGCAGTAGATTTTAGTAACATGGAAAACTCGATTTGTAAGCATTTCTTATAATGTGTTTAAGGGACCTCTTCAGGGTAGCTTTCATGTTTGTACATTGCAGTAATCATTGCTTTATTTGATTGAATTGTTTCTACTTCTTATGATTTTATACATCACGAAGCTGGATCTTAACATCATCAAAAACAGGTGTGAGATATAGGATATGATAATTAAATTACATAACACTAGTAACAAACTTTTTAATGTACATGAAATAAAGAAAAACAAAAATATATACATTTACCATTCTCTGTTGATTTAGAGTGACAGGGACACAAACAAATAGAAAAATCCATTAAGCAGTTTCATCACGTTACCCATCAGTGGCAGAAGTCTAGGCTTCCATTCCCAGCTTTCCACATTGTACCTCAAGTGAAGCTTCTCTTTATGCCCACATCAAAAATGCAAGTTATTTTCTACAATTATTGCAAAAAGGGTTCAGTTAATAGGAGTGTCATATGAGTAAGGAATAGTTCTGATGCCCAGACAGAAACAAAAGATGACAGACCCATAAGCTGAGTCAGTGAATTATAAAATAGAATGAAAGTAAGTGTACTAAAGAACACATTTATTCCTACCGAAAGGGCCAATACTGAGCCCAAGGGATACTGAAATAGTGCATAGGTCTTTGCACAGAAGTGAAGTTTACTGTAAGTGAATAGATGCTCACTGGAGATGGTGAACCCACTCTTTAATTGGTTTTTAGATTTCCATCCTAGCAACTTTGGAAAGAAGCATGACTTTGATTTGTACACGCACATTTCTATCACCCGTATCATTCTTCAGTCTGCACCTTCACTCTTGCACTGTGGTAAGGAAAAAGAGAGAAAGGATACAAAATGAATTGATTGCTTTTGCAGATTATCAGCAATTTTTCCTTCCTCATGAGCCTCCAAAATTTTGTGGAACCCTTCTGCCCACTGAGAGGACTTGAACAACAGGATCAGGCATTTAGCCATCAAACTGTTAATATGAAAGATGATACAGTTACAATACTATATACTGAGAATACTGTATAAGACAGATGTAGGCTAAAAGAAAAATGTGAATGATAGATTTCTTGCTGCCTGCAAAGGAAATGAAGTAAACGGTGTGTATAGTAGTCAGCAAGACCTGTGTCTTATCAATAAAACATTAACTATAACAGCTGCAAGTGGAAATACCATTCCACTGAAGTGTTATTTTTTTCCCAAGCCTTCTCTTCTTATATATGCTTACTGATTGTATAAATATTATCATCACTGAAGAAAAAAGCACATAGAAACACATATCAGATGCCCTCCTAGGGCTAACACAAAGTGTCTGCAGTGTTTCTTAATTTTCAATAGGGCATGAGTAGGATTTGCGCTTGTAAGCACTTGTCTCTTAGAAGGATGATTTTCAACCACTTAAAATAATTCACCTTTTGAAAGGCTCCTAATTTTACTTCTACATGCATACTCCAACTAGAAAGAGGAAATACATTGTCATAAAGTATTTGAAAATTAAATATCACAAAACCTAGATACTCAGCATCAGAACTCAACCCCATTGATTTGCAGTAGTCTTATATAAAAAAAAATGTTTTTAACTGCTGCTTGTTAAATCCTCAGAGGCTCAGGTAAAGTCTTATTTGAACTCTGGTTCATGCTAGAAATAAGAGTCCCTGTCATGAAACAGAATTAATAACTTTGAAGATTCATTACACGTCATTTAAAAAGGACTTTTGTTTGGAAATGATGCTGTATATAACAACCCTGATTGAAAGGCATAGCTACACATTAGTATAGAGCAGGACATGAGGTTAAGCAGGTATATCAGATTATGGAAAACTTGCTTTTTGTTTTTTGCAGTGCTCTCAGACCACTTCTAGTATTGCACAGCTTTTGCATTTACATCATTTCGTTGGTTTCAGTGGAGTTGCTCCACTTACACCGATGAACTACGAAGGAGTCTCAGATGTCATGTTTGGACTGGCAGCCAGGGCAGAATCTTTGCCAGGATCATAGTTTGCAACTTGCTGTGGTGTGGATAAAATGAAGGTGATGTCAGGTCAAAAAGACAGTCTCCAATATAACTGGTATGGACTAAGAAATCCAATGAAGGTGATTTGGGGGGACAGTTGAAGATACATAAGATAGCACTACTTTAAACTCTCCTCCATACGGTTCAAAACTATTTGTCATGTCAAAATTGTTGACAGACTGTTGTCAGTCATTCATTGATTGATTATATTTATTATACCTACACAACTAGATTTCTGAGGCAACCAAGATTAAGAAGTTTCCTTTTGCTATAATTTCACAGTTAAATGCTAAAATGGGCACATTGGAGGTATCAGAATACAAAATACGTGTTGCTTAGTGTGTAGTACAGGCATGTGGCAGCACATATGGCATGGTACATGAACACCAAACAATATGCTCCAGCCCCATTGAGTCTGCGGGAAGTCAGAGAAAACAGAGGTAGGTGATAATAATAACATGCAGTGTAAGAGGAAAGTGTGGTCATTTTCAGAGAGAGGTCATTCTGAGCAGAGCATGAAAATGCATTCACTTCTCCTTCTTCCAGGGTGGAATATGGAATATGTGTGAAAGCAAAGAAGATTATCTTCTGCAGATCCATGGGCTGTATCTGAGACTGTCAGGATAACTACAGTTGTTGGATTTATTAGTGTTTGTGTTCCCATCCTGAGCTTCTATGGATGCTCAACACCCTCTGTGCTTCTGGAATGGGGAAACACTAGAAAACAACAGTATTTTTTTGAGAAGTCCAGCTTGTATACAATCCAAAATGTACAGCAGCAGGACAAAGTTCTATACAGTATGCCTAATACACTTCAAATAATGCTACAGTATAAAAATTTGAAGTAGCTACGCTTACAGTTTTATCACAAAGGTAGTAGCTCAGTTCCACAGATGCATCCTGTATCAATGTTATTTTGGAGACTAAGATAATACTCTACAAGTTATGTACTGCCTTCTGAACTGCTCCTCCCAATTGATTTTGAATTTTTGACGTGCTTTCCCATTATTTCTTTACTGTTCATTGCATTTTCCTTTTCCACTCTTCAAGACAGCTATTTGATGTGTTAAGCATAGACTGGCTTAAGGCGAACAGATAACTAATCAAATATTTACATCACGGTGATTTGAACACATGCAGTACTAACATACTGTGTGTTTCTTGTACAAGGAAAATGCACAGAAGCTCCAGAGCATGACTGAACACACAGCAAGTCATATCACATAGCAGATTTGCTGTTCAAGTGCAATTTGGAATGAAGGCAATAACAGCTCCTAAACAGGGAGAAACACTGGGATCTTGTTAGGTAATTCTTTGTGTTTTCATAATAGCAAACTTTTGCTTCAAAACCACAAGTAAGTGTACTGTTCATGAACCTGAAAGATTGCACTGTTGATCCAAGTGTTTCTCACTGGTTGAATTAAAAACCTCTGATACAGAGACAGTTAATTAAAGAGCGTTTGCTAGATGAGGACTGAAGAAAGAAAAAATTACTTGTCTCTTCCCTGTGTGGGGTTCTATATTGACTGTATGAAGAGCTGCTCGCAGGATTACAGCTGACAAAACAAAGGGAAGGTACATGTGAACTTCTGTGCAAAGGGAATTGAAGAAAATTTGATGTTGGCTTTTCTAGATCTCTGATGATGAGAATTCTCTCTTCTTTAATGTTGGGGGAAGACAAAGATACCCAATGATTTAATGATTTTCAGAGAGCTGCCATAGCAAGATATAAAGACGAACTCTTCACAAATGGTAGCTGGAACCAGATACAGTACATTCTCTCCCTGTTTAGGGATTGTTTGTTTGTTTAGGCTAACCAATTTATTTGAAAATTTATAGATAATAGAAATTATATTTATAGATAATTTATAGATGAAAGTATTGCACAGGTAAGAATTTTTATGTCCTATCTGCCATATCTCAACAACATCTAAAGATTTAAAAGCTTCACATGCATGATAAAATGCTTGCTTATGCCTAGGCAATTATTTTTCAAATTTAAATGTCTCTGTTATTTTAATAATGTTTTTTACATTCCCTAATGGGCTTTAGCTAGCCTGAAGAACCAACTAACATCAGATTTCTCTTTTTAAAATGAAAGGCAAAAATAACTTTAAAATGCAGTATCTACTTGGTTCCATTTAACTGAAATTTTATATATTTAGCAGTCTTCTAATTTATATTCAGGATCACCATTTCAATACCAATGATCAAAATCTCATATATAATTGTGCACAGCAGCTTTTGTATGCATACTGATGAGCACTTTTCAAGGCATTCCTGTTGCACTAACATTTGCAAATGATGTGCTGACATGATCGTCTTTCAGGTAGAAAGACTGTACACAGAGAAACTCTCCCCAGACCACTCCATTCAGTCCAAACCTAGATAAACTAGTGAAAAATGCAGGAGGAGGGACAGAGTCCCTGGAAAATCCTGTGCATGCAAGTCTGTCTGAGTAAAAGCAGCCTCTTCTCTTTTTCCTAGAAACTGAAGTCCTAGCAGTTTTTGTAGTGGCTTGTTACACACGATTGAGGAGTCTGTATTTTGTTAAACATGCTTCTTGTGAGAAGAGAAAAATCAAGGCTTCTCCCCAAGGAAAGTAAATTCATGTTACCGCTTGCCTCTGATTTGTATCACATACGTTTAAGAAAAGTACCGAATATCACCCCTGCCTTGGGATGAAACAAGGTTTCAGACAGACCATTCCCACATACGCTTACCAAATCTAGTGGCTATGGTTTTCATTATCAGTGACATGTCAAGCCCCTGCTGAGATCAGGGTCTGCCTTGGGAAGCGAAGCAGGTAGACACCATAAGTGAGTGCTTCAACCTCAGAGAATTCAGTCTTCTCGGATGAGGCTGAGAGGAGTAAATGTGAGCACCTCCAGGCGGAATTGCTCCAGCTAGTCAAAGAAGGGTTTCTCAAGGTGACCTCTTATGGTTTTTTGAAGCTCAGACCAGAAACCAGCAGAGGGGGGCACTGAATTAAAACCTCTATGGATTGTAAGCCTGTGCCTTTGCCACATGACTTATGAACTGTCTGTTAAGTCTTTCTTCCTCAGACCCCACACTACTGAAGGATCTCTTTCCTTCACAGAATACTCCTTGTTAAATTCCACACCAGAATATTTAATGGCTACTCCTAAAATAGAGAATAATTACAACAGATTTTTGACTGTTTCAGGCTCTGCTGTGCAGAACATGGCCAAATCTAGCCTCTAATAATGTAATTTCAGATGCACTGTAGCATACACAGCTTTGCACTGTACATCTGTGGTTCTGCTCCTCATGGACTGATTTATCAGCTTATCATTGTATCACAACTGGAATGATTTTTCAATTCTTCTCTCTCTCTTTCTCTAGTGTCTGTATCTCAGTACATGAAGAACTTAAAGGACATTAATCTGTTTTGGTAGCAAAAAGAATATTCAAGACTGGTGTCTAGCTTTTGTAGTTATTCTTGCCTTTAATTTCTAGAAAACATTCTTTCTTCAGCCATACTAATTTCTAATATAGAGCTAGGCTGACTGCCTGTCATTTTTATTTTGTTTTAAAGAAAGTCTGGTGGAAAGAGGCTAGTACTAGGAACTGCAATCCAACAAGTTCACTCTTACAGTAAGAGTGCATATTTCCCAAGGGGTGACTGGCTAGGAAAACCATGCTGGGGATTTCTGCAGTAACTGCCTCCCTGTCACTCTATTCCTCTTCTCATAGCTAGTGCCACAGATGCCCCCAGGTGGCTCTGCCCCAAGACTGCTTTTGTGCCAGAGCAGAACCTTAAAGGTGGAAGTTGAGCTCTAGGTGTTCTGCAATCCCACCTGGCTGACTATAGCCACAGTCACAGGACCCTTTAGGAGCTACTTTACAACATTGCAATTTTTTTTTATTGGTTGCTATATTTTGCAGAGGATTGTCCTAGTGCAGTTCTTTACTTGCACACTTGCTGCTAAAAACTATTTGTGAGTTTCATGAGACATATAAAAATTGATTAATAATTTTGCCTGTGAACTATATGCCCCTGTTAATAAAAGTATTTCTCAATTTGAAAATAATCAGGCATAATCTTTGTCTTTAATAGTTCTTTCTACAGAAGCTGTCCTGGCAGGGGCAGGAAAGCATGTGCTTTTTTTTTTTTGCTAAAGATCTTCAATTGATTACAAAGCCTCTCCACATAAGTTGATGAGTCCTTTCTTGGCAAAGTTTCTAGATCTCTGGATTTGTTCTCTCTGGATCTTTCAAAGGAAGCTAGAATGATCTGGTATGTGGGATAACGTAGAGGACATGGGGATCCAGAGTGCTCATCAAAAAAATCCTTATTTTAGCAATTTATCAGTATTCTTCCAGTTTTTCTTTCATTCTTGTATGTCTGCCATATAACAAATTCTAAGTGGTAGTTAAGTTAGTTCTTCAGGCAAATTTTGCCCATGTGTCTCGATAATTCATTCTGGCCTTCCATTCCCTGATATACATCTATGCTGTCACCACACAAAATCTCTTTACAAACCACCTTGAACAGACTGATAGCATGCAAAGCACTCCTCTGTGAGGGGAACAGCAGCATTGTTACATCCTCCATTTCTGGTTCTTAGTCCCGGTAGTGTTTATACACTGAGAAACTGGTAAAAAGAAGCTCAGTCAATCCTAACTCCAGATACGGAGTTGGTTAAAAGACCACTGAATACAAGGGAAAACATCTGTAGAAATTAATAGTCTAGATTGCAGCCTTAGCAAGGGTCATGACTGCATTTCCTTATATTCCCCACTATCACCCCACTCAGCTTTATTTCCACTTACTCTGCCTTTTCCTTGCATTTTGTATGGTCCCTTCTCTTTTTCACATTGCACAGCTGTTCTGAATTCCACAGGAGCTTTAAATCATGTCTCAGAGGAAACAAAAATATTCCTGTTACATTCAGCAGAACAACCCTGCCAGGTAGGGGAGGGTTAGTAAACACAAGTCAACACAAATTCAGTTTTCCCTCCATAGCTGCTGTACCTGCAGTGGTAGGAATGACCATACACCTGCCTGCCTGCTTCAGCCTTTCTGACAATCTGGGATGAAGAAAGTCAGCCCCCAAAACACCTGATCATTCAGTCCTAGGTTTAGAGGTGCCATTCTGAATTCACAACCAATTATTCTGCATCTGTATGTTAGCCAGACAAAATATTTTACTGTCTTTGCTTTATCTTTCTCCTCTCACATGAAGCTCTGCCCTTGTCTTTTTGGGATTTTTGCCTCACTGGGAGATGCCAGTATATTTTAATAAAGAGATCTTGTGATGGGATATGAATCCAGCCGTCAAATACAAGTATCAAAGCCTGGACGCCTGGTTTCATCTTCTGGTTCTATCAAATCAGCACTCAATTTCTTAACATGGCACTTAGCCAATCAGATCATCAGTGGGTCATATGAATGTCAGCATCTGAGTTTGTGGAGCTATGTACTAGCACAGCTCAGCAAGTCTCTCCTTTGCAATATTAGCTTTTAGGGAAAATGTGGCTTTTAGAGGACATCAGTGCAAAGCTATCGATGTGCAAATGCTTCAGTGCAAACTCTAATGTAGTTTGGAGCACTGTAAAATAGCAATTGCTAGCATGTGCTGCAAATAAGAGATTCCACCATCTGAAATATGCATAGATGTGTGTGCGTGTTTTCCCCCTCTGAGTTCCCTTGCTGTTTTTTCAGTGGCAGTGCCTTAGCTTTTTAGCACTGCATAGGAAAAACTATCTAACAACTGTTGGACTGTTCACCTTTGGTTCCATTGGTATGTTAGTCCTGTATGCCATGTTTTTTGCTACAAAATCTTTACATTTCATGTGATTAATACCTTGGGGATTTGCAAAATTAAGGTCATCTATATGCTCTTCCCTAAGCAGCAGAACTCCTGTTTTCTCCCTTGCATTCTACCATGTAACTAACAAGCTGAAGAAGGAAACAGATGAAACAGATTTTCCTTTGCGATACAAAGCAGCCTCAACTTGTAAACAAACCTGTCACAGACAGGAACCTTCTTATGCCTGGAAATCTCTGGATGCTCCAGGAAAGTTCTCTAGTAAGGAGCTGCAGTGCTGAGCTCACAGCTGAAAAGATCAAATTGACTACATTTTATAGGCCATAATAAGGAAGCAAAATCCCAGCCATCTCTAGGCGAGGTATCTCCTTGTGCCTTAAACTATGTATAGGAGGACATATAGATAAGTATCTGGCATGCTCCATGTGGATCTGATAAGAGGGGGGTGGGAATAAGAAGGAGTGTGTCTGCTTTGTATTTCCTGATGGCCAATTTACTAATCAACTTTGATTAACTTAGATTTTACAGAGTCCAGCCTGGGAGCTGCAGTGTTTAGAACAAGAGCTTTGGCAGCTTGAGCTGAACAAAAGAAGGATCAGACTTTCAAAATCATTTCAGAACACAGAGATATGCATCCAGTGTCATACTTTTCGTAGTAGGAAAGACTTGCCTGACTTCCATTGGAACTAAGTATCTCCCCTTTCTAGGCATCTGGCAAAATTTTACTACCTACGTAACAGCAACTTCCAGCACCTAAATACCATTGCAAACTTTGTCCATTCTACAGCTGATTCATGAAACTCAAATATGGACTGAGTACATGGGGACAGAGACTAATGCTTACCTGGAGTGAAATCTCCCTCAAGACTGGGTAGATCAGGGAACTGGAATCAATCAAGATGTTCCATCTAGCACTGTGCATTTATTTCCTAGTTGTCTTTTCTTTTGCTGGAAAGCACTGACTTACTTGCCTGTACCTGCAGGCTTAGTCTGCACCTCTCACACAAGTTTGTCTGTATTGCCATGCAAATTTTCCACTCAGGAAGATAAAGCTTGTGGGGATGAGTGGGTTGTTATGGCAGAACTGTGCTGCAGGGTCTCCTATGTTCTTCGAAGTGCTCTGTGGTGGATGTTTGTTTTTACTTTGAGAATTCATAATGACTCCATCTTTTCTGCTTTTCCCCAGTGTTACCCACTCCACATGAAAGCAAAGTCAACTAGATCAGTGGAACTAACATCATACTGACTTCCTGAGGATAAGTAATCAGATTTCAAGCCATCAGGAAACAACCTAATAAGTAAGATGCTCCAAAATATTTGGCAACAAAAGGTCTTCACAGACATAAACAAAGAGCTTTATTTCTCTGTCTTGCACACATTCTTTTTAATCTTTAATGGGCAAGGATAGAAACCCAGTTATCTTTGCAGAGAAACCTGGACCGATAAAGCATCTGATGTCAATTAAGCCCTAATATTAAGGTGCTGATACTGTGATTCTTCTCTGAAGTGAAGCAGCTTGCCTGCTTGTTCCAGGAGCGAGAGAGAACCTTTGTGAAAGCTTTTTACTGATCTTCCTGCAAAATGCTATTTATTAAAATAGTAGTTCGCTGTTTGAAGTCTGGTGCAGAGGTTGGATTCTATTCTGATTCTGAACTGTATGGATATTTTTGCTTTAGGATTTCCTCTGTATTTTCTCTTTGCAAGGATGGATAGGATTTAATTTAAACTCAGATAGTGAAAATTTTAATGCTGAGTTCAGACCTGGTAAAAAAAGGTGCCTATAGTAGATCCATGTGGCTGTGATGAGACAAGAGAGTTACAAAGTCCTGTCTTCCATTCGTGGACGAGTTTATGCTTCCCAGCCATTTCCAGGTTTTACTAATAGGACTTCACCCTTTCCAGACCTTCTAGCTAAGTGGGCCAAACCTATCTCTGGTGGAGGCCCACTGAAGACTGTGGTATTAGCATACTGTGACTGACATGCTGCAAAATCAGATTAGGCACCAATTTCATACTGCCACCCAGACATACAATCGCCCTGCTCTCTTCCTTGTAGAACTCCATTTTAGAGAGGTCCAGTAAGTCATCCAGTTTGGCTTTTTCCTGAAAGGAGCAGAATATAGCCTATCTTTCCCTTCAAAATTGAATTAAGCATTCTTGTGCAGTATATTAATTATCTAGAGCATAGCTGCATACAAAATACTTAATTGGTCTTTAGGACATATGAAGCAAAATATTGTCCAGTTAGACCACAGCTTGAAAGAGATTCTCCTGATTAGGAATATCACTGAATCATGGCTCATTAGCAGATTTCTATCTGGAGAGGGAGTCTGGAGAGGTATTTTCTAAATTATGGGGTTTATACTAATGATGTCTAGCCAAACAGACTGTCTGGCTTTATCTTCATATATGCTATCATGATCTCTGACAGAACAAAGGTATCTCTTAGTAATTACTCTGCAGAGCGAGAGCTGGTCTTTTGCTTTTTTCTCCCTACAATTTTCCACTGAAAATGGCATCATTTTACTTCATCTTTTGTACTGCAAAGTGGGATGGAGTTTTTGATCAGCATTTTTATGACACTTCCTTGAAAATGAGCAGCTATATCTTTTTTTTTTATTGTTCCAAACTGTTTTGAATCCTATCACAGCCAAATGTATTTCTCTTTCATTATGTCACTACTGTAGACTTCTACTTGTGACAGCTTCTCTCCTCTTAGCCACATGAACTGGGCCTGTCCTTACTTCTCTCCAAGAAATGGAGTGGAGGGAATACACTACCCAATTATGTTTTCACATGATTCAATCAGTCAAGCTATGCTGATTTACATTACCTGAGGTAGCTGAGGTCTTGGATAACTGTCTCTGAAATAAGCTGGGTCCATGGTCAGAGAGATTTCAGGCATATTATTTTACATGGGCAGTTTCTCCAGTAAATGAGCCTAGCCTGTCTATCTTTGAAGTTTTAGTCTAAAGTGGATCATTTCCTGAATCATTCACTGTATTGTCAAAGCTATTTCTAATAAAAAACCTCCCATGACTGTAAGTCTTATCAGACCATTAACATTTGCCTTGAAATCCGACTGAAGCTTAGGCCAGCAAGCAATTTATGAGAGGAGCTGGAATTCTGTTGGTAGATTTGTTTTCTTATTTCTTCGCTCTCCCCTAATTCTGCTGAAACCTTTCCAGGGAGAGACTGTAGTCGTAAAGAATGATAAATGGGGAAGTGACCAGAGCACTCCAGGACTCCCAGGCAGAGGCTGCAGAAAGACAATGCATTAATAGGGAGCGACAGTTCTGTTACGCAGTTTTGTGCTACAGCTCTTTGCCTCTCTTGCCTTCTGGCCAGAAAGCATTCAATGTCTGCAGGTCCTGCTGATAGGATGTAGAAGAAAGGATATGGTATATATACAGTGTAATTTTTTCTTCTATCAGTAGCACATGGGTGCCCCCCCCTCGCCTTTCCCTCCTGTTGCTGCTATATTTTGGCTCAGTACTAGATTTTTTATTCACATTAACAAACATATGAGAGCAAGCTCCCTGAAACTTCAGTGTCTGGGAGCGAACTGTACCTACTCAAGAAAAAACAAATACGCTGTAGCTGGTTTTGACACTTTGGGCCGGGACTGCTTGTTTAAAATTCTGGACAGGTTT